>NC_092712.1:239500869-239830510 GCF_047496885.1 Scyliorhinus torazame
GATGAAGATAAAGCAGTGGATGTAGTGTACATGGATTTTAGTAAGGCATTTGATAAGGTTCCCCATGGTAGGCTTATGCAGGAAGTAAGGAAGCATGGGATAGTGGGAAATTTGGCCAGTTGGATAACGAACTGGCTAACCGATAGAAGTCAGAGAGTGGTGGTGGATGGCAAATATTCAGCGTGGATCCCAGTTACCAGTAGCGTACCGCAGGGATCAGTTCTGGGTCCTCTGCTGTTTGTGATTTTCATTAATGACTTGGATGAGGGAGTTGAAGGATGGGTCAGTAAATTTGCAGACGATACGAAGATTGGTGGAGTTGTGGATAGTGAGGAGGGCTGTTGTCGG
Organism: Scyliorhinus torazame; assembly: GCF_047496885.1. Lineage (NCBI taxonomy): Eukaryota > Metazoa > Chordata > Chondrichthyes > Carcharhiniformes > Scyliorhinidae > Scyliorhinus > Scyliorhinus torazame. The sequence goes on from NC_092712.1 coordinate 239,501,218, forward strand.
CTGCAAAGAGACATAGATAGGATGCAGAGCTGGGCTGAGAAGTGGCAGATGGAGTTTAACCCTGAAAAGTGTGAGGTTGTCTATTTTGGAAGGACAAATATGAATGCGGAATAGAGGGTTAACGGTAGAGTTCTTGGCAATGTGGAGGAGCAGAGAGATCTTGGGGTCTATGTTCATACATCTTTGAAAGTTGCCACTCAAGTGGATAGAGCTGTGAAGAAGGCCTATGGTGTGCTCACGTTCATTAACAGAGGGATTGAATTTAAGAGCCGTGAGGTGATGATGCAGCTGTACAAAACTTTGGTAAGGCCACATTTGGAGTACTGTGTACAGTTCTGGTCGCCTCATTTTAGGAAGGATGTGGAAGCTTTGGAAAAGGTGCAAAGGAGATTTACCAGGATGTTACCTGGAATGGAGAGTAGGTCTTACGAGGAAAGGTTGAGGGTGCTAGGCCTTCTCTCATTAGAACGGAGAAGGATGAGGGGCGACTTGATAGAGGTTTATAAGATGATCAGGGGAATAGATAGAGTAGACAGTCAGACTTTTTCCCCGGGTGGAACAAAGCATTACAAGGGGATATAAATTTAAGGTGAATGGTGGAAGATATAGGGGGGATGTCAGAGGTAGCTTCTTTACCCAGAGAGTAATGGGGGCATGGAATGCACTGCCTGTGGAAGTAGTTGAGTCGGAAACATTAGGGACCTTCAAGCAGCTATTGGATAGCTACATGGATTACGGTAGAATGATATAGTGTAGATTAATTTGTTCTTAAGGGCAGCACGGTAGCATCGTGGATAGCACAATTGCTTCACAGCTCCAGGGTCCCAGGTTCGATTCCGGCTTGGGCCACTGTCTGTGCGGAGTCTGCACATCCTCCCCCGTGTGTACGTGGGTTTCCTCCGGGTGCTCCGGTTACCTCCCAGAGTCCAAAGATGTGCAGGTTAGGTGGATTGGCCATGATAAATTGCCCTTAGTGTCCAAAATTGCCCTTAGTGTTGGGTGGAGGTGTTGACCTTGGGTAGGGCGCTCTTTCCAAGAGCCGGTGCAGACTCAATGGGCCGAATGGCCTCCTTCTGCACTGTAAGTTCAATGATAGTCTATGATTAATCTAGGACAAATGTTCATAGAATCATAGAATTTACAGTGCAGAAGGACGCCATTCGGCCCATCGAGTCTGCACCGGCTCTTGGAAAGAGCACCCTACCCAAAGTCAACACAACACAAGAAAAACATGTAACATCGCTTAGTAACTTTTTAACTTAAGTCCAAAAAGTCCTCAGTTCGGCACCAGCCCTTCTCTCTTGGCGAAGTCCATGGCGTCCTCGGGCTCCTCAAAGTAATGGTGCTGTCCCTCGTGCGTGACCCAAAGGTGCGCCGGGTATACCAGCCCAAACTTCACCTGCTTCTGAAACAGAATCTCTTTGACTTTCCTGTAGCCTGCCCTCCTTCTGGCCCCCTCTACGCTCAGGTCCTGGTAGGTGCGCAAGACACTATTGTTCCAATGGCAGTTCCGCGTGCGCTTGGCCTACTGTAGCACGCGCTCCTTGTCCAGGAACCTGTGGAACCTGACCACCATCGCTCAGGGGGAGGTGCCCCGCTTGCGGCTGCCTCGCCAGCGCTCCGTGTGCCCTGTCCACCTCCAACGGGTGAGGGAAGACATCATTCCCCAACAGCTTCTGGAACATGTCTGCCACATACGCCGCGGCACCCTCTCCCTTTGCCGTTTCCGGGAGACCAACGATTCTCAAATTCTGCCGACAGGATCTATTTTCCAGTTCCTCCACCTTCTCCAGAAGCCTTTTTTGTTGATCTTTCAGCCTCTCCATCTCCACCTCCGCCACCATTTGGTGATCCTCCTGCTCTTCCAGCACCTTTTCCAACTTCTGGATCGTCCGATCCTGGGCATCCAGCCTGTGCTCCAGGCACTCGATTGATTTCTGAATCGGGTCTAAACTGTCCCGTTTCAGCGCGGTGAAGCCCTCTTGGATGGCTTTCAGCAAATGCTCCGTTGTTGGCTGGGCTGTCTGCACCGGGGTCCGGACATCGGCCAGATTGTCCTCAGCAGCAGCTTCTACGCTGCCCTTGTTTGCCCACTTCTTCAACTGTTTGCGATTCTTTCTGCTTCTTAATTCCATACACCTATATCTGGAGTCGGTGCCTGAGTGCCTATGCCTTCAGATCCAGCGCTCAAAAGTACAAAAAAGTCGGGGAAAAAGGTCCAAAAGTCCGACCGGATCGAGAGCCACCAAATGTGCGACTTACTCCCTCATAGCTGCCACCGGAAGTCCACAAGAACAAAGTTCACCCGCAAACAAAATGGAGCAACGGCTCCAAACCTAGTGCAAAACAATACATTTGAAACAATGAGAAAAGAAATTTAGCAGCATATCAAGAACACAACTACTTGCCCCCAAGTTCAATGTCCTCCATCACCTGCCCCTTCCCTGTCCTTAACAAAGTTCATCACCTCATCTAGCGATCCAAAATAAAGTTCCTGGCCCTCATAAATGACCCACAAACGAGCTGGGTACAGCATGCCGAACTTCACTCCTTCTTAAAGAGGGCCGATTTCATTGAAACTCGCCCTAATTTTGGTCCATCACACGAACCTGCCTCCCATCCATTGACTCCATCTACACCTCCCGCTGCCTGGGGAAAGTGGGCAGTATAATCAAAGATCCCTCCCACCCGGCTTACTCACTCTTCCAACTTCTTCCATCGTGCAGGAGATACAGAAGTCTGAGAACAGGCACGAACAGACTCAAAAACAGCTTCTTCCCCACTGTCGCCAGACTCCTAAATGACCCTCTTATGGACTGATTTCATTAACACTACACCCTGTATGCTTCATCCGATACCAGTGCTTATGTAGTTACATTGTATATGTTGTGTTGCCCTATTATGTATTTTCTTTTATTCCCTTTTCTTCTCATGTACTTAATGATCTGTTGAACTGCTCGCAGAAAAATACTTTTCACTGTACCTCGGTACACGTGACAATAAACAAATCCAATCCAATCAGTTCCGCACCCACGTCCTGGTAAATGCACAGCTCGTTGCCTTCCCATTTGCAGCTCCTGGTCTGCCTGGCCCACCTCAAGATCTGTTCCTTGTCCAGGAACCAGTGCATTCGTACCACCATCACCCTCGGCGGGTCACTCCTCAGCGGCTTCGTCATTAGCGCTCTGTGCGCCCTGTCCACCTCCATGGGCTGAGCAAATGCACCTTCCCCCAGCAGCTTCTTGAACATATGTGCAACATATGAAATGAAATGAAAATCGCTTATTGTCACGAGTAGACTTACTGTGAAAAGTCCCTAGTCGCCACATTCCGGCACCTGTTCGGGGAGGCTGGTACGGGAATCGAACCGTGCTGCTGGCCTGCCTTGGTCTGCTTTAAACGCCAGCAATTTAGCCCAGTGTGCTAAACCAGGTCCGATGCCCTGCTGTACTCCGGGAGGCCAACGATCCTCAGATCTTGAGGATCTGTTCTCTAGATCCTCCACTTTCTCTTGCAGCCTGATCTGGTGGTCCCTCATCAGCCCCATTTTCCGCTGCCATCACCGTTAGCTGGTCATTGTGCTCAGCAACCGCCTCTTTCACCTTCTGGATCGCCTGGCCCAGGGCTTCCAATATCTGCTCCACCCAGTCAATCCCTGTCTTAACCGGATCCAGGTCTTCCATTCTTTCTGAGCAAAGTTCTCCTGGAGAAAGACTACCAGCTGCTCCATTGACCACTGGGCTGGCAGTTTCGGTCCCTGACCTTCCGCCAAATTCTCCTGTGCTGCAGACTCCACTCCCTTCTTCGACCAACGTTCTCTCCTTTTCAGACCACTTCTGGTCCATGAACCCACACACTGGCGGGGAATCCTTCTCTCTACCTCACCAGTCTCCTGTTTTGTTGATCAAATCCACCGAACATCGAGGAAAAAGATCCAAAATGTCCACCACGAGCAGGAGCTACCAAATAAGCAACCACTCACTCCATGGCCGCCACCGGAAGTCCTTATTCAGGCATTGTAGACAAGAGGATGCAGTGATGGTCACTAACAGAAAAGGCAAAGTGTGAAACTGTTGGTGAATGGGGATTTGGGGTTGTGATCACTGGTACTGCAGTCAGATGGACCGACCACAGACAACAGAAGCAGAAAGGGAATGTTTTTGGATGTCTCCCCTCTCTTCTTTTTCTGCCTCCTCCTCCGGTAACTCTTCCAGTTCCTCCTTCCCTCTTCTTGATCAACTGCTCACTGTTAAATGGTGGAAACATTTGTGGCTTCACGATGACGAAGTTATGGAGCATGCAGCAGGTCACAGCTCAGGGATCCGGGTTCGATTCCGACCTTGGGTGACTGTCTGTGTGGAGCTTCCACATTCTCCCTGTCTGTGTTTCCTCCAGGCGCTCGAGTTTCCTCCTATAGCCCAAAGATGTGCAGGTTAGGTGGATTCACCATTCTAAATTGCCCTTTGTGTCCAAAGGTTAGCTGGGATTGCTGGGATGCATGGATTGTGTAAGGGCGTGAGCCCAGATATGGTGTTCTTTCAGAGGGTCGGTGCAGACTTGATGGGCCGAATGACCTCCTTCTGCACTGTAGGGACTCTATAAACGTGGGGCGGGATTCTCCCTCAACTGGCCGGATGGCCCGACGGCGGCGCCAAGAGAGGCATGATCCACTCCGGCGTAGGGCTGCCCGGAAGTTGCGGAATCCTCCACACCGCCAGGGGCTAGGCCGCCGCCGGAGGGGTTGGCACTGCGCCAACTGGCGCCAAAGGGCTGGCGCGAGTTGGCACATGCGCAGAACCGCCGGCCTGTTATTGCACATGCGCAGGGGGTCTCTTCTCTGTGCTGGCCATGGCGGAGCTCTACAGAGGCTGACGCGGGGAGAAAGAGTGCCCCCACGGCACAGGCACGCCCGCAGATTGGTGGGCCCGGACTCCAGTAGACGGCCTACCAGCCAGGTCCCGCCGTGATGGACCATGTCCATTTCACGCCGGTGGGACTGGCCGAAAATGGGCGGCCACTCGGCGCATCGGGGCCCGGAGAATTGCCGGGGGGCCGACGCCAATGGTCCCCGACCGGTGCGGCGTGAACCCCGCCCCCGCCCGAAAACTGGGGCCAGAGAATTCAGAGCTGGCATCGGAGCGGCGGAGCGGGATTCACGCCGCCCCCCGGCGATTGCCTGAGGCCGGAGGGGGGTCGGAGAATCCCGCCCAAGGATTTCATCATACATGTGCTGTCCTTGTGTGACTGGTTTACACATTGAAGTCATGAACCATGAAGTCAGTGCAAAAACCTTGTTGCACAGCAGCCACTCTCATGGTGACTGAAATATAAATTGTCCCACCAACTGTTGCAAATTGAAAGCACCACGATTTCCTCCAGGATACCAAGAATTGACTGGCATGATGCATTGAGTATCCTGGATATTAAGGGAATATAATTCCATTCTGTTTGCAGTCCATCTTCGATGTGGCATATGCAGAGCACTGTGTAAAGTAAGTGAGTCGATTCAGCTCAGTTGGCTGGACAGCTAGTTGGTGATGCAGAGCGAGGCCAACAGCGTGGGGTCAATCCCTGTACTAGCTGAGGTTATTCATAAAGCCCCGCCTTCTCAACCTTGCCTCTTGCAGATGTAGTGATCCTCTGGTTAAATCGCCACCAGTCAGCTCTCCCCTCAAAGGGGAAAGCAGCCTATGGTGAGTTTACTTATACTGTCCTGGTGGAGCTCTCTCTACCTACTTGGCCCTGGCAAAAGAATGAAATATATTCAGCTGTCTAGCAATACAGAGACTCAGTGACTTTTCTTATGGCAACAGTAGATGGAAAACTCAAAAATATCACAAGTATAGTCTGCTCCAACAAGAGCCTAAAAGATAAAGGGCTAGATTCTCCGTTTGGGAGACTGGGGCGCGATTCTCCGATGCCGAGTCGTTTGGGAGAATCGCCAATTTTTCACGCGACGCCGGTCCGACGCACTCCCACAATTCACCCAAGCGGCGAGATCGCCACTATCGAGTTCTGCGCGGCACAGTCCGGTGAATCACCCGAGACACCAAAAATGGTGATTCTCCGCTATCCCCGCTGTTCTCCGGCCTGGATGGGCCGAGCGGCCTGCCCAATACGACGGGTTCCCATCGGCGCCGTCCACACCTGGTCGCTGTCGGCGGGAATAGCACGGGAATGCTGGGGGGACAACCTATGTGGGGGGGGGAGGGGGGTTCCTGCAGCGGGGGGGGGGGGCCTCAAATGGGGTCTGGCCCGTGATCGGTGCCCACCGATCGACGGGCCGGCCTCTCTGAAGGAGGACCTCCTTTCCTCCGTGCCCCGCAAGATCCATCCGACATCTTCTTGCGGGGCAGCCCCGGGGAGGACGGCAACCACGCATGCCTGGGTGATGCCAGTTATGCCAGTTACGCGGCGCCGGCCGCGTCATTTACACGGCGCCGCTTTTACACGGCGCCAATGCCCAGCGCGCACTGACGATTCTGCTTTCACGACACGCCCCCCGAGTTTCTCGCGGCCCCGATCCTAGCCCATTTTCGGGCCCTGAATCGGTCGAGATCGGGGCCGTTTCGCGCCGTCGTGACCCTCGTCGGCATGGGCACTTAGTCGCGGGAGCGGAGCATCGCGCCCGTCTCCACACCGGTGTGAAACGGTAGTGTTTCATGCCATGAAAACTGTCGCAAAACAGCCACCGAAACCCTGCTCTGGGGAGGGGGGGAGGGGCTATCAGTCAGGCAGCGTACAGCTGCCAACTCTGCTGCCGATACGGCCCGAAGCATTGCCGGGTCAGTGGCCGCACCTGCACACGGTGGCAGCCTGCAGCGGCTGCGCCGTGCATCATGGCGGATGCAGCCCATGGACCCGGCCTGCAAAAATAGTTCCCCCCCCTTCGGCCGGCTCACGTATCTCAGATCCCCCCCCCCCCCCCACACAGTGCCCCCAACCCCAAATAATGCCCCCCTGCTGTGGCGGCACTGGACTGCGTGCGCAGTCGCCACGCTCAGTTCCCAACGGATGAGACCACCTGTGTGCCACACCGTCGGGAACTCGGCCGGTCGGGGACAAAGCATCGCAGGGCGGGCCTCAGGCAATGATCTGAGGCCGTGGATACGGCGTGCGCCATACTCCTAGAGAACGTCGCTTTTTAGGGGGTGGAGCATCGTGAAAGCGGCGCTGCCGCCAATTTCATTGTCATCGGGGATTCTCCGCCCCTTCGCCGAACACGATTTCGGAGTCGGGGATCGGAGAATCCAGCCCCTAGTACCTGGCCATGGAAACCTTCGCAGTGACTTGGCCTGCTCTGATACTGCAGCTCAGGCTGCAAGCGTGGGAGATTTCAGTGAGTAACTCCTTGATGAAGCAGAGATGTATGGATGCCCTGTTCTTCACTGAGGCTCAGGGAGGAGAATTGTTCCTTAAGATATACGGAGGTTACCGACTCCCGCTGAAAACATTTGACTCCTTCTTGGTATGTTTCTTCAAGCAAATTATCCTCCTCTGCCCAGGCCCCTTGTCATGCTGCAAGCTAAACGCGATGGAAATGACTGAAACCATCACTGAGAGCAAATGGTGTGAACGGAACCTTTGAAGTGAGTACTGAGGCCTTCATCACATACCGCACTATTCCCTGTAGACTTCAGCAACTTCAGATATGCAAACCACCAAACTCTTCGCCTAACTCAGCAAAGCCAGGGTAAACCAGTCAACAAGCAATGTGAAAGTGAATAGTTCTGTTGGAGGGGTGGGGTAATTTCTTGCTGCTGAACACATGTTCAGCTACGCAAAGAGCATTTTTGGACTGTTCAGGTCACAAATTGCATCTCTGGCATTAATTCAGCGATCTGCCAGTACTTTATACTTACGGAGCACACTTCCTGTGCCCATGCTACCACCATCCCAAAATGGCACTTGGCGTGGCCAACCATTTTTAATCTGAAAGGGCACCTGTTGTGCTGAAAATTAAGCAGCTGAACAGACAAAATTTAGGGCCTATATGTTTCAGTCTCCTCACTGTTCCATTCCTCCTGAAATCAACTTCCAGATAGCGAACTGTTGTCTCATCACCAGATGGTATTAGCTTCTGTGGATATTTTCATTACTATCTGACATTTCATAATGAAATTCTGAGTCTCCAGCTTTTCTCTGATCTTGTGGTTGTCAAATGAATGCCTGATGTGGGAGTCTCTGTTGAAATGAAGCTGATAATTTAGCTGTGATTCTCAGTTTCTCCCGAGCAACAGTTTGACGATGGCGATTTTTAGGAAAATCTGTAACTATTGCTGTGGCACGGTAGCACAGTGGTTAGCTCTGCTGCCTCACAGCGACAGGGACCCCGGTTCAATTCCAGCCTCGAGTGACTGCATGTGTGGAGTTTGTGCATTCTCGCCGTGTCTGCGTGGGTTTCCTCTGGGTGCTCCGGTTTCCTCCCATAATCCAAAGATATGCAGGTTCGGTAAATTGGCCATGCTAAATTGCCTCTTAGTGTCCTTAGGTTGGTGGGGTTATGGGGATAGGGTGGGGGATTGGGCCTAGGTGGGATGCTCTTTCCAAGGGCCGGTGAAGACTCGATGAGCCGACTGGCCTCCTTCTTCCTGTTGGGATTTTGCCTGTGCCAAAGTAGGATCAAAATCCTTCCCTCTGGCCTTTCAATGCTGTTGTTTGCTTAAATAGTCCAGACTCCTGCCATGAGTGGAATAAATTAGGTCCAATGATATTAGTCGACCACAATGCAATTTTAGCTGCATACTGAGTCCTGTGTGTGCCGCACAGTCTGTTCAGTAAAACCTGGCCCCACCCAGTAAGGCCCTGCAGATAAGTTCTAAACTTATTTTTGTGGTGGTTTATGCAGGATGAGTGGGAATAGTTCTCTGGCCTCAAAACAAAAGTTTGTGCAGCTGCTGCATTGCCTCCCTCCCTTTCTAATTGTCTCCAAACCCTATGATTTTCCTGCTTGCCAGCTTTCGAAGTTTCCGCGCAGTCCAATCTTTGTAGGCCCGAAGCCAGGAAGCTGCCTCTTGATGCCTGTTTGGGGCAGGCAGGAGCTGTTGGAATGTTAATGAGGCCTGGTGTTGACAGATGTGTTACATATTTCTAGCATTTTCTGTCTTTAGGTTTACAGCGTTCACATTTTTTTAAAAGCCCCTTTTAAAACCCTCACAGAATGTGATCAAATTCACCTCAGATATTGGATCAACGCTAAGTAAAAATCTGCTTCAATTCAATGTTCTATGTCTATCTAATTATGAAGGTTTGAGCATGCGGATTAGGAGTCTGTAGCTCGCTTCGGAGGAATGATTATTGGCTGATAAGAATTACAGTATTTATAATGAGTTTTATTTTCATCAAAATGCTATGGAAATTGCAACAAATTATTCCACTGGAGACTGACAGTGACTCGACCTGGGGGATAAAAAGTTCAAACTCCTTCATTTTTAATCTCTCTGGGTCACAGACTGTTTCTGTGGTTACACAGGCAACTTCTCAGAATTAATAATGATTGGAAAATAAGGAGTTCTGTAAATTATGTGTTGTGTACTTTGCATTAGCAGCTAGTTGTATTGACATGAACAATGTCAATTTCTTCTAAAAAAAACCCTCAGTGAGGCCTCAAAATTCTTCCACATCATGCCCGTCTTTTAAATAATCACACCAAGCATATAAAACAAATGGGCCTCGCATCTGGCATAGAATGGACACCTAGAGCAGCAATTTATGCTCTCCCCCCCACCCCCCATGGTTTCTGAGGCGGGGGGGGGGGGGGGGTCAGTGTAAAATTGAATGGATCGGACTCCCCCCCTAGAACCCGCCCACCCAAACCCAGATGTAATTCCATGCTTGGGTGGGCAGTGCCTCAGACAGGAAACCCATTCATTCATCTATTAAGGCCCTTAACTGGCCACTTAAGGGCTTTATCCCACCCAGCCTTCATTTTAGGCTGGCAGGTAGGGTGGGAAAGTGACATTCAAACTTTTCCCCACCTCAGGCAGGAAAGTGGGGGGTGGTGGTGCACCCCAATCTGAAGCTTCTTCAGATTTGAGGCATCCTCCACCTGGACATTGGAGCTCTGGGACCAGTTTCCCCCACCCCTCCCCACCGCCAGCGCTACGATCGCCCCCTCCTGATCCCCCTGGGTGTACCCTACCATCCCGCTCAAGTGAGCATTAAATGGTAGTCGGAGTGTGAGAGTTGGCAGTTGCCTTTACCCTAAGCATCTGGTCATCAGGTTGCATGCTCATGCATATTCATATTGGTTATCCTTCATATTGTAAAGCTGCAGTATAGTGTCTGTCGTGTTGGGTGCTCTGCTACACAGACGAACCAACACGGTTGCGGATGGTACAACTCAGTTTTATTGCTAACAATATTTACAATGGTAAACTGGTTGCTGTGGTTCGTTCATTACCCTTGAATCTGTGGACCTATCCCTAACACTATCTTGGAGTGGCACTCAGCACATGGTGGATGTCTGAGTGGCTTGCTGTGAGCTCTGTGCCCTGAGCTGTCTCCTGCTGGAATGAGCGGGAAGTGTCGTGTTCCCCGTTTTATAGTGTGTATGCTCTTGCCTGTGATGAGCTGTGGTGTTGTGTGTGTATTGATTGGTCCGTTGATCTGTCTATCAGTATGTATGTATGTTTGCACCATGATGTTTACCTGAATACCATGACATCCCCCTTTTGTACAAGAACATGTGCCTATGTGGTTATAAATAGAGATGTGTACTGAGTGCAGCTGAATGTGTGTGTGTGCAATATCTACAGCATGTACATGAGGCGAAACTATATACAAGGGGCGATGTCGGGTGCGACATAGCAACGAGGTTGTACCATAAACAAAACACGTGGAATTGTTAAACGTCAAAACAAACTCCTGTAACGACAAGGAAAAAGAGAAACATATTAATACTATGGTTTGAAACATCAGTGAGTTCAATGTTCAAACAGGCTCATAAGTCCAGCCTAGTAGGTGGGTGACGAATTTGGGTTGACCGCCTCAAGGGTGGGTCAGGATTCACCGGCTGAGGAATGGGCCTGGCCACGGGCGACGACGGAATGGGCATGGTGGCAGGAAGCTCCACAAAGTTGACATCAGCAACAACAGGAGGGCGTGGCACCGGTGTAAGTTCCCGTTGCGAGCGTGGAAGCAGGCGAAGAGCCCGGCGATTGCGCCTGCGAATGGAGCCATCAGGCATGCGAACCAGGAACGAGCGGGGAGCCACGCGTCGGAGAACTTCGGCAGGTGCTGACCAGCCACCTTCTGGTAGGTGGATGCAGACATCGTCCCCAGGTGCCAGGGCGGAAAGATCAGCTGCCCGTGTGTCATGTGCCACCTTCTGGCGAACGCGCTGTTGTCGCATCCTGTGCAGTACTGGAGCATGGTTGGTTGTGGGGACCAGAATGGACGGCACAGTGGTCCTGAGGGCGCGACCCATCAACAGCTGGGCTGGTGAGCGGCCAGTGGCTAGTGGGGCTGAGCGATAGGCGAGCAGGGCTAAGCAGAAGTCCGAACCGGCAGCAGAAGCTTTGCAGAGGAGCCGCTTGACGATGTGAACGCCCTTCTCCGCCTTTCCATTGGACTGGGGATGCAGAGGGCTGGACGTCACGTGTGTGAAGCCATAGGAAGCAGGTAGGTTCTTTACTCAGAGAGTAGTAAGGGCGTGGAATGCCCTACCTGCAACAGTAGTGAACTCGCCAACATTGAGGGCATTTAAAAGTTTATTGGATAAGCATATGGATGATAATGGCATAGTGTAGGTTGGATGGCTTTTGTTTTTTGACTTCCCATGTCGGTGCAACATCGTGGGCCGAAGGGCCTGTACTGCGCTGTAGCGTTCTATGTTCTATGTTCTATGTGCCTATGTGGTTATAAATAGAGATGTGTACTGAGTGCAGCTAAATGTGTGTGTGTGCAATATCTACAGCATGTACATGGGGCTAAACTATATACAAGTGGCGATGTCGGGTGCGACATAACAACGAGGTTGTACCATAAACAAAGAACGGGGAAATGTTGAACGACAAAAACGAACTCCTGTAACGCCAAGGAAGAACAGAAACATATTAACACAGTGGTATTATGAGTTCAATGTACAAACAGGCTCATAAGTCCAGTCTAGCAGGTGGGCGACAAATTCGGGTTGACCGCCTCAAGGGTGGGTCTGGATCCACTGGCTGAGGAATGGGCCTGGCCACGGGCGACGACGGAAGGGGCATGGTGGCAGGAAGCTCCACGAAGTCGATATCAGGAACAACAGGAGGGCGCGGTGTCGGTGTGAGTTCCTGTAGCGAGCGTGGAAGTAGGCGAAGAGCCCGGCCATTGCGCCTACGAATGGAGCCATCAGGCATGCGAACCAGGAACGAGCGGGGAGCCACGCATCGGAGAACTTCGGCTGGTGCGGACCAGCCACCTTCTGGTAGGTGGATGCGGACGTCATCTCCAGGCGCCAGGGCAGGAAGATCAGTTGCCCGTGTGTCATATGCCATCTTCTGGGGAACGCGCTGCTCTTGCATTCTGTGTAGTACCGGAGCATGGTTGGTTGTGGGTACCAGAATGGATGGCACAGTGGTCCTGAGGGCGCGACCCATTAACAGCTGGGCTGGTGAGAGGCCAGTAGCTAGTGGGGCCGAGCGATAGGCCAGCAGGGCTAGGCAGAAATCCGATCCGGCAGCAGCAGCCTTGCAGAGGAGCCGCTTGACGATGACAACGCCCTTCTCCGCCTTTCCATTGGACTGGGGATGCAGAGGGCTGGACGTCACGTGTGTGAAGCCATAGGAAGCAGCAAAGGAAGACCATTCCTGGCTGGCAGAACAGGGCCCATTGTCCGACATGATAGTAATCGGAATGCCGTGGCGAGCGAAGGTGTCTTTGCAGGCCCTTATGACAGCGGACCATGTTAAATCGTTCAGGCGTATGACCTCTGGATCGTTGGAAAAGTAATCAATGATGATTACATAGTCCCTGCCAAGCGTGTGAAAAAGGTCCACACCCACCTTCGCCAAGGGGGACGTCACCAGCTCATGGGGCTGAAACGTCTCAGGAGGCTGCGTCGGTTGAAACCTTTGGCAGGTGGGGCAGTTGAGCACCATATTGGCAATGTCATTGTCATGATATTCAAACACACACATCATGATAGATAGACCAACAGACCAATTAGCACACATAACACGACAGCCAATCACAGACAAGAGCAGACACAGTATAAGACAAGAAACACGACACCTGGTGGCCAGTACATCTGGAGACAAGGACAAGGACAGGACCTGATTAACAAGACACTCACACATCACCATGTGCTGAGTACCAAGACAGATCTGTAAATAACAAGTTGGAATAAAACTGCGTTGTACCAATCGCAACCGTGTTGGTTCATCTGTACCTCAGAGCACCCAACACCACAGTCATCACTGATGCCCGGCCAGTATACCGCCTCTCGGGCCCCCCGTCTGCACTTCTCGACCCCCAGATGGCCTTCGTGTAGTTGGTCGAGGACCAGCTTCTGCATGCTGTGCGGAATCACAATCCGCACATAGTCCCTGCCGAGCGCGTGAAAAAGGTCCACACCCACCTTCGCCCAGGGGGACGTCACCAGAATACATTGTCATTTACTAAGCGGTCTTAACATCGCGTATTTCGCCCTCATCGAATCTTCCCACCCACCAAGCATGACGTCAAACCAACACGAATCACGACAGCTTTTTAAAAATGGAAACTAGATGACTTCCAATGGCGACATGTCGGTGCAGGTCGCACATTGGCTGGCTCCTGCCAGAGCTCTCGCTTTTTGGCCCTGCTCACCAATTTTTGGGAGGAACTTTCATGTGAACTGTTTCTAATAAAGTTGTGGGTAATAGACAATGTCAAAATCCCAACAAAAGAATAGAGCAAATTAGTGGGCCCATTATCTGGAAAGGCCAGCGGGCCCAGGCATGGTGCAGAGTTCAGTGGGAGGAAAGACGGCGGGAGCCAGCTCGCCGAGTGGGGCTTTGCCCATTACGGTGGATACGCTGGCTGAAGTGTTGGCGGTGGAGTTTGAGCAGCAGTTTGCTAAGTATTTTGAGCGGCGTGGGAAGGAGATGATGGGAACTCTCAAACAATCGGTGGACAATGTGCTCTTGGACATAAAGGAGGCTCTTGGAATGACGTCGGAGACGGTGGGGGAGCATTGTGAGTTGTCGAAGGGAATGGAGGAGGCACTGTCGCGGCACAGTGACAAGCTTGCCTCGCTGGAAGATGAGCTGCTGAAGGTGGAGGACAGTAATAAAGGCCTGAGAGCCAAAGTGGAGAACCTGGAGAACAGGCTACGGGGGCAGAATCAGTGGATCGTGGGGCTGCCTGAGGGGCTGGAGAGCCTGAGGCCAATGGAGTACTTTTCGGGGATGTTCGCAAAACTGCTGGGGGGGGGGTGGGGAGGATAATACCATCCTTTTGAGCAAGATAGGACTCACTGGTTGCTCTGGCCTAAGGCAAATGATCCACCAAGAGCTGTGATAGTCTTTTCACAGCTTTCAGACGAAGGAGAAGATCTTGAGATGGGTCAAGCAGAATCGGGAGGTGAGGTGGGAAGGCAGTGGTATTCGAATATGCCAGGACGTCAAAATGGAGCTGGCGAGAAGGCGTGCGGTCTTTAACGGGGCGCTGGAAGCACTTTACAAGAGTAGTGCGTGGATGGCCTACCCGGTGAAACTGAGGGTTACGCATAACTCCAAGGACCATTTCTTTGAAATGGTGGAGGTGATGGAGGTGTTTGTGAAGGCTGAAGGACTGGGACTTAGCTGAGTCATGTCATCGGAGGGGGCCTGGGAAGATTGCGATCTAAAATCTCACTGGCCCAAATCCAGCTTTTGGCCTCTCGTGAGAATTAGCAGCTGTTACGGGATTTGTGCCTGCAGATAATGGGCCCACTAATTTGTGCCCATTATCTCTGATAATGGCAATAATTGTAAATGATCAAACAGTGTGACAGACTGACCATGTTCCTTGAGTATATCTTCTTCCACTTATTACTTTTAGTCATAAAAGCAGATGTAAACATAAAGCAGGGATCAACACCTCATTCGTAAGTGCATTCCACTGGCCAAAATTGCAAATTGGGGGAAAGAATTCATACACTGGGAGCTGTAACTAGCATATCTCCCATTATTGTGTGGTCATGCTCACTGTACTCGAACGACCTAAATAACAGCAGCAATATCTGCCAATTTGAGAGAGCTTTTGATATAATGAGAATCTGATTTTCTATTCTCTGATTCTGATTTAAAACTCTTTATTGTTTTTTAAAATAACATTGATTATGTTGATATAAGGTTAACATTTCAAAATTAAGCTAGTGGGAGGAGGGCAGTGCTTTGCATGTTGGGAGGGAAAATTCAGAACTCAGGCTCAGATCAGAGGATCCTGCTGATCAACAAATAAACCTTCAATGTGCGAAACTCCATGTGAGGGGAACAAATTCCGAAAATCTCTCCTTCAGTGAAGAATTTACAAAAATATATGAACTTACTGTCACTTGGATGCAAATTTGACAGAATTGACTTTCAATTCTTAATTTTGGATCATGTTCAGCACAAACATAAATGCTGAGTGGGCTACATTTTTATTTGGTACATTTATATTGGCACAACATACAAATTTGAGGCTGTGATGCAAAACAGTGTTTAATTCAATAGCGTTCATTCAAGACTGTGATGGCTGGAATCAAATTTCACACACTTCTGGCATTGTTTTAATTGGCAAACTGAAATTATGGCACAATGGTTCTGATAGTGGGCTAGTCTGCTGAAATTATATTTGTTTATGAATTACTGTAAATCCATTCCTGCATTTTATTTGTATTTCACATGCCACAGGAAATTAAGCATCATTGGATGGTGACCTATGGCAGTCCTTGTCCCAATGAAGACAGGATGGTGGAATTTAAGAATCATCTGATGAGTTTTCGTGCACAGCAGCACATCGCTATAATTAATCTTCCTATCGGTTGGCGTATTGGAGTTTGGGACAGAAATTGAGGCTGAGGTTCAGATATTAGTGCAAGCACAATTTGTAACATGTTATTAAACTGTTGCTAACAGATGGAGACAATTTTGTTCTGTGTTATTAAATAGTGTCCAGATCATTGACACCCCTCTAGAAAATGATATTGATGCACTGTCATGGTTGCTGCTGCTGAACTCCACAGGTGTTATTAAACCATTTTGATTTTGTCAGTCACAGGATTATTGTTTTCCTAGCAAGAAATGTGACACCTCATCCTTTAGAACAGAAACTTACAATGAGATGTGTGGTGAATGTATAATTACTGATAATTCACCAGTGCACTGTGTTATGTTATTAACCCTGTGGGCTCTACCTATGGGCCATTGTGTGGCTTCACCCACAGGGGATATGTTGGGGCATGTACGGGCTCCGCCAATGGCTCCACCCCCTTTACAGGAAGTGAACTGCCGACCTGCGGGGCCGCCTTCAGTGTTGTACCGGTCACAGGCAGGCTCAATTCTTAGCTGATTAAAACCACGGTTTACTTCTCCACGTGTCTTTGAGTGAATTGATGGTCGCATCAAGATGTTCCCTCCAGGTTAACACAACAAATTTCATCAGCACCATGTTCCTCCTTAGCATTTCCTTTTTGTCGATGCTGATAAATGCAGCAAAATAATCGTGCAATGTAATGTGCATAAACTTGTTTGGAAGCTTTATACAATATCTTTGGTGAATGGACATCTAATTTCTTCGGCTTTCCGTTGTAGAGTATCATATTGAGTAGCGTGTTCTGTACGCCTTTCTCCTATGTAATTATTTTACTGCCATCTGTTTGTGTCTGCACCAACCCTCTGAAAGAGCACCCTCCCTATCCTCATAACTCTACCTAACCTTTGGACACTAAGCGACAATTTAGCGTAGCCAATCCACCTAACCCACACATCTTTGGATTGTGGGAGGAAGTTCCGAGGAAAGGCAGACATGGGGAGAAAGTACAAACTTCACAGAGAAAATCACCCAAGGTCAGAATCGAACTCAGGTTCCTGGCGCTGTGAGACGGCAATGCTAACCACCGTGCCACTGTGCCGCTACAGTGTTTGGGGTGATTAATGAGTTCGATGAGAGAAGCGAAGACTTGGCTGAATACGTGGAGAGGTTGCTGCATTTATTTTTAGCAAATGGGATAGAAAATGAGGCAAAACAGCACTGATTCTCCTGGGTGTATGTAGGGCAAAAACTAATAAGTTGATGAGCAATCTGGCGACATCATGGGAGCCAGGGCGGAGTTCATTTGCAGTTTTAGTTGCTTTGGTCCTGGATCATCACAACCCGAAGCCCTTGGTGTTTGTTCAAAGATTCAAATTCCACAACGATTTCCGAAAAGCAGGTCAATCGGTTGTGAACTTCACGGCAGAAATACGCCAGCTTTCAGAACATTGTGATTTCGGAGCAGTTTTAGAAGAAATGCATAGAGATAGGTTGGTTGACAAGGATAGCAATCAGCAGCGTTTGCAGGGTGAAACCACACTGACTTTTAAGAAAGCTTTGGAAATTTCTCGTGTCTTGGAAATGGCGGCCAGCAATGTTCGACACGTTCAACAGGCTAATGTGGTGCCCAGGCAGGGGCACTGCACCAAGTACAGGAAGAAGCTGCAAGCAGAAAGATGGAAGCAGTGGAGTGTTTTAGATGTGGAGGGCCACACTATGTGAATCAGTGCAAGTTTCCTGATGGTGTTTGTCACGATGCAACAAGAAGGGGAATATAGCGAAGAAATGAAAGGCAAGTCGAAAACTGAGCAAGAAAATTTAAATTTGAGGAAGCCTCAAGCAGCTACCACCACATGGAAAACTCGGAGCAGGCAGAGGTGCATTCATGCAACATGGTTCATGTGAATTAGGCATGAGCAGAGTCGATTTTTACTGATAGTAAGCAAATCAAGATGGAGGTGGACACAGGAACCTCCACATCCATAATTAGTGACAAGTTGACGTGGGACTCTAACCGAGTGCTACCCTTACTCTGGCAGCAATTAATCTTCGAACGTACACCGGAAAGTCCATACCTTTGTATGGGCTTTCAAAGTCCATATTCTGTATAATTGTGAAAAAGCAAAGGCATGCCTCCATGTGGTCAAAGGGAAGGGCCCGAGTTCACTCAGCAGTGACTGGCTCAGCAAAATTCTATTGAAACGAGGTGGGTGAGATCAAGCTCACGAGGGTGTCCGAGGATGTTATCAAAAGGTATCCATACGTGTTCAAGTAGGAACTGTGTACATTGAATGGTACTACTGTGAAGTTGTGTGTAGATCCTAATGTTATTCCTCACTTTTCAAGCCCTGACAGTGCCCGATGACATGAGAAGGAAAGTGGAGGAGGAGTTGGGACGGCTGCAAAGACTTGAAATCATGGAGCCTATTCCGTATGAAATCTCATCTGAATTTGCTTCATCCAGTTCTCAGAGCAAAAGTGAGCAGGAGAGAAGAGAAGCAGAAGGAGGGACATAACAATCATGAGAGGCAGATCAAAACCGAATGATCAGGTGTACATTAGGAACCTTGCTGTAACCAGAGGTAGTTACCAGGAATAATTTTAAATCAAAGTGGTCCAGTATCTTGGGTCATGTGACTGTAACATGGAAGCGTTGTTCACAGACACCAAGACCATGGACGATATTCTCCATTGCCCGTTGGCAATATTGTAATCGGCGATTGGGCGGAGAAACCCTTCCAACGGCCAAATCGGGGGCAGCACCGGTTTTCGATTCTCTACCACCACAGAAATGGCATCATCGTGTCAGGTTTCAATGGATTACTGCATCCAGGAGGTAACAACACCAAGGGCAAAATTAAGTGTTGTTTGTCATTTTTATAAATGACCTGGAGGAGGGCGTAGAAGGATGGGTGAGTAAATTTGCAGATGACACTAAAGTCGGTGGAGTTGTGGACAGTGCGGAAGGATGTTGCAGGTTACAGAGGGACATAGATAAGCTGCAGCGCTGGGCTGAGAGGTGGCAAATGGAGTTTAATGCAGAAAAGTGTGAGGAGATTCATTTTGGAAGGAGTAACAGGATTACAGAGTACTGGGCTAAAGGTACAATTCTTGGTAGTGTGGATGAGCAGAGAGATCTCGGTGTCCATGTACATAGATCACTGAAAGTTGCCACCCAGGTTGATAGGGTTGTTAAGAAGGCATACGGTGTGTTAGCTTTTATTGGTAGAGCGATTGAGTTTCGGAGCCATGAGGTCATGTTGCAGCTGTACAAAACTCTGGTGCGGCCGCATTTGGAGTATTGCGTACAGTTCTGGTCGCCGCATTATAGGAAGGACGTGGAAGCTTTGGAGCGGGTGCAGAGGAGATTTACCAGGATGTTGCCTGGTATGGAAGGAAAATCTTATGAGGAAAGACTGATGGATTTGAGGTTGTTTTCGTTAGAGAGAAGAAGGTTAAGAGGAGACTTAATAGAGGTATACAAAATGATCAGGGGGTTAGATAGGGTGGACAGTGAGAGCCTTCTCCCGCGGATGGAAATGGCTAGCACGAGGGGACAAAGCTTTAAATTGAGGGGTAATAGATATAGGACAGAGGTCAGAGGTAGGTTCTTTACTCAGAGAGTAATAAGGGCGTGGAATGCCCTACCTGCAACAGTAGTGAACTCGCCAACATTGAGGGCATTTAAAAGTTTATTGGATAAGCATATGGATAATAATGGCATAGTGTAGGTTAGATGGCTTCTGTTTTTTGACTTCCCATGTCGGTGCAACATCGTGGGCCGAAGGGCCTGTACTGCGCTGTATCGTTCTATGTTCTATGTTCTATGTGCCTATGTGGTTATAAATAGAGATGTGTACTGAGTGCAGCTAAATGTGTGTGTGTGCAATATCTACAGCATGTACATGGGGCTAAACTATATACAAGGGGCGATGTCGGGTGCGACGTAACAACGAGGTTGTACCATAAACAAAGAACGGGGAAATGTTGAACGACAAAAACGAACTCCTGTAACGCCAAGGAAGAACAGAAACATATTAACACAGTGGTATTATGAGTTCAATGTACAAACAGGCTCATAAGTCCAGTCTAGTAGGTGGGCGGCGAATTTGGGTTGACCGCCTCAAGGGTGGGTCTGGATCCACTGGCTGAGGAATGGGCCTGGCCACGGGCGACGACGGAAGGGGCATGGTGGCAGGAAGCTCCACGAAGTCGATATCAGGAACAACAGGAGGGCGCGGTGTCGGTGTGAATTCCTGTAGCAAGCGTGGAAGTAGGCGAAGAGCCCGGCCGTTGCGCCTACGAATGGAGCCATCAGGCATGCGTACCAGGAACGAGCGGGGAGCCACGCGTCGGAGAACTTCGGCAGGTGCTGACCAGCCACCTTCTGGTAGGTGGATGCGGGCGTCATCTCCAGGCGCCAGGGCGGGAAGATCAGTTGCCCGTGTGTCATATGCCATCTTCTGGGGAACGCGCTGCTCTTGCATTCTGTGTAGTACCGGAGCATGGTTGGTTGTGGGTGCCCGAATGGATGGCACAGTGGTCCTGAGGGCGCGACCCATTAACAGCTGGGCTGGTGAGAGGCCAGTGGCTAGTGGGGCCGAGCGATAGGCCAGCAGGGCTAGGCAGAAATCCGATCCGGCAGCAGCTGCCTTGCAGAGGAGCCGCTTGACGATGACAACGCCCTTCTCCGCCTTTCCATTGGACTGGGGATGCAGAGGGCTGGACGTCATGTGTGTGAAGCCATACGAAGCAGCAAAGGATGCCCATTCCTGGCTGGCAAAACAGGGCCCATTGTCCGACATGACAGTAATCGGAATGCCGTGGCGAGCGAAGGTGTCTTTGCAGGCCCTTATGACAGCGGACGATGTTAAATCGTTCAGGCGTATGACCTCTGGATAGTTGGAAAAGTAATCAATGATGATTACATAGTCCCTGCCAACGCGTGAAAAAGGTCCACACCCACCTTCGCCCAGGGGGACGTCACCAGCTCATGGGGCTGAAACGTCTCAGGAGGCTGCGTCGGTTGAAACCTTTGGCAGGTGGGGCAGTTGAGCACCATATTGGCAATGTCATTGTCATGATATTCAAACACACATATCATGATAGATAGACCAACAGACCAATTAGCACACATAACACGACAGCCAATCACAGACAAGAGCAGACACAGTATAAGACAAGAAACACGACACCTGGTGGCCAGTACATCTGGAGACAAGGACAAGGACAGGACCTGATTAACAAGACACTCACACATCACCACGTGCTGAGTACCAAGACAGATCTGTAAATAACAAGTTGGAATAAAACTGCGTTGTACCAATCGCAACCGTGTTGGTTCATCTGTACGTCAGAGCACCCAACACCACAGTCATCACTGATGCCCGGCCAGTATACCGCCTCTCGGGCTCCCCGTCTGCACTTCTCGACCCCCAGATGGCCTTTGTGTAGTTGGTCGAGGACCAGCTTCTGCATGCTGTGCGGAATCACAATCCGGTCCAGCTTTAGAAGGACACCATCAATGATGGCCAAGTCGTCACGGACATTGTAGAACTGCCGGCACTGTCCTTTGAGCCACCCACCGGTCATGGTGGGTCAGCCGCAGTTTCCCGGCGAATACGGGCCAGACTGGAGTCGTCAGCTGGCAGATTTGCCCATGTGAAGGCCACCTGCGCTTCGACCTGACAGACGAACCCCTCCGAATCTGGCGGTGCGCTCACTGGTCTGGATAGGACATCCGCAATGATAAGGCCCTTTAATGGGGTGTAGACCAGTTGGACGTCATACCTCCTGAGTTTAAGTAGGATGCGCTGGAGGCGAGGGGTGATCTCGTTCAGGTCCTTATGTATGATCCTGACCAGGGGGCAATGGTCAGTCTCAACGGTAAACTGGGGGAGACCATACATGTAGTCATGAAACTTGTCTATTCCGGTCAGCAAACCCAGGCACTCCGTTTCGATCTGCGCATAGCGCTGTTCTGTGGGGGTCATGGCCCGCGAGGCATTGGCAACCGGGGCCCATGACGCAGTGTCATCCCGCTGTAGGAGTACCGCCCCAATGCTGGACTGGCTGGCATCAGTCGAAATTTTAGTGTCACGAGATGTGTCGAAAAACGCCAATACCGGGGCTGTGGTGAGCTTAATTTTGAGCTCCTCCCATTCCTTCTGGTGTGTGGGCAGCCACTGGAACTCCGAGGACTTCTTGACTAGGTGGTGCAGTGCTGTCGTTTGGGAGGCAAGGTTGGGAATGAACTTCCCCAGGAAGTTGACCATGCCTAGGAAGCGTAGCACTGCTTTCTTGACTGCCGGCTGCGGCATGGCTGTAATGGCGCTCACCTTGTCTGCATCCGGATGGACCCCTGACCGGGAAATGTGGTCCCCCAGGAACTTCAGCTCGGTTTGGCTGAAAGAACATTTGGCTCGGTTGAGGCGCAGGCCGTTTTCCCGTATGCACGCAAAGACGCGCTGGAGACGACTGATGTGCTCCTGTGGTGTGGTGGACCAGATGATGACGTCGTCCACGTAGACGTGCACCCCTTCGATGCCCTCCATCATCTGCTCCATGATCCTGTGAAAGACCTCGGATGCCGAGATGATGCCAAATGGCATTCTGTTATAGCAGAACCTGCCGAAAGGGGTGTTGAAGGTGCATAGCTTTCGGCTGGACTGATCCAGTTGGATCTGCCAAAAACCCTTCGAGGCATTCAGTTTTGTGAAGATTTTAGCCTGGGCCATTTCGCTCGTGGTCTCTTCCCATTTGGGTATGGGGTAGTGTTCCCTCATTATGTTGCTGTTGAGGTCTTTTGGATCAATGCAGATCCGGAGCTCGCCGGAGGGTTTCTTAACACATACCAGGGAGCTGGCCCATGGCGTGGGCTCCGTGACCAGGGATAGCACCCCTTGGTCCTGGAGATCTTGCAGCTGCTGCTTGAGGCAGTCTTTGAGTGGTGCTGGGACCCTGCGAGGTGCGTGAATGACCGGGGTGGCGTCCGGTTTGATCTGAATTCTGTAGGTGTAGGGCAGTGTTCCCATGCCCTTGAATGCCTCCTGGTTGTGGGCGAGTAGCGATTGGAGCTGTGCCCTGAATTCTGCATCCGGAAAGTCAAATGTGCCTTCTGGAGACAGAGTTTGGACTTGTTGCACGAGGTGGAGAACCTTGCATGCCTGTGCGCCTAGCAGGGAGTCCTTTGATGATCCAACTATCTCGAATGAGAGTGTGGCCGTGTGTGTGTTGTGTGTCACCTGGAGCTGGCAGGATCCCATAGCCGGGATAACGTTCCCATTGTAGTCGACCATCTTGCAACGGGATGGCCGAATTGGTGGTCTGACCTTCATGGCGTAGAAGGCTGACCATGCTATGAGGTTGGCGGAGGCGCCAGTGTCCAGATGGAATGTTATCGGTGATCGGTTGACCGTTAGGGTGGCACACCATTCATCACCCGGATTCACAGTGTTCACTTGCAACGGCTGGAGACATCCGGTTCCCATCAATGACCGCAACACGGAAGGCGTCCCGGTCGTCTGTGTCACTGGTCTGGATATCGTCTGGGTACGACTCATAGTAAGGAGGCTGAATGGTCCGCACGTCCCTGCGAGTTTGTCGGAATTGGGAAACATTGGCAGGTTGAGCTGCTCGACAGCAGGCAGCGTAGTGGCCCATCTTGCCACAGTGGAGGAATTGTCGGTTTCTTTTTAAAAAAAAAATATTTTATTAAAGTTTGTGAATTAAAAAACACAATTTTTCCCTTACAAATCAACAAAAATGGTAACATGATAACTGCTATATAACATTGTTTAACTAACATAGTAAACTAACCAAATAACACAAAGTAATGCTCCCCCCATCCCCTCTCCCCTCCAAAAACACAAACAATTTACCCTCCCCCTCCCCCTCCCCCCCCCCCAGCGGTTGCTGCTGCTGGCCATCTATCTTCCCCCTCACGTTCCGCTAGGTAGTCGAGGAACGGTTGCCACCGCCTGGTGAACCCTTGAGCCGATCCAGCGCAAACTTCATCCGCTCTAGTTTTATGAACCCTGCCATATCGTTTATCCAGGCCCCCAGTCCGGGGGGTTTTGCTTCCTTCCACATGAGTAAAATCCTACGCCGGGCTACTCGGGACGCAAAGGCCACGACATCGGCCTCTTTCGCCTCCTGCACTCCCGGCTCATCCGCTACTCCAAATATAGCTAACCCCCAGCCTGGCTTGACCCGGACCTTCACCACCTTCGAGATCACTCCCGTCACTCCCCTCCAGTGCCGGATGCAACCAAAACATGTGTGTGGTTCGCCGGGCTTCCCCCGCACCTCCCACACTTGTCCTCCACTCCGAAGAACCTGCTCAACCTTGCTCCCGTTATGTGTGCTCTATGCAGCACCTTAAATTGGATCAGGCTAAGCCTGGCACACAAGGAAGAGGAATTTACCCTGCTTAGGGCATCAGCCCACAAACCCTCCTCAATCTCCTCCCCGAGCTCTTCTTCCCATTTTCCCTTCAGTTCGCCCACCAGCTCCTCCCCCTCTTCTCTCATCTCCCGGTATATCTCTGACACTTTGTCCTCCCCTACCCCCCCCCCCCCGAAAGCACCCTGTCCTGGATCCCTTGTGTCGGTACTAGCGGAAATTCCCTCATCAGTTGTCTCGTGTACGCTCTCACCTGCATATATCTAAAGAAATTTCCCAGGGGCAGCTCATACTTTTCCTCAAGCTCTCCCAAGCTCGCAAACGTCCCATCTATAAATAAATCTCCCACTCTCCTGATTCCTGCCCGGTGCCTGCTCTGGAACCCTCCGTCCAACCTCCCTGGGGTAAACCTATGGTTGTTCCTGATCGGGGACCACACCGAGGCTCCCAGCACACCCCTCTGTCGCCTCCATTGCCCCCAGATACTTAATGTTGCCGCCACCACTGGGTTTGTGGTAAATCTTTTTGGGGAGAGCGGTAGTGGCGCCGTCACCAGCGCTTTTAAGCTCGTTCCTTTGCAGGACGCCATCTCCAGCCTTTTCCACGCTGCTCCCTCTCCCTCCATCATCCACCTACGAATCATCGCCGCGTTGGCGGCCCAATAGTAATCGCCCAAATTCGGCAACGCCAGTCCCCCTCTGACTCTGCTACATTGTAGGAACCCCCTCCTTACCCTCGGGGCCTTCCCTGCCCACACGAAGCTCGTGATGTTTCTATCTTTTTTTTGAAAAAGGCCTTAGTGATCAGTATAGGGCGACATTGGAACACAAATAGGAACTTCGGGAGGACCATCACCTTAATCGCCTGCACTCTGCCCGCCAGTGACAGCGGCTGCATGTCCCACCTTTTGAAATCCTCTTCCATTTGTTCCACCAGTCGAGTCAGATTGAGTCTGTGTAAGGTTCCCCAACTCCTGGCTATCTGAATCCCCAGGTATCGGAAGTTTCTTTCCACTCTCCTTAGCGGTAGGCCATCTATCCCTCTACTCTGGTCCCCAGGGTGTATCACGAAAAGCTCACTCTTTCCCATGTTAAGCCTACATCCCGAGAAATCTCCAAACTCCCTCAATATCTGCATGACCTCTGTCATCCCCCCCACTGGGTCCGTCACATACAGCAGTAGGTCATCCGCGTAGAGTGACACTCGGTGTTCCTCTCCCCCTCCAATCACCCCTCTCCATTTTCTGGAGTCTCTCAGCGCTATGGCCAGTGGTTCAATTGCCAGCGCGAACAGTAATGGGGACAACGGGCATCCCTGTCTTGTTCCCCTGTGTAGTCGAAAATACTCCGACCTTTGCCGATTTGTGACCATACTTGCCGTTGGGGCCCCATATAGGAGTTTAACCCAGCTGACAAACCCCTCCCCTCCCCGAACCTCCTCAGCACCTCCCATAGATACTCCCACTCCATCCTATCAAATGCCTTCTCTGCATCCATTGCCACCACTATCTCTGCCTCCCCCTCTGCTGGGGGCATCATTATCACCCCTAATAGCCGTCGCACGTTGACATTTAATTGTCTCCCCTTTACGAACCCTGTCTGGTCTTCGTGCACCACCCCCGGGACACAATCCTCTATCCTCGTTGCCAGCACCTTTGCCAGCACCTTGGCGTCCACATTTAGCAGTGAGAT
Source organism: Scyliorhinus torazame (assembly GCF_047496885.1). Taxonomy (NCBI): domain Eukaryota; kingdom Metazoa; phylum Chordata; class Chondrichthyes; order Carcharhiniformes; family Scyliorhinidae; genus Scyliorhinus; species Scyliorhinus torazame. The sequence goes on from NC_092712.1 coordinate 239,527,275, forward strand.
AGGCCTATAGGACCCACACTGCAGCGGATCTTTATCTCGCTACAAGATTAGCGATATCGTCGCCTCCAACATTGTCGGGAGTAGGGTCCCCCCTTCTCTGGCCTCGTTAAAGGTCCTTACCAGCAGCGGGGCCAACAAGTCCACATATTCTCTATAGAATGCCACCGGGAACCCATCTGGTCCCGGGGCCTTCCCTGCCTGCATGTTCCCCAGCCCTTTGGTAACCTCGTCCACCCCAATTGGCACCCCCAGGCCTTCCACCTCCTGCTCCTCCACCCTCGGGAACCTTAATTGGTCCAAAAACTGCTGCATCCCCTCTTTTCCCTCCGGGGGTTGGGACCTATATAGTCTCTCGTAAAAGGTCTTAAACACCTCGTTTATCTTCCCTGCTCTCCGCACCGTGGCTCCCATTTCATCCCTAATTCCCCCTATCTCCCTCGCCGCTGTCCTCTTTCGCAGCTGGTGGGCTAACAGGCGACTCGCCTTTTCCCCATATTCATATCTCATCCCCTGTGCCTTCCTCCACTGTGCCTCTGCCCTCCTTGTGGTCAACAGGTCGAACTCTGTCTGGAGTCGTCGCCTCTCCCTGTATAGTCCTTCATCCGGGGCCTCCGCATATTTTTTATCTACCCTCAAAATCTCCCCCAGTAGTCTTTCCCTTTCCTTGGCCTCTGTTTTCCCCTTGTGGGCCCTGATGGAGATCAGCTCTCCTCTGACCACCGCCTTTAGTGCTTCCCATACTACTCCGACTCGGACCTCCCTGTCGTCATTGGCCTCCAGGTACCTTTCGATACATCCCCGCACCCTTTCGCAGACTCCCTCATCCGCCAATAATCCCACATCCAGTCGCCAGAGTGGACGCTGCTCCCACTCCTCTCCTAATTCCAGGTCCACCCAGTGTGGGGCATGGTCTGAAACAGCTATAGCTGAGTACTCAGTTCCTTCCACCCTCAAAATCAGTGACCTTCCCAAAACAAAGAAATCCATCCGGGAGTACACCTTGCGGACATGGGAGAAGAAGGAGAACTCTTTGGCCAGTGGCCTAACAAATCGCCATGGATCCACTCCCCCCATTTGGTCCATAAACCCCCTAAGCACCTTGGCCGCTGCCGGCCTTCTTCCGGTCCTAGATCTCGATCTATCTAACCCTGGGTCCAGCACGGTGTTGAAGTCCCCCCCCATTATCAGGTTTCCTACCACCAGGTCCGGGATACGTCCCAGCATCCGCTTCATAAATCCCGCATCATCCCAATTCGGGGCATATACATTAACCAACACGACCTCCATTCCCTGCAGTCTGCCACTCACCATCACATATCTGCCACCGCTGTCTGCTACAATGTTCCTAGCCTCGAATGACACCCGTTTCCCCACCAGTATGGCCACCCCTCTATTCTTTGCACCAGCCCTGAGTGGAACACCTGTCCCACCCACCCTTTCCTTAACCTAACCTGGTCCGCCACCTTCAGGTGCGTCTCCTGAAGCATGGCCACATCTGCCCTCAGTCCTTTCAAGTGCGCGAAGACTCGGGCCCTCTTAATCGGCCCATTTAGGCCTCTCACGTTCCACGTGATCAGCCGACCTGGGGGGCTGCCTGCCCCACTCCCCTGTCGACTAGCCATCACCCTCTCTGGGCCAGCCCCACGTCCCGGTTCCGCGCACCCACCCGTTCCCCAGGCGGCGCATTCCCGCCCCGACCACCTTTTCTTTTACCAGTTCCTTTTCGATCTCTGCAGCAGCAACCCAGTTATCCCCACCCCCCCCACCCCCACCCACCACCCCCCACCCCCCACGCCGCTAGATCCCCATCTAGCATGGTTACCCCCCCCCCCCCCCCCATATTGCTTCCGAAAGTCAGCTGACTTCAACTGTCCCCGGCTTCTCCCGCTCTCTCCTTGACCCCCCCCCCCCCCCCGTGTGGGGAACTCCCATCCACCTTGCGCCTATCTTCCCGCCATCATCTTTCTGGCGCGGGAACAAGAAAAATAAACCCCGTGTTCTCTAGGCACAGCTCCCTCTGCCGCCCACTCCCATTCCCCATCCCCCGCCTATGTCTCTTCTTCCCCCCCACCGGCGCCCACATTTCTCAGTGTCCCCCCCTCCCCAATTTACATCTCTATATACATCAGCATTGTCGTTTCCCCTCCAACATCAGTCCCTCAGTTCTGATCCAGTTTCTCGTATTTAATGAAGGTCCATGCTTCTTCCGCCGTTTCGAAGTAGTGATGCCTCTCCTGGTGCGTGACCCACAGTCGTGCCTGCTGCAACATCCCGAACTTCACCTTCTTGTGTAGCACCTCCTTGGCTCGATTAAAACTCGCCCTCCTTCTCGATCTCTGCAGCAGCAACCCAGTTATCCCCCCCTCCCCCCCTCCACCCCCTCCACCCCCCCCCCCCCACCCCGCTAGATCCCCATCTAGCATGGTTACTCCCCCCATATTGCTTCCGAAAGTCAGCTGACTTCAACTGACCTTCGCCACCTCCGCACTCCAATCCTGGCACACTCATACCACCGCATTCTCCCATCTACTACTTCGTACCTTTTTGGCCCATCTCAGAACCACCTCTCTGTCATTGAAGCGGTGAAATCGCACAATCATCGCCCTAGGTGGTTCTCCCGCCTTTGGTCTCCTCGCAGGGACCCGATGGGCCCCTTCCACTTCCAAGGGGCCCGAAGGGGCCTCAGCTCCCATTAGCGAGCACAGCATCGTGCTCACGTAAGCCCCGCCGTCCGCTCCTTCCACTCCCTCGGGGAGACCCAGGATCCGGAGGTTCTTTCTCCGTGATCTGTTTTCTAGGACTTCAATCCTTTCAATGCACTTTTTGTGGAGCGCCTCGTGCGTCTGCATTTTGACCGCCAGGCCCAGGATCTCGTCCTCGTTGTCCGTCACCTTCTGCTCCACCACACGGAGCTCCATCTCCTGGGTCTTTTGTGTCTCCTTAAGCCCCTTAATTGCTTGTAGCATCGGGGCCAGCACCTCCTTTTTAAGCAGCTCCACACACCGTCTTAAAAATTCGTCCTGGGCTCCCTCCGCCGCCACCTTGCTCCTTTTTTTTCTTCTGCCCCTGTCCTCGAGGATTCTTCGCGATCTGGCCGCCGCCGCCGATATTTTTCTTTTTAGCTGGGGGGGACTCCCTGTTGTCTCACCCCACACCGGGTTTCGTCCCAAAAAAATTCCCCGTTGGGGCTCTTAAAAGAGCCCGAAGGTCCATTCGAGCTGGAGCCGCCAAAACGTGCGGCTTAGCTGGCCATCGCCGCAACCGGAAGTACATTGTCGGTTTCTTGCGGGACATTGCCGCTTTAAATGTGCGGCTCCGCAGTTGCCGCACGTCGTGACGTCATGGCGTTCGTTGCGCCATCGCCCATGCGCAGTTCGGTCTTGCGTTGAGCGCGCCTGCGCATCACGTCCCTCTGTGTTGACGTCGTTTTTGGCGCGCACAAACGTGGGAGGCCTCGAAAGCGCGCAAAATGGCTGCCCTCGTCCGGGCCGCGGGCCGGGAGGAACTCGATCGCCTGGACCCGTTCGGCCTCGTAGGACGCCTGCCTCGCCGATCCGGCCGCGTAGGACCCGTGCTGAGCCGATTCGGCCGCCTGAAATTGGGAGTAGCGGCTAGTCGCGTTTTCATGCAGGACACAGGCTTCGATTGCGGAGGCTAGGATGAGGCCTTTTATTTTTAAGAGCTGCTGCCGTAGGGTGCCCAAGGTGACCCCAAAAACGATCTGGTCCTGAATCATGGAATCGGAGGTGATGTCGTAACCGCAATACTGCGCGAGGATACAGAGATGCGTAAGGAAGGATTGAAAGGGCTCATCCTTACCCTGCAGGCGCTGCTGGAAGAGATACCTCTCGAAACTCTCGTTGACCTCGACGTTGAAGTGTTGGTCGAGTTTGAGAAGGACCGTCTTGTACTTGGTCTTGTCCTCACCTTCCGCGAACACCAGGGAGTTGTAGACATGGATGGCGTGTCGACCTGCCATGGAGAGGAGGATAGCGATCTTTCTGGTGTCCAAAGCGCTCTCCTTTTCGTTGGCTTCCAGGAAGAGCTGGAAGCGCTGTTTGAACAGCTTCCAATTAACGCCGAGGTTTCTAGTGACTTGTAGCAGCTGCGGTGTGCTGACGGTGTCCATGGTGCAGGATGGCAGATTCCGGAGGATCCGTAGGTAGGCCCCACAGTTACTCCTGGTACTATGATGTGTTGGGTACTCTGCTAGACAGACGAACCAACACGGTTGCGAATGGTACAACTCAGTTTTATTGCTAACATTTATTTACAGTGGTAAACTGGTTACTGAGGTTTGATCATAACCCTAGAATCTGTGGACCTATTCCTAATACTATCTTGTAGTGGGACTCAGCACATGGTGGATGTCTGAGTGGCTTGCTATGAGCTCTGTGCCCTGAGCTGTCTCCTGCTGAAATGCTCAGGAAGTGTCGTGTTCCCTGTTTTGTACTGTGTATGCTCTTGCCTGTGATTGGCTGTGGTGTTGTGTGTGTGTTGATTGGTCCGTTGATTGTCCATCAGTATGTATGTGCTATGATGTTTACCTGAATATCATGACAGTAGTGAAGACTGGGGAGAAGCACAGGATGGTCATTGACTACAGTCAGACCATCAATCAGTACATGCAGCTTGACGCGTACCCCCTCCCACGCATATCTGACATGGTCAATCAGATTGCGCAGTATCGGGTCTTCTCCACAGTTTACTTGAAGTCCGCCTACCACCAGCTCCCCATCCGCCCGGAGGACCGCCAATACACTGCGTTCGAAGCAGATGGCCGCCTCTATCACTTCCTCAGAGTTCCCTTTGGCGTCACCAATGGGGTCTCGGTCTTCCAGCGAGAGATGGACCGAATGGTTGACCAGTACGGGCTGCGACCCATCTTCCTGTACCTAGATAACGTCACCATCTGCGGCCACGATCAGCAGGATCACGACGCAATCTTCCAAAAATTCCTCCATACTGCCAAACTCCTTAACCTCACCTAAAATAAGGAGAAATGCGTGTTCCGCACCAACCGCTTAGCCATCCTTGGCTACGTAGTGGAACATGGAGTCCTAGAGCCTGACCCCAACCACATGTGCCCCCTCCTGGAACTCCCTCTCCCCCACTGCCCCAAGGCCCTGAAACGATGCCTGGGGTTTTTCTCATATTACACCCAGTGGGTCCCTAATTATGCAGACAAGGCCCGCGTCACGTCCACAGCTTTTCCCCTGACGACTGAGGCCCGCCAGGCCTTCAACCACATCAAGGCGGACGTCGCCAAGGCCACGATGCACGCGGTCGACAAGTCCCTCCCCTTCCAAGTGGAGAGCGATGCATCGGATATGGCTCTGGCCGCCACCCTCAACCAGGCGGGCAGGCCAGTGGCTTTCTTTTCCCGCACCTTCCATGCCTCCAAAATTCAGCACTCGGCTATCGAGAAGGAGGCCCAAGCCATTGTGGAAGCTGTGCGGCGTTGGAGGCATTACCTGGCCGGCAGGAGATTCACTCTCCTCACTGACCAATGGTCGGTTGCCTTCATGTTTAATAATACACAGCGGGGCAAGACAAGATAAAAAATGACAAGATCTTGAGGTGGCGGATTGGGCTCTCCACCTATAACTATGAGATCTTGTATCGCCCGGGGAAGCTCAATGAGCCCCCTGATGCCCTATCCCGTGGTACATGTGCCAGCGCACAGGTGGACCGTCTCCGGGCTCTCCACTATGACCTCTGTCACCTGGGGGTCACCTGGTTCTTCCATTTCCTCAAGGCCCGGAACCTGCCCTACTCCATTGAGGGGTCAGGACCGTCACCAGAGACTGCCAAGTCTGCGCAGAGTGCAAGCCACACTTCTACCGCCAGATAGAGCGCACCTGGTGAAGGCCTCCCGCCCCTTTGAACGTGTGTGTGTTGATTGGGTGGGATAGGATACGCGTCGAGCTGCATGTACCGAATGATGGTCTGACTGTAGTCATTGACCATCCTGAGCTTAACATAGAACATAGAACATAGAAAATACGGCACAGAACAGGCCCTTCAGCCCACAATGTTGTGCCGAACCTTTGTCCTAGATTAATCATAGATTATCATTGAATTTACAGTGCAGAAGGAGGCCATTCGGCCCTTTGAGTCTGCACCGGCTCTTGGAAAGAGCACCCTACCCAAACTCAACACCTCCACCCAACACCAAGGGCAATTTGGACATTAAGGGCAATTTATCATTGGCCAATTCACCTAACCCGCACATCTTTGGACTGTGGGAGGAAACCGGAGCACCCGGAGGAAACCCACGCAGACACGGGGAGGACGTGCAGACTCCACACAGACCGTGACCCAAGCCGGAATCGAACCTGGGACCCTGGAGCTGTGAAGCAATTGTGCTATCCACAATGCTACTCTCTGGGTAAAGAACCTACCTCTGATATCCCTCCTATATCTTCCACCTTTCACCTTAAATTGATGTCCCCTTGTAATGGTTTGTTCCACCCGGGGAAAAAGTCTCTGACTGTCTACTCTATCTATTCCCCTGATCATCTTATAAACCTCTATCAAGTCGCCCCTCATCCTTCTCCGTTTTAATGAGAAAAGGCCTAGCACCCTCAACCTTTCCTCGTAAGACCTACTCTCCATTCCAGGCAACATCGTGGTAAATCTTCTTTGCACCTTTTCCAAAGCTTCCACATCCTTCCTAAAATGAGGCGGCCAAAACTGTACACAGTACTCCAAATGTGGCCTTACCAAAGTTTTGTACAGCTGCATCATCACCTCACGGCTCTTAAATTCAATCCCTCTGTTAATGAACGCGAGCACACCATAGGCCTTCTTCACAGCTCTATCCACTTGAGTGGCAACTTTCAAAGATGTATGAACATAGACCCCAAGATCTCTCTGCTCCTCCACATTGCCAAGAACTCTACCGTTAACCCTGTATTCCGCATTCATATTTGTCCTTCCAAAATGGACAACCTCACACTTTTCAGGGTTAAACTCCATCTGCCACTTCTCAGCCCAGCTCTGCATCCTATCTATGTCTCTTTGCAGCCGACAACAGCCCTCCTTACTATCCACAACTCCACCAATCTTCGTATCGTCTGCAAATTTACTGACCCACCCTTCAACTCCCTCATCCAAGTCATTAATGAAAATCACAAACCGCAGAGGACCCCGAACTGATCCCTGCGGTACGCCACTGGTAACTGGGACCCAGGCTGAATATTTGCCATCCTCCACTACTCTCTGACTTCTATCGGTTAGCCAGTTCGTTATCCAACTGGCCAAATTTCCCACTATCCCATGCCTCCTTACTTTCTGCATAAGCCTACCATGGGGAACTTTTTCAAATGCCTTACTAAAATCCATGTACACTACATCCACTGCTTTACCTTCATCCACATGCTTGGTCACCTCCTCAAAGAATTCAATAAGACTTGTAAGGCAAGACCTACCCCTCACACATCCGTGCTGACTATCCCTAATCAAGCAGTGTCTTTCCAGATGCTCAGAAATCCTATCCTTCCATTACTTTGCCTCCCACCGAAGTAAGATTAACTGGCCTGTAATTCCCAGGGTTATCCCTCGTCCCTTTTTTGAACAGGGGCACGACATTCGCCACTCTCCAATCCCCTGGTACCACCCCTGTTGACAGTGAGGACGAAAAGATCATTGCCAACGGCTCTGCAATTTCATCTCTTGCTTCCCATAGAATCCTTGGATATATCCCGTCAGGCCCGGGGGACTTGTCTGTCCTCAAGTTTTTCAAAATGCCCAACACATCTTCCTTCCTAACAAGTATTTCCTCGAGCTTACCAATCTGTTTCACACTGTCCTCTCCAACAATATCGCCCCTCTCATTTGTAAATACAGAAGAAAAGTACTCGTTCAAGACCTCTCCTATCTCTTCAGACTCAATACACAATCTCCCGCTACTGTCCTTGATCGGACCTACCCTCGCTCTAGTCATTCTCATATTTCTCACATATGTGTAAAAGGCCTTGGGGTTTTCCTTGATCCTACCTGCCAAAGATTGTTCATGCCCTCTCTTAGCTCTCCTAATCCCTTTCTTCAGTTCCCTCCTGGCTATCTTGTATCCCTCCAATGCCCTGTCTGAACCTTGTTTCCTCAGCCTTACATAAGTCACCTTTTTCCTCTTAACAAGACATTCAACCTCTCTTGTCAACCATGGTTCCCTCACTCGACCATCTCTTCCCTGCCTGACAGGGACATACATATCAAGGACACGTAGCACCTGTTCCTTGAACAAGTTCCACATTTCACTTGTGTCCTTCCCTGACAGCCTATGTTCCCAACTTATGCACTTCAATTCTTGTCTGACAACATCGTATTTACCCTTCCCCCAATTGTAAACCTTGCCCTGTTGCACGTACCTATCCCTCTCCGTTACTAAAGTGAAAGTCACAGAATTGTGGTCACTATCTCCAAAATACTCCCCCACTAACAAATCTATCACTTGCCCTGGTTCATTACCCAGTACTAAATCCAATATTGCCCCTCCTCTGGTTGGACAATCTACATACTGTGTTAGAAAAGCTTCCTGGACACACTGCACAAACACCACCCCATCCAAACTATTTGATCTAAAGAGTTTCCACTCAATATTTGGGAAGTTAAAGTCGCTCATGACTACTACCCTATGACTTCTGCACCTTTCCAAAATCTGTTTCCCAATCTGTTCCTCCACATCTCTGCTACTATTGAGGGGCCTATAGAAAACTCCTAACAAGGTGACTGCTCCTTTCCTATTTCTGACTTCAACCCATACTACCTCAATAGGGTGATATTCCTCGAACTGCCTTTCTGCAGCTGTTATACTATCTCTAATTAATAATGCCACCCCCCCACCTCTTTTACCACCCTCCCTAATCTTATTGAAACATCTATAACCAGGGACCTCCAACAACCATTTCTGCCCCTCTTCTATCCAAGTTTCCGTGATGGCCACCACATCGTAGTCCCAAGTACCGATCCATGCCTTAAGTTCACCCACCTTATTCCTGATGCTTCTTGCGTTGAAGTATACACACTTCAACCCATCTCCGTGCCTGCAAGTACTCTCCTTTGTCAGTGTTCCCTTCCCCACTGCCTCATTACACGCTTTGGCGTCCTGAATATCGGCTACCTTAGTTGCTGGACTACAAATCCAGTTCCCATTCCCCTGCCAAATTATTTTAAACCCTCCCGAAGAGTACTAGAAAACCTCCCTCCCAGGATATTGGTGCCCCTCTGGTTCAGATGCAACCCGTCCTGCTTGTACAGGTCCCACCTTCCCCAGAATGCGCTCCAATTATCCAAATACCTGAAGTCCTCCCTCCTACACCATTCCTGCAGCCACGTGTTCAACTGCACTCTCTCCCTATTCCTAGCCTCGCTATCACGTGGCACCGGCAACAAACCAGAGATGACAACTCTGTCTGTCCTGGCTTTTAACTTCCAGCCTAACTCCCTAAACTTGTTTATTACCTTTTCATACCTATGTCGTCGGTACCAATGTGCACCACGACTTCTGGCTGCTCCCCCTCCCCCTTAAGGATCCTGAAGACACGATCCGAGACATCCCTGACCCTGGCACCCGGGAGGCAACATACCTTCCGGGAATCTCGCTCGCGACCACAGAATCTCCTATCTATTCCCCTAACCATTGAATCTCCTACAACTATTGCTTTTCTATTCTCCCCCTTCCCTTCTGAGCCCCAGAGCCAGACTCAGTGCCAGAGACCTGGCCGCTAGGGCCTTCCCCCGGTAGGTCATCCCCCCCAACAGCATCCAAAACGGTATACTTGTTTTGAAGGGGAACGGCCACGAGGGATCCCTGCACTGTCTGCCTGTTTGTTTTTTTCCCCCTGACTGTAACCCAGCTATTCTTGTCCTGTACCTTGGGTGTGGTTACCTCCTTGTAACTCTTCTCAATCACCCCCTCTGCCTCCCGGATGATCCGAAGTTCATCCAGCTTCAGCTCCATTTCCCTAACACGGTCTTTGAGGAGCTGAAGTTGGGTGCACTTCCCGCAGGTATAGTCAGTGGGGACACCGGTGGTATCCCTCACCACCCACATCCTACAGGAGGAGCATGTAACTGGCCTAGCCTCCATCCCCTCTTACCTGACAGAATATAGCTGCCCTGTGGACTAACTAGATCTCCGCCCTCCGACCCTGCTCCCAGTCAGCTACACTTTCTGTAAACTCCTGGCTCTCTTCGCACTCTTTGCGGAAATGTCGGAAACAAAATGAAAGGAGCACCTTACTCCCTCCTCACCTAACTCCCTCGGTCACCAAACTCTCACTATCGCACTCAAATGCACCAAATTCAGCACTCAGTGCTTCTCCCCAGTCTTCACTACTGTCATGATATTCAGGTAAACATCATAACACATACATACTGATGGACTTCAAAGGGCCCCTCCCCTCCATCGACCGCAACGTGTACTTCCTCAACATAATTGATGAGTACTCCCGGTTCCCCTTTGCCATCCCATGCCCCGACATGACTTCTGCCACGTAATTAAAGCCCCGCACAGCATCTTCACTCTGTTCGGTTTCCCCACCTACATGCACAGCGATCGGAGATCCTCTTTCATGAGCGATGAACTGCGTCAGTTACTGCTCAGCAAGGGCCTCACCTCGAGTAGGACGACCAGCTCCAACCCCTGGGGAAACGGGCAGGTGGAGAGGGAGAACGGGACGGTCTGGAAGGCCGTCCTGCTGGCCCTGCGGTCTAAAACTCTCCCGGTCTCCCGCTGGCAGGAGGTCCTCCCCGACGCGCTCCACTCCATCCGATCGCTCCTCTGCACCACGACTAACGAGACCCCTCACGAACGCGTGTTTGCCTTCCCCAGGAAGTCCACCTCCGAGTTCTCGCTCCCAACATGGCTGACAGTTCCTGGACCCGTCCTCCTCCGGAAGCATGTACGGAGCCATAATTCGGACCCCCTGGTCGAGAAAGTCCACCTCCTACATGCAAACCCACAGTAAGCCTACGTGGCACACCAAGACAGGCGCCAAGACACTGTTTCCCTCCGGGTCTTGGCACCCGCTGGGTCCCCACCCACGACCCCCGGCCTGATACCGCTCCTCCCCCCCTGGTTGCCTCATTCACCCCTGCGCCACCCACCCTCCCAGCAGCAAACCTCGCCGCAGCCCCCACCCCAGCAGCATCCGTCCTCCCACTGGACCCACTCAGGGGTGACGAAGATGAGGACAACACGCTACCGGAGTCGCAGGTGACCATGTCGGCGTCACATCACCACCAGGACTGAGGCAATCGTAGCGGAGGGTCAAAGCCCCCGACAGACTTAATTTGTAATGTTTCCGTCACCCCCGCTGGACTCTTTTTTTAACAGGGGGTGAATGTGGTAAACACCACGAGTGGTATATTGTATGTATTATGGCACTGCCCATATATTACAGGTATGACGGTATATCCCTGCCTGCTGGCACTCCCCATATATTACAGGCGGCGTATAAAAGGGTGTGCTCTCCTGAGCTGCAGCCATTCTGGTTCCAGCTACAGGAGGCACAACATCTTGTTCAATAAAGCCTTGATTGTTCCACCATTCTCGTCTCGTGGTATATATTCTCATTTTTTCTTTTATTAAATGTCGTATTTATCCACCTCTTAATTGTTTTTTTTCTTTCTTGCTATCTGCCTCTTCCCAGTCTTTCTCTTCTGTCTTTAACCGATATTTAATTATGTCAGATCAATTCATTTGAATATTATTCGTGTGACAGGTTGGCTTTGAACGATTAAAGGATTAGCACAAATTGGCTTCCCAACATCCAGTTATTTGACCTAACCTCAGGGTTCAGGAAGTGGAGCCATCAGTTCAAATTTACTTCAGTTTATAAAATGTCCAACTAAATTATTTCCTTTTTAATGTTGGATACTAGCTTTTTTACAGATGCTAATAAACAGATATATAATCCTGTAGTCTTTTTGACAACTCATTGCAATAGTAATTGTACACAGCAGGTAGGCTTGCCAGTTAAATAATGCAAGAAAATACATTGCAACTTGCAATATGAAAATCAAGAAATAAAGCTTGCCGAGAGAATCACATGGGAGAAAAAGTCCTGAAGCTATTACCAACAAACTTTGCTGAGTTAAAGAATTCTTTATAAAGCCATCTTGCTTCATTTCTGCTTTACTTCAGCATGATTAAGTTTAGGCCTCACTAGAGGAAATGTAAAAGTTCAGTCAGCTAACATATTTGTTATCACAGAAAAGTTCCCAATGGGGGCACCTTTAACAAGTTTGTGTTGCCATTTTTGTGCCATTTCTAAATGATTTGCTAGTATTGTTTTGACAAATGTGCTGGTGTGTCTTTAGAGAGAAAACATGTGCTAGTTTGATACAGCCACAGTCCTGCTCCATTTATATTTTTATTTTATATAATGCTTATGCATTATGTCATGTGACAGTACCTTTAAGAAATGGGTGTTTACTACTGCAGTGATGTCAGAGAGTGGGTGGAGCTGGGCTGTCTGTCAGCTTTTTACTTTCATTTTTGAGAAGGCTGCAGGGTGTGTTTTAGTTTCGTTTTCAGAGCTGGATAGCTGCAGTCACAGCCAGAAAGCGTATGAATCTCTCGCTGTAATCTAAAGACTGTAAATCGATCCTGGTGATTTAAAATTAATAACAGTAGTGACTTTAACCTGATATGCTTCTGGTAAAAGGTGTTTTAAGTCGTATGGATGTTAAAAGGAAAGCTTAAAGGTTTACTTCGTGTTGTATTCTTTGGGGGTTGTATTTGAATTGATGGTTGCTAAGATGTTCACTGTATGTTTTAAAAAGGTTAACTTGAGTTCATAGAATAAACATTGTTTTGCTTTAAAAAATACTTTGCCATTTCTGCAATACCATACCAGTAGAGTGGGCCGGGTGCTCCCCATGCCACAATCTATTAAAAGTTGTGGATCGGGTGAACTCCATGATACACTTTGGGGTTCTCTAGATCCTGGCCCATAACAAATAATACCATCCTAATGTGTATGATGTACTGAGGAGTCTTCTGTCTGGTGCTGCAGTACATTTAGACCAGGATTATTAGTACTATTACAACAAGAACAACAATTTCTATATTGCCTCTCAAATGCATGGAAAATCTTGGAAGGAAAAGATTGAACAAATTACCCCGAAGTGTACTAAAGCTATATTGCTATCAATTTGTCCTTATATTGTAATAGCATTAACCTTTAACCTTTGCCTGTTAAACAGGAAAGTACAAGTCAATTTAAAAGCATTTGACCGCTGAACTATTGAACTAAGGATGACCTTTAAAAAAAAAGTCAATTTAACCATTTCAGCAATTAAACAGTTGCTAACTACTGCTGGAAAATCAGTTGGTTTCACAACCAAAAACCTCTGGGTAAGCATTATCTTTTTAAATTGGGTTATACATAGAAACACGAGGTTGATTGGTAAAGAATCAAAGGCAGACTTACAATTAATGGTTTTACTTGATTGAACTGCAATATGTGTGCCAAAAGGGAAACTATTGGTAAGATAACAAAGTGGGTGACTTATATCAAACACACCGGTTGTCACGTTGTGGGGGAAAGAAAATGTTGCAAAATATAACAATTCATAGAGAAATCTAGATTTTTTTGATGCCTCATTAATCTGTACAGGGAACCTAGTGATTCATTTGTGTTCCCTGATTAAGCTGTCAGATTCTGCAATAAGTACCATCCTTTAAGGGTATGTTTAAGTACTATTGCATTAATGTTTAATAAAGTTATGACACCCGATTTCAATGTTCAAGAACCTTATTGACTCGAGGGTAAATCATAAATGAGAACTTTTCCTTGTACAATCTCAAAGAGCTCTGCAGGGAAGTGAATGAAGCATAGTGGGAGTTAGAGGACAAAAAAGAGGGATCGGGGCAAAAGGAAAGAGCCACGATAAGGGTTTTGCAGACAGGGAGGAAGATGAAAAAGTGAAAGTACTGGCAGGAAATTCACTCTGTAAGAGTGGAAAGAAAGTGCAACAACAAAACAAGTGGGGTAGTGAGCGGGAACTGCCGTGAGCTTCCTGACGCTTGGCCCGGCAAGGCCATCACCGCGATAAAACGTTAATTGGTTCAGTTAGTCAGGCCCCACGGGCTTCTTGCCGCAAATTATGGTCCCGCTGTCTGATTCGCCAGGACCGTGCTCGCCAGCCCCTCGCTGATAAGTTGAACAGCACTTAAACCGCTCCTGCACAGCCAACCCCACTCAGCTCAAAGCCATGCCTCCGAGACGTCCAGCCACACAATTCAGGGATGCGTACCTGGGAGGACTACTGGAGGGCAGACAGGCTGCCCTGTTTCCCCAAGGGTCTCGGAGAGTCAGCCAGAGGGCAGCCAGTGCTGCCTGGGAGGAAGTGGCAGTAGCAGTCAGCTTGGGGAGCGTAACCAGGATAACCGGTACCCAATGACGCAAGAAGGTCAACGATCTGCATTGGGCCACTGGGATGAGTTTGCACCAGACCCCCCCAAGGCCCCCACTCACCACCCAAGAGAAGCGCCTGGCATCACCCCCACCCAGCACCTTTACTCTACCCTGGCCACTCATGTCCAGCAGTGCCATTCATGCTACCCCATTCCCCCCCAATACTCTCCCCAATACTCCCCACCCCCCCATGCTCCCCAATCCCCCTCCATACGGCCCATCTCTGCAAGCCCCCATCCCCAACCCCTGAGCAACTCCCCCCTCGTGATGAACCACATGTGTGGGTAACAATCCGCCCCCCCCCCCCCCATGTGTCCCTGTAGGAGACGTTGGCCCACAACCGACAGAAGAGGGCCCAGATGGGTGGTGGGGTCAGAGTCCTAACCCCCCAATGAGGAACAGGCCCCGGATGTCGTGGAGTTGGCCAAGGACAGAGCAGTGACCACCATAGAGAGCGGCACACAGTGCAGAGGTGAGGATCCACTGCCCCCACCCAGATAGCCTGTCAAATATGAGTTGTTAACGGCAACGACAAATGTGAGTTATTAACGACTTGCAGCCAACGGTGTTGGCCCATCTGGGGTGGCGGCCCCTATGTTATTCTCTAAGTCTGAATAATGATTATAGACTTCCAGTTAACACAAATACTTTATTCAGGGGGTTCGTTCTGTTTCCAGAGCTCAACTAGATATAATACAGTCAAGAGGTATGACCAGTGAAGCTAAGGTAAACTGCCTATGCTGAGCTGTCTCTGTCTGTTGCTGCTCACTCGCCCTGTGCTTCTGAAAGAGGCGGATCCTCCCTTGGGCTGGACCCTTTATACCCATCTCTGATGCCCTCTAGTGATGCTGTGGCCGTTACATCTGTGCTGTAGTCCCTGGTGTATGTGCAGATGTACAGACCACTACATCCTCCTCCTTTTATTTGACATGTTTTCTAGACTGGCCTCAAGAGAACTGTACATAACAAGTGGCAAGTGGTGAGAATATGCAAATCTGCACACTGTGAAAATGATAAAAGTAATACAGAAACAATTATGAGAAATGTCCATATTCGTCTTGTGCGTGTGTTGAAGTGCCGTTACAAATCTAGCCGGTCGGGTGCCTTACGGCTTCTGCTGGAGCGTCTTAACGGTGGTAGTAGGGATGATGTCATCAAGAGTACTGTCTGGCGTTGTGTGGCGAGGAACGTCCTATGGACACATTGACTCGGTCAAGTCCAGTGTGTTATGAAAGTTATTTTCAACTGCTGGTGTAAGTTTGGGCATTGTTCTGTCTTTTGAGGCAAGAAAATTGGGTATTGCAGCTTTCAATTTCTTTTTGTAAATTTTCTTGCAGTTCCCTTTTAAGTGGGCGTGGTCCTGGCCCTCTGATGTCATGACGCTCGTGACGTCACGCATAGGACAAGATTGCCCATGCGCATTCCGAGTTTCCTGTACTGTGCCCTCTTTTCGCAACTGCGCATGTGCAGCTCCTTTCTCAAGATGGCTGTCGCTCAGAACCTCCTCTTCCACCGATTCAACCCTGCCTCTGCCTCGTGGTGAGTTATCGCGCCATTTTTACCAATTTTGTTTTCTAAATGATGATTCTGTGTTTGTAGAGACTCAAAGTATTGATTTTGTTTTTGTTCATCAGCAAGGCATTTTTGTATAGCAATTTCTAGAGTTAGATACTTATTTTGTGAAAGTTCTTCCCTCAAATTTTTATCAGATAGTCCAGAAATTAATTGATGCATTATCACAGTGTCTCTGAAATCAGCATAATCAGCATAATACCTTGTGGTATTAACTTGAGATTTGTAATAAAATCAGAGATGGACCCGCCGTTTCGCTGACCAGAGTTAAATCTTTCCAGCATCTCACCAGACTGACTGTTACAGCGTTCATCAAATTTTTTGAGTATTACTTCTACTTTGGTGTTGTGCTCACCTTCTAAGTAATTAAAGCAATTATAGATTTCTCTAGCTTCATGCCCTCCTATTTTCGTTGCGTCAGAGGCAGTGCTTAAATCATTAGCTGTGATAAATATTTGGAACAGCTGTTCAAACATTTTCCAATTATAACTTAAATTACCGGTTGTTTCCAGCTGCCATGGAGTTCCAACAAGTTCCATTGAATCTTGAAGAGGGTCTTTGGGCGGATGCCCTGAATAGGGTTAATTCCTCTTCCTCGTGTGCCAGGTTTAGCCTGATACAGTTTAAGGTTATTCACAGAGCGCATATGACAGGGGCGAGGCTGAGTAGGTTCTTTGGGGTGGAGGACAGATGTGGGAGGTGCTCGGGAAGGCCGGCGAACCACGTCCACATGTTTTGGTCGTGCCCGGCACTGGATGGGTTCTGGAGGGGTTTCGCGAGGACTATGTCCAAGGTGGTGAAAGTCCAGGTCAAACCAAGTTGGGGGTGGCATTATTTGGGGTGGCGGACGAGCCGGGAGTGCAGGAGGCGAAAGAGGCCGGTATTCTGGCCTTTGCGTCCCTGGTAGCCCGGCGGAGGATCTTGCTATTATGGAGGGATGCGAAGCCCCCCAGTGTGGAAAACTGGATAAATGACATGGCAGGGTTCATTAAGCTGGAGAGGATAAAGTTTGCCTTGAGAGGGTCTGCGCAGAGGCTCTTCAGGCGGTGGCAACCGTTCCTAGACTATCTCGCGGAGTGTTAGAAGGAGGTTGGTCAGCAGCAGCAACCCAGGGAGGGAGGGGGGAGGGGAGGGGGGTGTCTCTTTTGGGGGGGGGTATAGGGGTGGGCGGGAAGAGGGTTTACCTAGGGGCACTTGAAAAAGGAAGAACATAAACATATGGGAGAGTTAATATGTGCGGGAGGAACCCATTGTACAAGTTCTGTATTATGTTGGATTGATAGGTCTATGTTTTGTTCTGTCCCTTCTCTTTTTCTTTTCTGTTACGGGGGGGGGGGGTTTAATTGGTTGAAAATTTTTGTTGGAAAAACTTTGAATAAAGATATATATTTTTTAAAAAGTTCCATCGAATCAGTTAGTCGTCGAGGATCCATTTGCTGCAAAGTCTTCCACAGTTCTACCCAAGGTGTGGGCTTGGGTAGGGTGCTCTTTCCAAGGACCGGTGCAGACTCGATGGGCTGAATGGCCTCCTTCTACACTGTAAATTCTATGATTCTATGGCTGATGTTTTTCTCATCCGCATTCTTCTGCCTTCTCCCCATAACCCCTGATCCCCTTATTGATCAAGACCTATCTATCTCTGTCTTAAAGACACTCAGTGATAGTACTGATGTGCCTTCACTATCAATAAGTTGGGTCTTTAAGGGTTACATGGGGTGTCGGCATTTGCAGGCCCACAAATGACACGGTCAGTCAGCAGGGGAAATTGGGAGACTCCAAACAGAAGCATGGTCAGGAGTGCTTGACAGAAATCAGGCTAGGGTTACCCCTGAAGCTTTCACAGCCACGGGAAGTTGGGCTGAAGTGCTGCCTCACATCCATTCCTGGAAATTACAGGTGACTATGTCCTGAAGATATCTAATAGAACATAGAACATAGAACGATACAGCGCAGTACAGGCCCTTCGGCCCACGATGTTGCACCGAAACAAAAGCCATCTAACCTACACTATGCCATTATCATCCATATGTTTATCCAATAAACGTTTAAATGCCCTCAATGTTGGTGAGTTCACTACTGTTGCAGGTAGGGCATTCCACGGCCTCACTACTCTTTGCGTAAAGAACCTACCTCTGACCTCTGTCCTATATCTATTAACCCTCAGTTTAAAGCTAAGTCCCCTCGTGCCAGCCATTTCCATCCGCAGGAGAAGGCTCTCACTGTACACCCTATCTAACCTCCTGATCATTTTGTATGCCTCTATTAACTCTCCTCTTAACCTTCTTCTCTCCAACGAAAACAACCTCAAGTCCATCAGCCTTTCCTCATAAGATTTTCCCTCCATACCAGGCAACATCCTGGTAAATCTCCTCTGCACCCGCTCCAAAGCCTCCACGTCCTTCCTATAATGCGGTGACCAGAACTGTACGCAATACTCCAAATGCGGCCGTGCCAGAGTTCTGTACAGCTGCAACATGACCTCCTGACTCCGGAACTCAATCCCTCTACCAATAAAGGCCAACACTCCTTAGGCCTTCTTCACAATCCTATCAACCTGGGTGGCAACTTTCAGGGATCTATGTACATGGACACCGAGATCCCTCTGCTCATCCACACTTCCAAGAGCTTTACCATTAGCCAAATATTCCGCATTCCTGTTATTCCTTCCAAAGTGAATCACCTCACACTTCTCTACATTAAACTCCATTTGCCACCTCTCAGCCCAGCTCTTCAGCTTATCTATATCCCTCTGTAACCTGCTACATCCTTCCACACTATCGACAACACCACCGACTTTAGTATCGTCTGCAAATTGACTCACCCACCATTCTGCGCCTTCCTCTAGGTCATTGATAAAAATGACAAACAGCAACGGCCCCAGAACAGATCCTTGTGGTACTCCACTTGTGACTGAACTCCATTCTGAACATTTCCCATCAACCACCACCCTCTGTCTTCTTTCAGCTAGCCAATTTCTGATCCACATCTCTAAATCACCCTCAACCCCCAGCCTCCGTATTTTCTGCAATAGCCTACCGTGGGGAACCTTATCAAACGCTTTGCTGAAATCCATATACACCACATCAACTGCTCTACCCTCGTCTACCTGTTCAGTCACCTTCTCAAAAAACTCGATAAGGTTTGTGAGGCATGACCTACCCTTCACAAAGCCATGCTGACTATCCCTGATCATATTATTCCTATCTAGATGATTATAAATCTTGTCTCTTATAATCCCCTCCAAGACTTTACCCACTACAGACGTGAGGCTCACCGGTCTATAGTTGCCGGGGTTGTCTCTGCTCCCCTTTTTGAACAAAGGGACCACATTTGCTATCCTCCAGTCTTCTGGCACTATTCCTGTAGCCAATGATGACATATAAATCAAAGCCAAAGGTCCAGCAATCTCTTCCCTGGCCTCCCAGAGAATCCTTAGATAAATCCCATCAGGACCCGGGGACTTATCTATTTTCAGCCTGTCCAGAATTGCCAACACCTCTTCCCTACGTACCTCAATGCCATCTATTCTATTAGCCTGGGTCTCAGCATTCTCCTCCACAACATTATCTTTTTCCTGAGTGAATACTGACGAAAAATATTCATTTAGTATCTCGCCTATCTCTTCAGACTCCACACACAACTTCCCATCCCTGTCCTTGACTGGTCCTACTCTTTCCCTAGTCATTCGCTTATTCCTGACATACCTATAGAAAGCTTTTCGGTTTTCCTTGATCCTACCTGCCAAATACTTCTCATGTCCCCTCCTTGCTCGTCTTAGCTCTCTCTTTAGATCCTTCCTCGCTACCTTGTAACTATCCATCGCCCCAACTGAAACTTCACACCTCATCTTCACATAGGCCCCCTTCTTCCTCTTAACAAGAGATTCCACTTCTTTGGTAAACCACGGTTCCCTCGCTCAACGCCTTCCTCCCTGCCTGACCGGTACATACTTATCAAGAACACGCAGTAGCTGATCCTTGAACAAGCGCCACCTATCCAGTGTGCCCAACACTTGCAGCCTACTTCTCCACCTTATCCCCCCCAAGTCACGTCTAATGGCATCATAATTGCCCTTCCCCCAGCTATAACTCTTGCCCTGCGGTGTATACTTATCCCTTTCCACCATTAACGTAAACGTCACCGAATTGTGGTCACTGTCCCCAAAGTGCTCTCCTACCTCCAAATCCAAAACCTGGCCTGGTTCATTACCCAAAACCAAATCCAACGTGGCCTCGCCTCTTGTTGGCCTGTCAACATATTGTGTCAGGAAACCCTCCTGCACACACTGTACAAAAAACGACCCATCTAATGTACTCAAACTATATCTTTTCCAGTCAATATTTGGAAAGTTAAGTCTCCCATAATAACTACCCTGTTACTTTCGCTCTTATCCAGGATCATCCTCGCCATCCTTTCCTCTACATCCCTAGAACTATTTGGAGGCCTATAGAAAACTCCCAACAGGGTGACCTCTCCTTTCATGTTTCTAACCTCAGCCCATACTACCTCAGAAGATGAGTCCCCATCTAGCATCCGCTCCGCCACCGTAATACTGCTCTTGACTAGCAGCGCCACACCTCCCCCTCTTTTGCCTCCTTCTCTGAGCTTACTAAAACACCTAAACCCCGGAACCTGCAACATCCATTCCTGTCCCTGCTCTATCCATGTCTCCGAAATGGCCACAACATCGAAGTCCCAGGTACCAACCCATGCTGCCAGTTCCCCTACCTTATTTCGTATACTCCTGGCATTGAAGTAGACACACTTCAAACCACCTACCTGAACACTGGCCCCCTCCTGCGAAGTCAAATCTGTGCTCCTGACCTCTATACTCTCATTCTCCCGTACCCTAAAACTACAATCCAGGTTCCCATGCCCCTGCTGCATTAGTTTAAACCCCCACAAAGAGCACTAAAAATCTCCCCCCCAGGATATTTGTGCCCCTCAGGTTCAGATGTAGACCATCCTGATGCTGGGGACTGAGTATGATGATGGGGCCTGAACACTTGTCTTGCAGGAACGATTGCCTGTGTGGACACACCACAATGCAGATTCAGAATTGGCTTCACATATGAAGGTGAGCACCACTGAGTGATGATTGTCTTCTTGAAGCGCCTCACCAGACTGCAGGCAGACTGCCATGAGAGCACTGAGGACTACAATGCTGCTTCTGCCTCCTGAAGGTTGCCATAGACAGTGGATGTTGGTGAGACGTTCGACCATCTCAACTCTGCTCACCAATGCACTGTTGCACTGATCATCTCACAATAGAAAGGTCACATGCTCCAAAGACTGGCTTGCTTTCCAAGGATGAGTATATTGTGACAAAGGAATGTAACTCCTCATTCAGAGATTGATGTGCTGCGTTGAGATGATTAGGATCACAACCGAGATGATAAGGAGGATGCAGCCTGGAGGACACTGGTCAAAGAGGCTTGTACGAGCAATTGTCCTCATCCTCCTGGAATCTGGTGACTATAAGTATTTCATGTGCACGCCTGCCTCATTTAGCCGGTGTTATGGGCTCTTCCTCTGGAGCCTCAGCTTCCTTGCCTTCATTAAGCTCAGCCCACTCAACGTCCTCATTATCAGAGATGACGTACAGCTCCTCCAGATTTAGTTCTGACAAGACAACCGCTTTTGGAGTGTCAGGTTATGTAGAGTACAGCAAGCCACAATGATGAGGAGACCCTCTAGGGAGAGTACTGGAGAGCACCGCCTGACCTGTCAGTACATCAAAAAAGCATCTTCAATCAATGAGCGTGTTGCAGAATGATGTGCATTGTATCTTTCCTCCGAGGCATTTTGTGGCCGTTGAATGAGGGCTTTGTCACTGAGGAGACAACAATGGTGTACTGAGGGCCCTTCACGATCTGTGACACCTGTGGGGGCCCCAGGAATATGAATCGTAGGGGTTTCCATGGTATCTCGTGCGTACCTGCATTATCTGGCTTCTGGTGGTCGCAGACGAGCTGCACATTGCAAGAGTGGAACACTTTCCTGTTGATGAAATGTAGCTGCTACCAGGGAGCATAAACCCCCATGTGTGCAGTCGGCGGCATTCTTCACCTACTGGAATGCGGAGATCGCTGCAAATCCCACTGCTCCAGGGGGAACTTGACCTAATTATCCGCTTTGAAAAATAGGGCACCTGTAACCTCTCAAATTCATTTGGGAGTGGATGCTTGAGAAATCCCTGGAACAAGACACTCACAAAGAAGTTCACAACGGCGTTGACTGTGAGAGCCATTGGCAATGGATGGCTTCCCAGTACCAATGGCATCAACTCCTGCTGGAGATTGTGGCAGATGTGAGACACCACTTCCCTAAACATGAGAAGGGGTCTATGGCATGGTCTCTCACTCAACGTGAGGTATAAGATACATAGATTAACATAGAATAACAGAAGGAGGCCATTCGGCCCATCGAGACTGCACCAGCTCTTGGAAAGAGCACCCTATCCAAGGTCAACACCTCCACCCGAACCCCATAACCCAGTAACCCCACCCAACACTAAGGGTAATTTTGAACGCAAAGGGCAATTTATCATGGCCAATCCACCTAACCTGCACATCTTTGGACTGTGGGAGGAAACCGGAGCACCCGGAGGAAACCCATGCACACACGGGGAGGATGTGCAAACTCCACACAGACAGTGACCCAAGCCGGAATCGAACCTGGGACCCTGGAGCTGTGAAGCAATTGTGCTACCCACAATGCTACCGTGTTGCCCCTTTTTTTTAAATTTAATTTTATTTTTATTTTTAATTTTTTAAAATAAATTTAGAGTACTCAATTCATTTTTTCCAATTAAGGGACAATTTAGTGTGGCCAATCTCCTACCCTGCACATCTTTGGGTTGAGGGGGCGAAACCCACGCAAACACGGGGAGAATGTGCAAACTCCACACGGACAGTGACCCAGAGCCAGGATCGAACCTGGGACCTCGGCGCTGTGAGGCAACAGTGCTACCCACTGCGCCACCGTGCTGCCCCTTATTCTGCCCCATGCTACGTCTTCAGTATACCCTTGGTCTTGCAACACACCTCTGCTTAGTGGTTTTGTTGGCCTCAGGGTGTTGAAGAGTTGTTCTGGATGTTGAAGCCTCGCTGGTCCTTGTTCACCAGGGTGAGGTTCTTGAATTAGTCCAGCCTGGTGGTGATGGACCCTTCTTCTTAGTTACCTCAGTGCCAGGATGAATGCAATATTGAGTGTTCCAGTCATGAGGTACTCGTGCCCGTGTGTGCGGAAGCATTGCACAGAAACATGAATGAACATAAGCCTACAATGGTCACCTTCCAGTTGCTAATTAGTTATTCTGGAGCCAATAGGTTACTTTTATCCCAGCCATTACATCCCCACTTAGACCCTTGGAACGTTATCACAGAATGTATCACCAGTAGGGCCCCGACCCCGCCCAAGGATTTCCTATGAGAGGGACAAAGGATCTTTGAAAGCCAATCCTGCAATGGCCACAATCAGATTTAGATTCTCACAAGAATGCGCAACATGAGTTCAGGCATCACGTTTCCTAAATTGACATTTGACTGTTTCTAACCTGTCTCTGCTGTGCCTTCCACTCCATTTGGGAATTCAGAAATTAGCAGGGTACCCATTCATTCAGCTCGCTAGTGCATTAGTCGACTCCTCCCACAAGCCCTGACAGCTCTCCCATGGCAATTCTTGTTTTTCAGCTGCATCATTGGATCAACTTGAAAAATGGTGGTGCTGAGGTTTTGCTACCACATCAGCTCTAAGCTCCCACTGTGACCGTCATGACCTATCATGCTGGATGAACATCGTGCGCAGGTTTCCCTCCCTCCAATCCTTCTTCCCCTCTAATCTTTGATCCCATTGTTAGAGTGGTTGATATCCCTGTCCTCCCCCACCGCAGTTTGATGTTGATGCTCCCCTGCTCCAGGTGGACCATCTTGAAGTACTGTGACTTACAGAGATCACCCCCTCCTCCATGAAACAAGTGAGTTCCCATGCCCCCTCCCCACCCTCTCTATATTACCTATTCCCCATCTACAGGCCTCCCAGACTGTCAACTCCTAGGACCAATGTGTGTGAGGGATTAATCATGCTTTGCACACCATGCTGGACACAACTGACGCAGGACTGACAGGCGCTCCTTCACACTGAACTGGAACTGCTTTAAACTGCCCATTTACTTTCAAGATACAAGTGAGTTAAGGTCACCAGGATAATTAATCAGCATTTCTATCTGGATACAGGGACCATGCTATTCACGTTGCCATGGAGATGCTCAGTGTTTCTTAAGATAGCCCTGAAACTCACACTCAGTCGCCAAAAATCTCTATGGTTCAAAATGCAGGAACACAGGTGAGAGCTAATGCTCAGTTTGAAAAGATCAAATTCATGCCGATTTGAAAGGAGGTTGGAAGATTTCCCTAGCTTGTGCTAGAGATAGATTATCCAGGGAAGCAATTCTTTGAGAGGAATTTCCCACTGGAAGTCCTCATAGAGGATGGATAGTTCACCACTGAGTCCTGCCTGTCAATTAAGGTCTCGTCTTCACCAGCAGCAGCACCAGCAGTAGCCACTGTCAGCATTGTAGTGTAGCTTAGGCAGAGAATCAACCATGGAGCACCAGGTATACGGTAGATGGAGCAGGTTAGCTGTGGCCAGACAGGTAGCCCCTGACAGTGGGGGAGGGGTTGGAATTGAAGGTCATAGGGAAGGCCTTACTCTGTGTCGTCCATTCCCACTGGCAGGTGCCTCCATTGGGCAAGGGATCCCTGGTGAGGAGGAATAATCCCTACTAGACCCAAGCCTATCTGCCAGAACATTCCTGGTGGTGGGCAGGCATGGTGTGGACACTGTTGGCCAAGATGAGACCTGGCAACTTAAGGGTCTCAATTGGTCTATGGACAGGAAGTCTGTCCTCGAGCCTTCCTGCCTGGACTAAAGTGATGCAGGAAAGTGGCAGAATTTCTAGCTCATACCATCCTGCCTGATCACTCAGCCCCCAATGCCACAAACCCACCGTGGGAGAAGTGTACTATCAGTATTTACATAGCTGGTCCAGTTAAGTTTCCAGTCAATGGTAACCTCCATCTCCACTCTGATATCTGAGGAGTTGCGAATGGTACTGAACACTGCGCAATCATCAGCTAACATCCACACTTTGGACTTTCTTCTGAAAGAAAGGTCATTGATGGATCAGCTGAAGATACTCGGGATTAGATCACCGCCCTGTGGAACTCCTGCAGCCATGCCCTGGGGCTAAAATGTTTGGCCTCCAACAACCATAACCTTTTTCCTTTAGAGTAGCTGTGACTCCAGGCTGTGGAGAGTTTCCCACGATTTTCCTTGGGCTGAATTATCCCAGAAATCGGCAATGTCCAATGTCAGGTGGGAAAAGGGGGATTGGTACCGTTGACTCCAATGGTCCGTTTTTCCACCGTATTGTGCGGCAAATAGAGCAAAAAATAAGCAAGTACGGGCTTCATGTCGTATTGTTGGTGGGATGGCCTCTGTTTCACCTGCCCTCCCAGGACCTGAAAGCTTCAGTCGTCCGACTGCCATATTTAAAATCCACCCCTGCACAGAGCAGCCACTATTCAAGGAACAGGAAGTTGCTGTGAACTGATAACTGCCTAAATCCAATGACACCTCCCTTTAGCACCTGTTGGGCACTATGGAGGCCTGCCGAGATGTCCTCTTCCCACATTCTGGTGAAGGCCACTTAGCAAGGACACCAGTCCAGCATGGGAGGTGGTGGCAGCGGTGGTCAGCACCAATGCTCTCCAGGAGAGGATAGCCATCCAGTACTGCAAGATGATGAATGATCTCTTCTGTTCTGCGAGGGTAAGTCTCTCTTCTCATCACTCTCAACTCACACTTTCACACATCTATCACACATCCACAGTGACCTAACTCAGTGCCAGCTCCAGGGCAACACGACTCATTTCCCCACATGCACCTTCATCTCCACTGTGGGTTGTGCCTTCATCCCAACCATGGCCCACTCACCGCCCACACATGCTGTTGCTAACTTTGGTTGGCTCTTAATTTGTTGCTTGTTGTGTCTTTACTTAATTTGCTCTGTTTCTATAACCTTTGCTCTAGAGTCGCCAGGTATGTTTATGATACCGCCACGAGGTTCAAGTTCAAGCACTGATCAATAACTCAACACACCAATTAGCAAGATTCAAATCAAAACACATTTATTATACACAGTCAATCACTACTCATGTATAAAACTCTACATACTAGGCTATCTCTATCACTAAAAGGCCTATACTTAGCTTGGAACTGGCCCACCAGGTCAGGGGAACAAATGGCTTTTTGTTTTTTGTTCGATTCTGAGTCTGCAGGATTCAAAAGCTGGTATGGACTGGTAGCTAGGAGCGCCTATCTCGTAGCGTGCGTTGACTTGAAACTTACTTGGTTGATGCGGCAGCTTAGGCAGTTCACTGTCAAGGGTTGGTTCGCTGCTGATTGACCCTGCCAAGAAGGACAAATTGAACTTGGGGACTCTATTTTATAGTCCTCTGAGGCTTCCCGCCCCTTTGGGCAGACCCCGTACCTGGTTCCAAGTGATTGGACTACGTTTTGATCACTTGGATCGATTTCTCCAATACTGGAGCTGTTCCCTGATCGCTGGACGGTCCCTAAGTGTCCGTTGGCCTTCCTTTGTCTTGGCTCCTGCTGGCGCCGAGGAGTCTGGCTTGGCCTTATTCACCTTAAATGTTTCAATTGTTCCCGGGGATCGCTCATTAATATACGGATGGTTGCTAGTTTCAGTGCTGTCTGGGTTTCTGCAAAGTCTAATACACAGGAAACCTTGCACCTGCTAGTTTTTGCCTGTGTTGGCTGAATTTCCCTGTCGTCTTTGCGGATCTCCATTTTAAGTCGGGAGGTGGCCAACCCAGGTGGTTACACTCCCTCCTTGTGATCCCTAACGCAAAGCGTGTAGGATCAGATAACTGCGTTGTCTTCACTTCCTGACCCAGCGAGCACTCTTCCATGGCCTCGACACTGACCATAACTATATATGAAAATTTTGAACCGCCAATTCTAAGTGGCGCTATGTCACAACAGGGGCATGTATTACAACGTAAAAAAAGTTACCTCTAACTATCTTTCATAAACTACACACACTTAAACATCCAATCATACTAACTTCCTAACAATAGAAAAATAATAGCAGCATTCACATTTTCCTCTGGCTTGGAGGTCAAACACAGAGTTGTACAATCTTTCTTTATTTACAAATCACGTAAACAAATGTTCTTTATTCTAGATCCAGGGGTTCGGGGGCCTGGTGAAAACCAAAAATAGGGGATCTCATCCTATATACCGGGGTGCGAGAGCGGTAGGCTCTCCTTTGCCATTTTCTCATGCGGATAGTCTGTACGATGCTGCAGAATATCGCTAATACTAAAAGGGATTCAATTACGTATGATAGTGAATACCAGGTCATAAACGTATCACACCATGATGGTGTGTTGTTACTTGTCACTGGGCTCTGGGTGCTATGGGGAAGTGAATCATTGGCAGCCGGGGGGGGGTTGGGGTCAGGGGGTTCGCATTCGCGTGGAACCGGATACAAATTACAATAACGACGAAAAACACGTATGACGTCTTCATTGTTGTCGTCTTCTTTTTCTTCTTCTTTTTCTTCCTCTGGTGTTCCTGGGGTTCCGGAGTTCAATGGACACAAGCATAATATCTGTTACTATCTTGTGTAATATCTTGAATGTTAGCATGTCTGTCTTTTAGTGCCAATTTCCCTTTATAATTCGTCACCATGTGTGACTCCCTCATTTTTTTTAAAAACCGAAAATTTGGACTAGACATCTGAGAAAATTCTGCCATACTGCGAGCTGTCTCGCAGCCTGTGTGATTTACCACCCTAGTGTTTGAGTATGTAAGTAGCAGAGGGAAGCAACCATAGGGTGCCGAAACCAAACAAAAGAATTTTGAACATAATGAGCCAAAAATGGGGTGCGTATGGGCCGCGGCGGGTAAGATTTGGATGGAATCCCCGGGTAGAGCGGTGATCAATGCCGTATGTGCTCTACCCGAGTGTAGCTGACCAGAGAGGGGTCCTCAGGCAGGGCGGAGACCAATGCCGTTCTCCACTGCCTGAGCAACCGGCAAGAACGGGTAAGAATGTGGTCGTCGTGGGGGGCTGCCTCTCGAATTAGGAGAGCAACTATGAGTCAGGTTCTGTCGACAGACTAGTTCCTCTGAACTATTGTCTGGGACAAACTTGTTCCTTTAACAATCATTGGGCGCCAAAGGGGGTGGTGGCGTGGGACCGTGAAAAACGTTCGGGTTTACACACAACACTTAACGATAACATTAACGAACAAATATTGAACAAACATGCTGCAGGTTTCATCAGAAAGGACATCGTAAATCACATTTGGACTGGGGTGTAACTAGCATATGGAGGCAGTGTAGTGTGGCCGAAGAAGAAAGGAAGGAGGAGTGAAACAAAAATGGCCTTGCTGAGGTAACGCTGCCATGAGAAGTGGTGGGTAAACGCTCACAGTTTGCATGGGGCAGCTGGGACCTTTGCAGCTGCTGTGGGTGGTGTTCTCTTTCATATCTGGGGGCTAGTCTAGCTGGTGGGGGTCTCCTGCAATCTCAGGCGACGTGCCCTCACTGCCCACAGTTGTAACATGACACAGGGCTAAATCGCTGGCTTTGAAAGCAGCCCAAGGCAGGCCAGCAGCACGGTTCAATTCCCATAACAGCCTCTCCGAACAGGCGCCGCAATGTGGCGATGAGGGGCTTTTCACAGTAACTTAATTTGAAGCCTACTTGTGACAATAAGCGATTTTCATTTTTCATTCATGACCCCTGGGGCACATAAGGTGGAGCAGGCTCTCTGGTGCATTGTTCCCTTGGGTATGGTTCCCTGGGTGGGGGGTCGGGGCTGTTGGTGTCTTTGCTGGTTTGGGGGGCATTTGTGGGCTGATTCCATTGCTGTTTCAGGGGGGGCTTGACATTCTCGTGCGTAATGTCCTAATTGTCAACAATTGTAACATTCTTGAGCTTTGGGCTGGGGTTGGCTGTTCCTGCCCTCGTTTACCCATGCGGGGTTCTGGTGTGCTTTAACTGGGTTCATTTCTACCTGCTCTTCATCGGGTGCTATAAATGTGGTTTTGCCTGCAATTGATTGCTCCCAAGTGCGGGACAATCTTTGTAAAACCCACTTTTCGTTGTGCGCTTCTTCCGAGGGGTCATAATTGGTACAGACTTTTTGTCCTGCCTCTGTGGCATGGGAGATAAGGGTGCGGCTCCATTTGGCCATGTTGTCTGGGGACAAACGGGCACGGTCTAAATTGCCAAAAACGGCTGTAAAATTGATCCACAGGTGTCCAGCAAATGCTGTGGGGTGTTCTGTCTTCTTCTGCCTGCACTTATTCAGGCCTTCTACTGGGTCACTTCTGTTATAGCCAATCTGCACATTGCGTGTCCTGATAGGCCTTATCGTATTGAGTTTGGAAGCTGCTCAGATGCGCTAGACAAGACTGGTGTGCCCGCTTGGCATAATCCACCTCTCCGTCCTTTGCTGCGTGCATCTCTGCAAGGGTGCTTCCTCCTACATTCTGTGGGTCAGGAAGGGCTGCTACAACTGAAGGGTCTAAACTCAAAACTGTGAGCTTCACTTGCTCATGCTCATCCAGGCCGTACATGGTTGCCTGCTGCTTTGCTCTAGCAAAGAAGTGGTGGGGGTCTGAGGTGGGGAGGAACGGTGTGATCTTTTCGCACGTGTCCCGTAATTGGGTCACGGTTAAGGGGGTAGTGTAAAGAAATTCCGCGTCTCCTTCCGATGTGACTGTGCGGTGGGTGGTTACTGGATTCATGGGTGCCTGATCTATCTGCTCTGTGGGGGGTTGGGATGCTTTTCTCTTTTGGGGCTTTCCTTGCGCACATGTTCCCTGAACATACCTATGCGCAGTTTCATTTAATTCTTGCCAATCAGGGCCGTCTTCCTCATCTAATTGGGATCCAAAGGTGCTCTGAAACCCATTTTGTACTGAAAGCAAAGACAGCAGTTCCGCAATCTGCTTCCTGCATTTTGAATGATCCCCTGAGCTTTGTCTGTGCTCCGTGGTGGCAGCATGGAGTACTTTAACGCTGCGTTTAGATCGCTGCACTGCCTTTGCAATGCCTCTACCTGTTTCTCTGTCTCTTCTCTTACCAGGACTGCACGTTGCGTGTCCTGATAGGCCTTACGTATTGAGTTTGGAAGCTGCTCAGATGCGCTAGACAAGACTCTTGGCATAATCCACCCCTCCGTCCTTTGCTGCCAACTTCCTTCTTAATTCTATATTCTCTCTCTCGATCTCGCTAACATCGACCTTGCTCATTTGATGTCTCTCTTCTACCTCTTTGCGGAGCGTCCGAACGACCTCCTCTGTGCCTCGCAATTGTGCCATTCAGGACATGATTGCCATCGGCTTGCGAGCTTTCCCTAAGCTTTTCTTATGGATCTCTGACAGGTTCTCCCACCAAGTATGTCCTGTACTCCCGGGTCCTGTTTCCTCATTATCACAGAATTCACTCCAAAGGGGCCATCCTTTCCCTTTGAGATATTTCCTGATCTCTTCTTCCCAAACGGGACACTGTCCTACTCTACTGCTGCTGGTCGCTGCGACCTCGAATTCCTGGGGGTTCAGAAGGCGTTCCATTGCCTGCATCGCTATTTTTCCTATCTGAATGCTCTCTTTCAAATTTGGAATGAGGGGTACTAAGGCGGTGCTGTAAACATGGGTATGGCGTTCGCTATTTTCCGGAATACAAACTCCCGACAGTTTTTCGCAACAAAAATCTATCAGTTTTACCTTATAGCCCTGTTAGTTACGCATACATTAACACGCATCCGAATTATGAGGATTGATCAGAACTGCTTGAACACTTGTGAATGTTTCTGTTCCCAATTGGATTCTAATTCAAATTTTGGGTTCTGCCGGAGTGGTTAGGCCACTTCTAAGTCGGGTCCCGTCAGGATGTCGCCAGTAAATGTTGCTAACTTTGGTTGGCTCTTAATTTGTTGCTCTTTGTGTCTTTACTTAATGTTCTCTGTTTCTGTAACCTTTGCTCTAGAGTCGCCAGGTATCTTCATGATACCGCCACGAGGTTCAAGTTCAAGTACTGATCAATAACTCAACACACCAATTAGTAAGATTCAAATCAAAACACATTTATTATGCACAGTCAATCACTACTCATGCATAAAACTCTACTTACTAGACTATCTCTATCTCTAAAAGGCCTATACTTAGCTTGGAACTGGCCCACCAGGTCAGGGGAACAAATGGCCTTTTGTTCGATTCTGAGCCTGCAGGATTCAAAAGCTGGAATGGACTGGTAGCTAGGAGCGCCTATCTCGTAGCGTACGTTGACTGGAGACTTACTTGGTTGATGTGGCAGCTAGGCAGGTCACTGTCAAGGGTTGGTTCGCTGCTGAGTGACCCTGCCAAGAAGGACAAATTGAACTTGGGGACTCTATTTTATAGTCCCCAGGGGCTTCCCGCCCCTTTGGGCAGACCCCGTACCTGGTTCCAAGTGATTGGACTAAGTTCTGATCACTTGGATCGATTTCTCCAATACTGGAGCTGTTCCCTGATCGCTGGGCGGTCCCTAAGTGTCCGTTGGCCTTCCTTTGTCTTGGCTCCTGCTGGCGCTGAGGAGTCTGGCTTGGCCTTATTCACCTTAAATGTTTCAATTGTTCCCGGGGATCGCTCATTAATATATGGATGGTTGCTAGTTTCAGTGCTGTCTGGGTTTCTGCAAAGTCTAATACACAGGAAACTTTGCACCTGCTAGTTTTTGACTGTGTTGGCTAAATTTCCCTGTAGTCTTTGCGGATCTACATTTTAAGTCGGGAAGTGGCCAATCCAGGTGGCTACAATGCCAGTCATCCTTATTATCTGACCTGGCACTTGTCCTACTTATACACTCTCTACCTATCTTCCGCAGGACAAGCTGGCTCACAACAAAAGGAAGAGTTCCCAGACTGTTGGACTGATGCCCGAACTCAAGGTTCTCACAGACTTTGAGGAGGGAGCCATTCAGGCGTCCAGTGAGAATATGCTGATGGTGAGGTCAAAGGCACTCAGCATAGTGGTTAGCACTGTTCCTTCACAGTGCCAGGATCCTAGGTTCGATTCCCGGCTTGGGTTACTGTCTGTGCGGAGTCTGAATGTTCTCCACGTGTCTGCGTGGGTTTCCTCTGCGTGCTGAAGTCCTGAAAGACGTGCTTGTTAGGTAATTTGGACATTCTAAATTCTCCCTAAAATAAGATGATTGTGGGGGACTTTTCCGCAGACTTTCTCCCAATTTCATTCCATCTTGTATGGAAAAATGCTACATGGTCATCAATTGACGATAATATGTTTATTCAGCACATTATTGAAAACTCTTAAGCTTCCTGAAAGAAAGATCAAAGTAATAGTATAAAAAATATGTTAATGAGAACTATCCATTGGTCAGAAATGGAATTCAGACAAAAACACGATGGGATTGCTGCAGTGCAGAGTCAGCTTCATTATCAGTGGGTGATAGCACACCAATCATTGGATTATTGGCCAGTGCAACCCTGGAGAACTGCCTTCATTTTGTTCCTGGGTATTTCTCTCCTTTTACCCTCAGCTTCTAAGTTCACCTTGAGAGTCCGTGTGCTTCACAGTTGAGTCGTTGGACTACAGACATTGGCAACTCCCTGTCTGGTGCATCCTGCCAAGTCTGTTCTGGTTTTTTGAGAGTATTATCCAATTTGTCACACTGTGTTTCCCTTTCCATAAGACCTTCTAAATGTTCCCCCTTCCAGTAGTTATCCAATTCTCATTTGAAAGTTACGACTGAATCTGTTTCCATCATCTTTTCAGACAGTGCTTTCCAGATCATAACAACTCAGTGTTCAAAAACAATCTTCATATCACCTCTCATTGTTTTGGTAATGTGGTTAATTGCATCTGCTCATTTTATCAGACCATCATCTTTTTAAAAATGTTTCCAATTAAGGGGCAATTTAGCATGGCCAATCCACCTACCCTGTACATCTTTAGGTTGTCGCGGGAAGAATGTGCAAACTCCACACAGACAGTGACCCGGGGCCAGGATCAAACCTGGGTCCTCGGCGCCGTGAGACAGCAGTGCTAACCACTGCACCACCATACCTCCCTATCAGCCCATTGTCGTGTTATTCACCCTGGGGTAACACGGACTGCAACTGGAATCAGTTGTACTTGAAAGTAGACTCCAAACTGTGATGTTGGTTCAATACGCTTTATTGAACTTGTTAAGCAGTGCACACAGTTCGCTGTGGGTTTAACACTCTACTAATCTAAGCGTGCTTGCTATAACTAACTAGACCAGACTAGCTCTGAGCCACGTGTAGAAGGTGCTAACTTATATATACACCCTGACTGTCAGTACAGTTGTCACCAGTGGAAAGAGGCAGAGTGCTGATGCCTAGTGTGTTTTATAGTGGGAGACCACCCTCTAGTGTTCTGCCTGGTGATTGGTTGTCTTCTGTCCTGTGTGTTGATTGGCTGTACTGGGTGTCTGTCACTGCCTGTCTGTATCTCATTATGTACATGAGTGCATATCATGACACCCATCATCTTGAAGGCTGTTACTATCCTCTTCAGTGTTTATTAAATTTTGTGTATTAGAGTTTGAAATTATGTTCAAATACAGGTTATTAACATATATCAAAAAGGGCAGTGGTCCTAATAACGAGAGCTGAGGATCATCACTGTACACCTCTCTCCCCAATCTTAAAAATAACCATTCAGCACTACTCTACTTTCTATCTTAGTCAATGTTTTTACCCACACTGCCACTGCTCCTTTAAATGCATGGGATTCAATTTTGCAAACAATGCTGTTATGTGGATTTAAATTAATGGATGGGAATCCCGCAGGCTGTAGAAGGGTTGTGCGCTCATAACCATCTTATTTTTCTATATTTATTAGATCCAGATGATCCAGTAGCTCCAGGCTCTCGACTAGAAAATCTGCCACATTTTCTTTCTGCCAAAAGACAAGGGCTTACACAATTATTTATCAGCTGCAGAGAAAAGAGAATTTGGACCGAGATGTAGCGATTAAATGTTATTATTTATCTCCGCTAATTCAGCATTTTCTGAAGGTATTTTCTTGTTTTAATTTGTTTTTATTCAACACTTTCTAAAACTGCCTAACTCTCTAACACTTCTTTAGGTATCTAAGAAACCAGAGGGTGGATTCCCCACTGCCCGATCCCAGAATCAGGATTCCTGACCAGGTGGAGCATGGCAGGTCACACAAGAAACAGATTCTCCCATTCTGCGGCTATGTCCGCAGGATATGTCTGGTCTTACGGCCAAAAGGTTGGCGCTGCCCCTGCATTGATGCTCCGCCCGGTGGGGGCTTTACCTGCCGATATGGACGCAGGATTGCCAAGTCCGTGGCCGCACATGCGTACGCCCGTGGCCAGATAGTGCCCCCTGTAACCCCCCTCGCCACTCCCTGTCCACCCCCCCACCAGGCCGCCCCAGCCCCTGCCGAAACACCACCCTGCCAGCGGAACGGCTACCCCTCGACTGTGGCGGCGCTGGACACAGTCCGCAGCTGGCACGCTTGGTCCTCGGAAAGTGAGAGGACACGCGTCGACACCGTCGGGAAGTCGGTCCATCGGGGGTGCACCCTGAGGCCGTCCCGATGGTGTGCGCCGTACTCCTCGAGTATGCTGTTTATGAGGGGCTGGAGCATCGGAAAAATGGTTCTGGCGTAAAAATGGATTCTCCGGCCGATCGGCGAACGCAATTTCGGCGTTGGCGATCAGAGAATCTCGCCAGGATCTGCGCTTGGTGCAGATCCGTTGCAATGCTCCATTACCCCGCCATTGGCCTCAGCGAAATACCTGCACCTGAAGGTGGCTGGACTCCTCCAGCAGTACTTGCAGGTGCTGGAAAGTTACTGACACCCCCTCCTATAGATTCTGCCTCTGCTTCTGTATCTGCAACAGTGATGGGATCAACTTTTCCAGAAGCGCAGAAGTGTGCAGTTCTGGTCATCTCATTCTAGAAAGGATGAGGAAGCATTGGAAAGGGTGCAAAGGAGATTTACCAGGATGCTGCCTGGATTGGAGGGTAGGTCTTATGAGGAAAGATTGAGGGAGCTAGGGCTTTTCTCATTGGAGCGAAGGAGGATGAGAGGTGACTTAATTGAGGTGTATAAGATGATGAGAGGGATAGATAGAGTGGACGTTCAGCGACTTTTTCCTCGGGTGGATTTAGCTGTTACAAGGGGGCGTAACTATAAGGTTCATGGTGGAAGATATAGGAGGGATGTCAGAGGTAGGTTCTTTACTCAGAGAGTCGTTGGGGAGTGGAATGCACTCCCAGCTATGGTAGTGGAGTCGGACACTTTAGGAACTTTCAAGCAGTTATTGGATAGGCATATGGAGTGCACTAGATGATTCGGAGTAGGTTGATTTGATCTTAGTTTCAGACTAGTTCGGCACAACATCGTGGGCCGAAGGGCCTGTACTGTGCTGTACAGTTCCATGTTCTATCTCTCAGGGCGACAGCTGTTCCCTGAGATTTGGCAGCCCTCTGACCATCCGCTCCCCTGTGAGTCACTGCCTCCACCTGATGCGCTGCAGCATGTGTGTGGTGCTCACCAGAGGGTGACTAACATTACTCACCGAGGTGATAGTCTCTGTGATGGTGGATGGTGCAGGTGAAAGCAGTGCTGAGATATCGGTACATTCCTCGGAGTTGTGCTTTGGGCTGTTCTGAGGTTCTGGATGGAGGCAGAAACCCGGACGGCCCAGCCTCATCTGTAAGTGATCCTGCAAGACAAAACACATGGGGTGAGATCTTGGAAGGACTGGTCTGTAGGAGGGGGGGCGACTCACTTGCTATCGGAATCTCTGCGTTACATTTTATTTTTAAAATCTGTTTATTAAAGTTTCACATAATAACAAACAACCAACTAAAACACAAGAATGTGTCTTCCGGTAGCAGCCATGAACAGATTGGTCGCACACAAGGTTGCTCCTGCTTGGAGACTTTGGTTTTGGCCCTTTCCACCCAGTTAATTGGCGATTTTGTTTGTAAAAAGTGCAAAGTAATTTAAGGGAGTTGGTTTCTCCTCCAAAGGAGAATGTCAGCGGGTTACAACACCTGGCTCAAGAAGTGGAGGGCCCGTGTGGCTCAGTAACTGAGCGCATGGCGGAGTCGGGACCATCGTCATCGCCTACCCTACTGCCTGTGGAGCAGTTGATGGAGTTCATCAAGCGGAGTTTAGGCACCAGCAGCAAGAGATGCAAGAGGACTGGTCCAAGGCGATTGAGGGAGCAGTAGCCCTTCTTCGCGGGACATTGGAATGGGTGTAGAAGCATTTGGAGTCACAATATGTGATAATCCGTGAGGTGGAAAGGCTGGTATCTGACCAGAGTGACTGGATAGAGTCATTGGAGGCAAAGGTGGCGATGCCGGGAGAGGCCTGTAAGGCTTCTTTTATTCGTTCATGGGATGTGGGCATCCAGCATTTATTGCCCATCCCTGAGGGCATTTAAGAGTCAACCACACTGCTGTGGGTCTGGAGTCTCATGTCGGCCAGACCAGGTAAGGAGGGTCAGATTTCCTTCCCTAAAGACATTAGTGAACCAGATGGGTTTATACAACAATCGACAATGATTTCATGGTCGTTATTAGACGTCATTAGGTGTTGAAGGAGAAGATGGATGATCAGAAGGATTGGTCCAGGCGACAGAACTTAAGAATCATGGGACTGCCGGAGGGGGTGGAGGGAACGAGTGCCACGGACTACAGGTCAAGGATGTTCATGAAGCTGGTCAAGGATCAGGTCTTCGAGAAACCCCCGGAAGTGGATTGGGCCCATCAGTCGCTGCGACAGAAGCTGAGAGCTGGGGAGCAGCCGGGGACGGTGATCGTCCAGATGTATAAGTTTCAAGAAAAGGAAAGGATTTTGAGGTGGGCGAAGTTGATGCGAGACTGGAGTTGGGAGGGTCAGCAGATTCGGATCTACTCGGCATCGGGACTGAACTGGCCAAGTGCGAGAGGGTTTTAACAGGACCAAGGCAACACTCTTTCGGAGAAAGGTCCGGTTCAGGGTGTTGTACCCGGCCAAACTTTGGGTGCCTTTCAAGGGCAAAGAACACTAGGTGGGATTCTCCGACCCCCCGCCGGGTCGGAGAAACCCCGGGGGCGGCCCGAATCCCGCCCCGCCGGCCGAAAGCGAGCTGCCAAATTATCCGGCGCCGGTTATCGGGCGGGGACGGGATTCCCGCCACGCCGGTCGGGGGCCGTTGGCAGCAGACCCCCTGGCGATTCTCCGGGCCCTGATGGGCCGAGCGGCCGTCCATTTTTGGCCAGTCCTGCCGGCGTGAATCACTCAACTAACGTACCGGAGGGACCTGGCAGATGAGTATGCGTGGGCGGTCCCTGGGGGGGGGATCCGACCCCGGGGGGGGATCCCCACGGTGGCCTGGCCTACAATCGGGCCCCACCGATCTGTGGGTGGTCTTGTTCCGTGGGGGCACTCCTTTCTTCTGCGCTGGCCCCTGTAGGGCTCCGCATGGCCAGCGCGGAGAAGAGAACCAAAATACACGGCCAGTCTGCGTATGCGCGGAATCACGACTGCTGTTCCGCGCATGCACAAGCTCACACCAGCCCTTCAGCGCATGCGCGAACTCGCGCCATCCCTTCGCCGCCAGCTGGAGCAGCGGCAACTCCTCTGGCGTCCACCTAGCCCCCGAAAATGCGGAGAATTCCACACTTTCGGGGGCTGTTGACGCTGGAGTGGTTGGCGCCGGTTTTCCCGCCGGCTTGGGGATTTAGTCCCCAGAAGGGAGAATCCCGGCCACTATTTCACGATGCTGGAGGAGACGAACGACTTTGTCAAGGAACATGGGTTGGGGGAGGGCTAATGATAGGAATTTTTGGTTTTGATATGTACGTTTAAGATTTGCATGTGTTTTGTTTTTGCACATGTTGATCTTTCATTTGTTATGGTTGATGGGGTGATGGTTCCGAGTCCTAGATTTCTTACTCCTGCTGTAGAGGTGCAGGGAGGGGGCTCAGGTGGGGGGGGAAAGCAAGGGCTTTCTGGAAGGCAAAGTGGGGGAGGCAGAACAGGGAGTGATGGTTTGGGCGTTATAGGTGGGGTTCTTTGTGTAGATCTCCAGGGGAAGTTGCCAAGCTAGAATGGATTCTAGGAAATGGAAGCAGCATGGGGAAGGGGACTGTGGCGTCTAGCCAGAGAGTGGGGGGTAGCGATTAGGTAGCATGGGGGAGGTAGGCAAGGGTTTGGTTGGAGGGGTGGTATGAAGGGGAGAGGAAGGAGGGGATGGGTTAGGGAAGGGGGAGGTATATGTGCGAGTGATGTAGTGACTCTGTGGCTAGCTGCAGGTGAGAATGGAATGGGGTCATTATGGTGGGCCCGGACAAGAGGGGGGCCTGGAATTAGGGCGAGTTTTGTGTCAGGTTGGGATGGTGGACCTTAATAGAGGGGGGGCGTTCAGAAACCTCTGGTGAGGATAGTGACGTGGAACGTTCGGTGGCTAAACGGCACGGCTAACCAGTCTTGGATGTTTGGACACTTGAAAAGCTTAAAGGCTGATGTGATTTTCCTGCAGGAGACACATCTGCAGGTAAAGGACCAGGCGAGGTTAAGAAAGGGATGGGTGGGGCAGACGTTCTACTGTGAGTTCAAATCTAAGTCAAGGTGGTTCGTGATTTTGGGGGGGGGGGTGGGTCTGTGGAAGTTTAGGCATCCGGGAGAGAGGGAGTTTTCCTTCTTCTCCCATGTGTATTGGGTATACTCTCGTTTAGGTTTTTTGTGGTGGGGAAATCAATATTCCGGGGATTGTGGGCACAGAATATGGAACGATTGTGATTTCAGTCACATTATATGGATCTGAACCCAGAGACCCACATGGAGGTCCGATTCGGTGGCCCTGGTGGACAAGATGTTCTGCGAGAAGGTGACGTCGGCGATAGAGGACTATGTGGAGTTGAACCAAAACGGGGAGGTCTCACCATCCATGTTTTGGGAGGCATTGAAGACAGTGGTCCGGGGATAGGTTATATCCCATAAGGCCCACAGGGGCAAGGTTGAGAAGGTAGCGAGACAGAGGTTGATGATCCATTGTGGAAGTGGACTGACGGTACTCTGCGGCTGTCGGTACTCTGCGGCCCCAAACAAGGAGTTGTTGCAGAGAGGAAGAAGTTGCGAGAGGAGTTTGATCCAATGATGACAGGGAAGGCGGTGGGCCAGCTCCATCACTCAAGGGGAGCATTTTATGAGTATGGGGAGAAGGCCAGCCACCTGCTAGCTAATCAATTGAGGCAATAGGTGGCCACATGGAAGATAGCACAGGTGAGGGATGGGGAGGATGGTTTGTGATGATGCTAGAGAAGATTGACGAGATATTCAAGGCCTTTAACCGGGGGCTGTAACGGTCCAAGTCCCGAGGGGAGAGTGCAAAGATGGGGCACTTTTTAAATGGGCTGGTAATCCCAGAGGTGGAGAGGGGGAAGGGACAGAGATTTGAGGCACCATTGGGACTGCAGGAGGTAATGGAGTCCATTGGGTTGATGCACTTGGGGAAGACACCAAGGCCGGATGGCTTTCCAGTAGAATTTGAGAAACAAGTTTTGGCAGTGTTGGCACCCCATCTCCTGGGAATATTTAATGATTCATTAGGGCAGGTGCGGGGGAGCTGCTAGCCACACTGGCGCAGGTATCAATCTCTTTAATCCCAAAGAAGGATAAGGGCTGAGTGGAGTGTGGGTCATACAGGCCCATCTCCCTGTTAAACACTGATGTGAAGTTATTAGCTATGGTGTTGGCGAGACAGATGGAGGGGTGTGTGCCAGAGGTGGTCTCTGAATCAGACAGGTTTTGTTAAGAGCCAGCAGTTGTTGAGCAACATTAGATGACTGTTGAATGTGGTGATGCCGCCGTCCAGGGGAAGGGAGCCGAAGTTATCAATACAATGGACACAGAAAAGGCTTTTGGCTGGGTAGAATGGAGGTACTTGTTTGAGATCCTGGGGTGGTTTGGGTTTGGGCCAATGTTTTTTTTGTGTTTGCAATTGCTGTTGTCGTTCCCACGGCAAGCATGAGGACGAATACAATGAGCATGGGATATTTTTGGCGACATAGGGGCACGGGACAGGGATGCCCGCTGTTCCTGCTGCTGTTTGCATTGGCTCTTGAGAATTTGGCGATTGTGCTCTGGGTGTCAAGAGAGTGGAAAGGCATTCAAAGGGGAGGTAGAGAGCATGGGCTGTCATTATACACAGATGATCTGCTATTATGTGTCTCAAACCCGCTGGAATGTATGGAGAAAATAATGGACATATTAGGGAAGTTTGGTGCCTTTTCTGGGTAAAAGTTTAATGTGGCAAAGAGTGAGGGATTCTCAGTGAATACCCAGGGGATGAGTGCTAATTTGGGAGCCCAGCCATTCAAGCTCGCCAAAACAAGGTTTCGGTATTTAGTAATTCAGGTGGCCCACGATGCATAAGTGGAACTTGGCTAGGTTGGTAGAGGGGGTAAAAGGGGATCTGAAGAGGTGGGATGCCCTACCGCTGTCCTTAGCAGAGGCAGTGGTGTAGTGGCATTGTCACTAAACTAGTAAACCAGAAACCCAGAGTAATGCTCTGGAGGTCCAGGTTCAAATCCTGCTACTGCAGATGGTGAAATTTGAATTCAATAAAATCTGGAATTAAAAATCTAATGATGGCCAGAAAACAATTGTCGTAAAAACCCATTTGTTTCATTAATGCCCTTATAGGAAGGAAATCTGCCGTCCATACCTGCTCTGGCCTACATGCAATGTGGTTGACCCTGAAATGCCCTTCAAGGGCAATTAGGAATGGGCAATAAATGCTGCATAACCTACGACACTCACGTCCCATGAACAAATAAAAATAAATAAATAAAGTTGGAATACCTCCCGAGGATTTTATTTGGTTTCCAGTCTTTTCCAATATTCCTTCCAAAGGTGTTCTTTCCGAGGCTAGCTACTTTAATCTCGGAATTTGTATGGGCAGGCAAAATGTCCAGAATTTGGAGAGTTTTTCTGCAGAGGGATTGGCGGGTTGGGGAGCTGGTGCTCCCAAACCTGCTATATTATTATTGAACAGAAAATGTGGAGACGGTGATGGGGGGAGGGGGGTTCAGAATGGATACTGGTGGAGGAGGCCTCCTGTCTGGGGATTGGTTTAAAACCCCTGATGATAGCACCACTCCCGATCTTCCTGGTTAGTTATACCATTAGCCCAGTCGTGGTGTCGTCCCTCAAGATGTGGAATCAGCTGAGGTGGCACTTTGGAGTAGGGGCCCAAAGTCTTTACTGGCCCCAATATGCTGGAACCTTAGGTTTGTACCAGCAGGGATAGATGTGACTTTCAGGAGTTGGCATATGGAAGGGGCAGAGCGGGTTAGGAACCTGTTCATGGAAGGGAAGTTCCCGAGGCTGGAAGAGTTTCAGCTGCCGAAGGGGAGGGAATCCAGATATACACAGATGCGAGACTTTGTGTGCAAGGAGCTCCCCTCTTTCCCTCAGCTACCAAGGTGTAGCCCGCTGGATAGATTGACAACTCAGGAGGAGCTGGTGGAAGGGAAGTTTGCAGATATTTCTGGATGGTTGTTGGAAATGGAGAAGGTGCCAGTGGAGGAGATGAGACGGAAATGGGTGGAGGAGCTGGGGCTAGAATATGCCGGGGGGGAGGTGGGAAGGGGGGGGGGGGGGTGCGCTGAGGTGAAATTATGCACCAGGT
Source organism: Scyliorhinus torazame (assembly GCF_047496885.1). NCBI lineage: Eukaryota > Metazoa > Chordata > Chondrichthyes > Carcharhiniformes > Scyliorhinidae > Scyliorhinus > Scyliorhinus torazame. Next base: position 239,569,070 of record NC_092712.1, read on the forward strand.
GAATTCAACATCATTCTGTGCCAGGATGAGCCTGATATAATTTAAGGTGATGCAATGGGCCCGCATGCCTCGGGCTCTTATGAGTGGGTTCTTCCCTGACCTAGGACCTAGAGGACAAATGCCAGAGGTACGCAAGGGGGCTTGCGAAGCAGCTCCATATGTTTTGGTTTTGCCCAAAGCTAAGGGGATTCTGGACCTCGAGCTTCGAGACACTGTCAGAGATCAGGGGGTGAGGACAGTGTCTCCTGGTGGTGATATTCTGAGTTAGGGAGCTGCTGGGGCTACTGGAAGGGAGAGGGGCCGATGTCTTGGCCTTCGTCATTCTAATCACCCGACGGTGAATCCTATTGGGGTGGTTGTCGGTGACCCATCCTAAGGTGTTGCCGTGGTTGGGGGATATGGCGGAGTTCTTCCAATTGGAGAAAATCAAGTTAGCTCTTAGAGGGCCAGAGGAGGGATTTTATGTAAGCTGGAGGCTGTTTTTGTCTCTGTTCAAAAATGTATTTATCGCAAGTGGGTAGGGAGGGGATGGCGGGGGGGGGGGGGGGGGGGGGGGGGGTGAGGGGGGAGGTTTAGGTGAGTTGTGTTTGTTAAGGTGAAAGAAACGGAGAAAAATTACAAACTGTTTACAATTTGGTTGTAGCTTTTGTAAACTATGTGACTTGTTGATCGTGTTAGGAATAAAAGATGGGCGGGATTCTCCATCCGCCAGCCCCGGTTTCCGGCACGCTGCGAACCTGCCGGCAGTGGGATTCTCCCTTTCTGCAGCCAGCCAATGGGGTTTCCCAATGCGGCCATGTCTACCCTGTCGGGAAACCCGCGGGCATGGGTGCAACTATTCTGCCAATGGAGAATCCCGCTGCATATTCTTTTAAAAACACAAGAATGCAAAAATTACAAAGAGCCATAGAATCATAGAAAATTACAGCACAGGAGGCCATTGGGCCCATCTTGTCCATGCCAGCCCAATGTCACCCAGGTGCTCTTTCTAATCCCACCTTCCTGCACCCGGTCCATAGCCCTGTATCTTACAGCATTTAAGGTGCAGATCCAGATACTTTTTAAAGAGTTTAGGGTGGCTGCCTCCACCACCACCTCGGTCAGTAAATTCCAGATTCCCATTACCCTCTGCATAAAAAAGTTCTTCCTCATGTCACCTCTACATCTTCTGCCACTTATCTTGAATCTATGGCCCCTGGTTCTCAAATTCTTTGCCATGTGAAACAATTTCATCCTGTCCACTCTATCTCTTCCCCTCATAATTTTGACCACCTCAATTAAGTCGCCCCTCAGCCTTTTTTGTTCCAATTAAAATAACCCCAACCTATCCAAACTCTCCTCATATCCCCACTTTTCTAGCCCTGGCAACATTCTTGTAAACATCCTCTGCATTCTCTCCAGAATAAATTTGTACTTCCTGTAATGTGGTGAGCAGAACTGCACACTATACTCCAGTTGTGGCTTCACCATTATTTTATACAATTCCAACATTATATCCTTAATTTTATATTCTATACCTCTGCCATAGGAGGAGAGCATTCCATATGCTTCCTTTACAACCTTGTCTACTTGAACTGCTGCCTTTAGGGACCTGTGTACTTGTTCACCAAGATCGCTCACTTCATCTACCCTTTTTCATATATTCCCACTTATTGGGTACTCCCTTCAACTGCTTGACCTCCCTAAATGCATGACCTTAAACTTCTCTGTGTGAAGATCCATCTGCCACTTTATCACCTACTCCATCAACTGATCTATATCATTTTGGAGATTATTGTTAACTTCGACACTATCCACTACTCAGTCAATCATTCTGTCATCTGCAAATTTCCCAATCGTGCCCCTCACGTTCACGTCCAAATTGTTAATATATAACACAAACAGTAAGGGTCCCAACACCGCACCCTGTGGAATACTACTTGAAACAACTTTCCATTCGCACGGCATCCATCGATCATTACTCTTTGTTTCCTGTTACTTAGGCAACTTTTTATCCAGTTTGCCACATTACCCTGTATCTGATGGGCTTTTGCTTTTTTGACCAATCTGCCATGTGAAACCTTGTCAAATGCTTTGCCAAAACCAATGTACACAAGATCCACTGCACTACTTTCATCATCCCTTCTTGTCACTTCCTCACAGAACTCAATCAAATTTGTGAGGTAAGCCTTCCTTTAACAAATCAATGCTGACCATCCCTGACTAGTCTATGCCCTTCTGTGTGACAATTAATCCTATCTCTCAGGATTGATTCTGCTAGTTTACCCACCACCAACATAAGACTAACTGGCCTATAATTGTTTTGTATTTCCTTCAATCCGTTTTTAAACAATGGAACTATGTTTGCATTTCTCCAGTCCGCCAGTACCTCCTCTGTGTCTGGTGAGGATTGGAAAATCATCCTCAGAGCATCTGCTATCTCCTCCCTGACCTCCTTCAGCAGCCTCTGGCCCTGGCACCAATCAACTTTTAAGGATTCCAATCTTTCTAGTACTTCCTCTCTCTTTATGATTATCCTGTCCAATATCTCACAGTTTTCCTCCTGGGCTACTATATTTGCATCATTACTTTCCTTTGTAAACACGGAGACAAAATATTCATTTAAAAACCTTCCCACAGCCTCTGCATCTACGCACAAGTTCCCTTCTTTACCTCTAATAGGTCCCAATTTTTTATTAAAGAGAACAAAGAACAATGAAAAGTACAGCACAGAAAAGGGCCCTTTAGCCCGCCAAGCCTGTGCCGATCATGATGCCCTAACTAAAAAAAAAAAAGCCTTCTGCCCTTCCATGGTCTGTACCCCTCAAAAGAACAAAGAAAACCCTCTAAAAAACAAAGAAAACCTTTTACCATTATGATGTGTTGGGTGTTCTGGATCCGAGGAACACATACAGGTAACCAACACTCGAAATAGTGCAACACTATTTTATTGAATCATTAACTGTTTAACACACTCTGACTGTGGGTTAGTACGATACTAGCTTTAACTAAAGACCTTTGCCTTGTCCTAACCAGTCGATGCACTCAGCACATGGTGAATGTCTGTGTTATAGGCTATGAGCTCTGTCCTCCTAGCTAGCTGCAACTTGAATGAGCGGGAACTCTGATGCCCCCTGTCTTTATAGTGCGTGTGCTCTAACTGGTGATTATGACAATTAATATATTGGTAAAACATCTTTCGGTTTTCTTTAGCTTTACTTGTTAATCTTTTTTCATGTTCTCTCTGATTTCCTTATTTCCTTTTTGCCTTCGTTCCTGCAGTTCCTGTACTCATCGAGGCTATCTGCAGTGCTTATTTCTTTGTTCCAATAAATGCTTTTTTTTTCTGTTTGATCTTCCCCTGTATTCCTCTACTCCATTGATGTGCCATTGGTGTGCAATGACTAAACGATGCTGTTGTGCATAAGATTTTCAGATCATGATGCTTTCATGTTGCGGCAGGTCCCAAGCACAACCATTAAAAATAATATTCAGTTAGAATTTTGATGCATTAATGATGATTATGTACAAATTTAATGGAATTTCCAGTGATCAATTCTGTACTATCCAACAGTGATGAAGTACATTGGGATGGAGTGCCTTGTAAGGCAAGTGATTATTCTCCTAAGTTGAAAAAAAAATCCTTTTCAAATAAAAATGAGTTAGGGAGAAACGTCACTTTTCAAATATTTCCTTTTGTTTACTCTTCCTTTTAATTTGTGGCAAGCCTAATTATGTTGTCAAAATCTTATAAACTCAACACTTGCAATGATAGTAGTTTTACGCCAATGAAATTTTCAAACAACAAAAACAATCATTGTAGCAGATGAGAGAACCAGGAGTACCTTGCCAAGCTTCTTCGTGGATAGAGCTGAGATTTGGCAGTCTGTTTAAGGTTCAGGAATGAGTTCATTGCTGCCATGAACCAATGTCCACACATTCATGCTTTCCAGCAGAGGGCATTAAATTTCAGCACGAAACAAGAAGCCCATTTTTAAAGCAACCCCGTTGAAGTGCATTTGCTGGTTGGAATTAGCCAACAGCCAAGATTGAGATCAAATTAGGCACCTTCCTGTTCGTAGCTATAGAATTAACTGCAGACACCATGGTTATACACTCCCTGGCAGCATCAACAGAGCCATACATCCCTCATAATCAAATGACACATGAGCCACTGGCTGTTTTTGGCAATGTTATGTCCAACACAGTTAACTTGTTCCGCTGCAAGCTCCTTTCAATTAGCTGATCATGGAGTGGTTTGATGTCACTCTCAGCGTGGTCTGTGACCTCCAAAAATTCAGACTTCTGCAAGTTCAATTAAAGTCAGAACCATTTTGTATCTTCCATCTTGTACATTCCGAATCAAATATTTCAAAATAAAATGTTGGCTGTTATTCAGGATAGAGATAGAATTCAAAATGAAAAAGGTCAGCAAGAAAATTGCTAGCCTTCGTTGCTGACAATTTACAAGGCTGATGTCAGTTTGAATTGGTCTGAGTCCAAGTTTTGTTGGACTATATCCAGCGGTCCAGTGTTATTGTAGCCCTCTGAGGGAGTTGTGCGTCCCCTTTGCAAAATTACAGACTAAAGCTATCAGCAACATTATGCTGAAAAATAAAAACACTGCACCCCAGGGTTTTATTAATTCATTTTTGTTTGAAGGTATATTATCCACTTTGTTGATCCTAATGGCTCAGTTATGAAGATCAAAAACAGATCACAAAGTTCCAATTTCTTTTTCGCTTCAACTGCATAAAAAGGCTTTAGAAATTTCAGAAATCTACTTCTCAGATTTTCTTTGTGAAAAGCAGTGAATGCCTGTGATACATTAAAGTAAGTCATGTTGGTTAAAATTACATAGCTTAGAATACCTGAATGAGATTGGATGAGGTATTTTTTCAGGGTGCGATTTGTGGCTTCCTCTTTTGTAACCAACAGGAGGTGAAGAAAGGTAACACTGCTGTTTAAGGACTGATAGAAACAAGGAATTTAAACATATTGGGAGCAGAACTTCAATTATGTTTGAACCATCTCCCAGGCTTAAAACATGTTTTAAAGCAATAAATTGATATGCAGTACATGAGCTGCGGAATCTGGAGATCTGTATTAACAACAGAAAATGCTGGTGATACTGACATACAAGTTGCTGCCAGGCCTGCTGAATATTTCCAGCATTTTCTGTTTAAATTGACATGCGAGTTTGTCTCACACTCTGCACCTTAAGCATATCGAATTACCTCTCGAGTCGATCCTTGGCAGCCACCTGAAAAAATGCAGACATCATTAAAATATGTTAATCAAGTTCCTAGACCTGAATCAGACCCTTCTGAGAAATTTTATTCTAGCTGTACCTGATTTATCCCTTCCTACAACCACCCAGCATTTCATGGAAATACAGAAAACAGTCAGGAAGCAGGTGGCAGAAGTTATTTAAAGAGATTCATACTTTCAGTGAGGTAAATCATTTTAAGCTGCTTAAGTCAATGATTAGGCCAATGTGTTTTGGTCAGTGTTTAGCTGCTAAATACTTTAGGAGAGTAAGTTTTTGGAGATGCTGAACTCTTTCACTGTATTGACTTCAGCAGAATTGTTGAACAAGGGGAAGTTTCTGGGAATAAGGCATACAGAGGCTGCAGGAAGACGGCAAAGGAGAGAAGACCTTCCAACATCAGAGTCTTCCAAAACAGAACAATGCATTGGAAAAGCGGCACCGCCCCCGATTCCAGCGTAAAAACACATTCTCCGGCAAATCGCCGAAAGCGATTTCGGCGATCGGGGAATCCAGCCCACGGTGTCTCTCCAGAAAGTGTGTTGCCTGTGAGTACTATGTTTTCTAAACTACAGGAACCCTGAATGAAAAAAAAGACCATGATAGGCTGAAAGTGTGCTCAAATAACTAACATCTGAGACAAAGATTCTTAACTTTTGACTTCCATCCTTCTGAATTTTCACTTGTTTCCCCCCCACTGGGCTTGTCTGACTTGTATGTGTGGGTAGAAGGTGGGACAGTTAAAGTGGGTAGTAGGTATTAGCTTGTCAAACAGTTGCATTTTGTGCATATTTCATGATAGTTATTATTATGAATAAACAGCATGATGCGCAATCAATTACTCTCAAGACGAAGTGATTCATAACTGAAGACTTTAACCTACTAGAACTCTTCCCCAGCAGCTTCGATACAGAAAGTGAAGGCTGCTGGGACGGCATCGGTTCTTATACTCCGCCTCTCAGAGCGGAGCTACGTACATCAGCCAATGGTAGACTCCTGGGTCTAACCAATGGTCATCCACCTCTCAGGTACCGCAATACCTGATATTACCACATTCACCCCCTGTTAAAAAAGAGCCCGGCGGGATGATGGCCAGGGTTAATAGTCGCCTTTCGCATGGTATGACCAGGTATGGAGGTACCGTGATGTCGAGGGTATTAACAAAGTGTTCATAGTGCAGCAATCAGTCGATCGGGTGGCCTGGTCGTCCTTCTGGAGCGTCTGGGCTTCGGTGGTGATTCTGATGAGTGTCCCGGGAGCGTGATCTCGTCCTCCCACGCAGCTTCGTCACCCCTAGGCGGCGCTGTTGGGGCAAAAGGTGGACAGGGGGGAAAGCGCCTGTAGGGGCGTTGGTGTGTGTTCGGGCCTAGGCAGGAGCGGTGGGAGTACTGACCCTCCAGTTAGGTGCTGTGGGGAGGGTGGGGGTGGGGGCAATGGTTCAGGTGCGCATGGGGTTCCGGCGGGCGCCAGGTCCCGAAGGGAGACCGTGTCTTGGCCGTCAGGGAATGCTACGTAGGCGTACTGGGGGTTGGCGTGCAGCAGGTGGACCCTCTCGACCAACGGGTCCGACTTGTGCGCCCTCACATGTTTCCAAAGCAGGATGGGTCCGGGTGTCGCTAGCCAAGTCGGGAGAGAGGTCCCGGAGGAGGACATCCTGGGGAAAACAAGGAGACGTTCATGAGGTGTCTGATTCGTGGTTGTACAAAGCAGTGACTGGATGGAGTGGAGGGCCACCGGGAGGACTTCCTGCCAGCGGGAGACTGGGAGATTCCTGGACCGTAGGGCCAGCAGGACGGTCTTCCAGACCGTTCCGATCTCCCTCTCAGCCTGCCTGTTTCCCCGGGGGTTGTAACTTGTCGTCCTGCGCGAGGCGATGCCCTTGCTGAGCAGGAATTGACGCAGTTCGTCGCTCATAAAGGAGGACCCCCTATCACTGTGAATGTATGCGGGGAAACCGAACAGTGTAAAGATACCCTGGAGGGCCTTGATGACGGTGGTTGTGGTCACGTCTGGGCACGGGCTGGCGAATGGGAACCGGGAGTACTCGTCAATCACGTTCAGGAAATACATGTTGCAGTCGGTGGAGGGGAGGGGGCCTTTGAAATCCATGCTGAGGCGTTCAAAGGGACGGGAAGCCTTTATCAGATGCGCCCTCTCTGGCCGGTAGAAGTGCGGTTTGCACTCCGCCCAGATTTGGCAGTCCCTGGTGACGGTCCTGACATCCTCGATGGAGTAGGGCAGGTTGCGGGTCTTGATAAAATGAAAAAAAAACGAGTGACCCCCGGGTGGCAGAGGTCCTCGTGGAGGGATCGGAGGCGGTCCACTTGTGCGGTGGCACATGTGCCGCGGGACAGGGCAGAAGGAGGCTAGTTTAGCTTACCCGGACGGTACAAGATCTCGTACTTGTAGTTGGAGAGTTCTCTCCTCCACCGCAAGATGTCGTTCTTAATCTTGCCCCGCTGCGCATTATCGAATATGAAGGCAACCGACCGTTGGTCCGTGAGGAGAGTGAATCTCCTGCCGGCCAGGTAATGCCTCCAGTGTCGCACAGCTTCTACTCTGGCCTGGGCCTCATTTTCGACCGAGGAGTGGCGAATTTCGGAAGCATGGCGGGTCCGGGAGAAGAAAGCCACAGGCCTGCCCGCTTGGTTGAGGGTGGCCGCCAGAGCTACGTCGGACGCGTCGCTCTCGACCTGGAAGGGGAGGAACTCGTCGATGGCGCGCATCGTGGCTTTTGCAATGTCTGCTTTGATGCGGCTGAAGGCCTGGCGGGCCTCCGCCGACAGGGGGAAGGTTGTGGACTGGATCAGGGGTCGGGCTTTGGCTGCATAGTTGGGGACCCACTGTGCGTAATAGCTGAAGAACCCGAGGCAGCGCTTTAGGGCCTTGGGGCAGTGAGGGAGGGGGAACTCCATGAGGGGGCGCATGCGTTCAGGGTCGGGACCTATGACTCCACTTCGCACCACGTAGCCTAGAATGGCTAGACGGTCGGTGCTAAACACGCATTTATCCTTATTGTATGTCAGGTTAAGGATTTCCGCGGTCTGGAGAAATTTGCGGATGCTGGTGTCATGGTCCTGCTGATCATGGCCGCAGACGGTGACGTTATCCAGATACGGTAACGTTGCGCGTAAGCTGTACCGGTCAACCATTCGGTCCATCTCTCGCTGGAAGACCGAGACCCCATTCGTGACACCGAAGGGAACCCTTAAAAAGTGATAGAGCCACCCATCTGCTTCAAAGGCAGTGTACTGGCGATCACCATTACGGAGGGGTAGCTGGTGGTAGGCGGACTTGAGATCCACCATGGAGAAAACCTTGTATTGCGCGATCCTGTTCACCAGGTCGGCTATACAGGGGAGAGGGTACGCATCCAGCTGCGTAAACCTGTTGATGGGCTGACTGTAGTCAACGACCATCCTATGTTTCTCCCCGGTCTTTACCACCACTAACTGAGCTCTCCAGGGACTGTTTCTAGCTTCGATGACCCCTTCCCTCAGCAGCCTTTGGACTTCCGACCTGATAAATGTCCGGTCCTGGGCACTGTACCGTCTGCTCCTGGTGGCGACGGGTTTGCAATCCGGGGTGAGGTTCGCAAACAGGGAAGGCGGGTCGACCTTAAGGGTCACGAGGCCGCAGACAGTAAAGGGGGGGGGGGTATAGGGCCAGCAAATTTAAAAGTCAGGGTTTGCAAATGGCACTGGAAATCCAGCCCAAGGAGGGTGGCTGCGCAGAGGTGCGGCAGGACGTACAGGTGGAAATTGTGGAATTCACTGCCTTGGACAGTGAGGTTCGCTAGGCAGAACCCCTTTATCTCCACCGAGTGTGACCCGGAGGCCAGGGAGATTCTTTGATTTACGGGATAGGTGTCAAGGGAACAGCGCCTTACCGTGTCGGGGTGAACAAAGCTTTCCGTGCTCCCAGAGTCAATCAAGCGCGACGTCTCGTGGCCGTTGATGGAGATCGTCGTTGTAGCTGTTGCAAGCGTCCGGGGCCGACTCTGGTCTAGAGTCACCGAGGCCAGCTGAAGTAATTGAGAGTTCTGGTCGGGCAGCATGTAGTCGGCTGTGCTGGGGGCCTCGCGCCCCATCCATGATGGCGTTACCCATGGGTCACACATGGTGTCCGGGGATGAAGAAGATGACGGTGGCGAGGGACAAGATGGCCAGCGTGGTGTCCGGGGGGCAAAATGGCCGTGCCCGCGGGTCGCACGTGGCCTTAGGACAGGGGGGTGGCGGTGAGCGCTGGGCGGTCGGGGCCTGAAATGGGGGTTGCCGATAGTCGCTGGAGACCGCGGCCACGGCGTGGGCCTGGCAGACCCCCAAATAGTGGCCCTTCTTGCCGCACTCTTTGCAGGTGGCGGTGCGGGCCGGGCAGCGTGGGCGGGGATGATTCGCCTGACTGCAGAAGTCCGGCGGCGTTAGCGGGCCATCTCTTCTTCTACCAAGAAGGTAGATGAGGGTAGTGCAGTAGACGTTGTCTACATGGACTTTAGCAAAGCCTTTGACAAGGTACCGCATGGTAGGTTGTTGCAGAAGGTTAAAGCTCACGGGATCCAGGGTGAGGTTGCCAATTGGATTCAAAATTGGCTGGACGACAGAAGACAGAGGGTGGTTGTAGAGGGTTGTTTTTCAAACTGGAGGTCTGTGACCAGTGGTGTGCCTCAGGGATCGGTGCTGGGTCCACTGTTATTTGTGATTTATATTAATGATTTGGATGAGAATTTAGGAGGCATGGTTAGTAAGTTTGCAGATGACACCAAGATTGGTGGCACAGTGGATAGTGAAGAAGGTTATCTAGGATTGCAACGGGATCTTGATCAATTAGGCCAGTGGGCCGACGAATGGCAGATGGAGTTTAATTTAGATAAATGTGAGGTGATGCATTTTGGCAGATCGAATCAGGCCAGGACCTACTCAGTTAGTGGTATGGTGTTGGGGAGAGTTATAGAACAAAGAGATCTAGGAGTACAGGTTCATAGCTCCTTGAAGGTGGAGTCGCAGGTGGACAGGGTGGTGAAGAAGGCATTCGGCATGCTTGGTTTCATTGGTCAGAACATTGAATACAGGAGTTGGGACGTCTTGTTGAAGTTGTACAAGACATTGGTACGGCCACACTTGGAATACTGTGTGCAGTTCTGGTCACCCAATTATAGAAAGGATATTATTAAACTAGAAAGAGTGCAGAAAAGATTTACTAGGATGTTACCGGGACTTGATGGTTCGAGTTATAAGGAGAGGCTGGATAGACTGGGACGTTTTTCCCTGGAGAGTAGGAGGCTTAGGAGTGATCTTATAGAGGTCTATAAAATAATGAGGGGCATAGATAAGGTAGATAGTCAACATCTTTTCCCAAAGGTCGGGGAGTCTAAAACTAGAGGGCATAGGTTTAAGGTGAGAGGGGAGAGATTCAGAAGGGCCCAGAGGGGCAATTTCTTCACTCAAAGGGTAGTGTGTGTCTGGAATGGGCTGCCAGAGGTAGTAGTAGAGGCGGGTACAATTGTGTCTTTTAAAAAGCATTTAGATAGTTACATGGGTAAGATGGGTATAGAGGGTTATGGGCCAAGTGCGGGCAACTGGGACTAGCTTAATGGTAAAAACTGGGCGGCATGGACTGGTTGGGCCGAAGGGCCTGTTTCCATGCTGTAAACTTCTATGATTCTATTCTATGATTCTATCTCGCCGCGCAGGCTTGTGGGGTCAGGGGAAAGGTCTGAGGGGCTGCCGCTATGGGGTGCCACGCAGCCCAGGGGGCCGCCGTGCGATCGGGTGCAAAGGACAGCGCGTTTTTAGAGGCAACGTCCATGGACCCTGCCAGGGCCCATGCCTCTGTAAGTCCCAGAGTGTCCATTTCTAGGAGCCTTCAGTGGCTATCGGGGGAGATCATACCTGCCACGAAAGCATCCCTGATCAAAAGCAGGAAGAAATATCACTAGCATTTGACTATAGTGCTGGATTGCATCAGAAGTTCAAACTTTCCGGGCAATTCCTGGGGGTTAGTGCATTGGGACTTTCAAACTGGATCTTGTGAGTTCCATCTGATTATCCAGAATCTGAGCTGTGGACCACAGTCATTGTACACGACACTCATTGTTGACTAAACATAATCCTGTGTATTCCACTATGGTTACGTTGTGGTACTGTTACTGGACTAGTAATACAGACAGCCAGAGTAATGTCCTGGGAACCCGAGTTTGGATCTCACCATCGTAGATGGTGAAATTTGAAACCAATAACAATTCTGGAATTAACTGTCTAATTGGGCGGCACGGTAGCACAAGTGGATAGCACTGTGGCTTCACAGTGCCAGGGTCCCAGGTTGGATCGCTGTCTGTGAGGAATCTGCATGTTCTCCCCGTGTCTGCGTGGGTTTACTCCGGGTGCTCCGGTTTCCTCCCACAGTCCAACGACATGCAGGTTAGGTGGATTGGCCATGATAAATTGCCCTTAGTGACCAAAAATGTTCGGAGGGGTGATTGGGTTACGGGGATAGGGTGGAAGTGAGGGCTTAACTGGGTCGGTGCAGACTCGATGGACCGAATGGCCTCCTTCTGCACTGTATGTTCTATGTTCTAATGATGACCATGATACCATTCTTGATTGACATAAAAGCCCACCTGGTTCTTCATGTCCTTTAGGGAAGGAAATCTGCCATGCTGAGCTGCCTGGTCTGACATACATGTTACTCCAGGTCCACAGCAATGTGGTTGACTGAAATGGCTTAGCAAGCCACTCGGTTCTAGAGCAATTAGGGATGGGAAATGAATGCCTGCCTAGCCAGCAATGCCATCCCATGAGTGAATTTTAAAAAAATTAGGAATCAAAAATGGCTCAAATATTCTGAGGAACAACAATCATCAAGGGGTTACCACTCTGTTCCGACTTTTCTACGCTACATTAGAGCTCTATATTTCAGGTCAGGACTTATGATCCCAGCTTCTTCAGAATTATGGAGCATACTTTCAAATCCAACTGCTCCTTCCAGTGGAAGGCAAGCAATGGCCTTCTTTAGGGCTGTATTTTGATGAGTGGGTGAGGTAAGGGTATAGGAAGTAGGGTGGCAGGTAGGTGAGGTGATAGATGGGTAGGGGGGCAGGTGGGCAGGGTGGTAGGCATTTAGTAAGGTACAACATCAAAGGTTACTGCACAAGGCAAAAGCACATGGTGTGTGGGGTAACATATTAGCATAGGTAAAGGATTATTTAGCCACCAGGAAGTAGAGAGCAGGGTGTTCTCTGAGTGTTTTTTGGGGGGTTGGTAAGATGTAACTCGAGGAGTGTCACAGGGATCAGTGCCTTAATTATTTACAATCCATGTCAATGAATTGGACGAATGGACCAAATGTATGGTAGCTAAATCTGACAATCACACCAAGATCGGTAGGAAAGTAAATTGGCAAGAGAAGTTGAAAAAAGCTATAGATAGGTTAGACTATGGGATTTTCACAGTAACTTCATTGCAGTGTTAATGTAAGCCTACATGTGCCAATAAAGGTTATTATTATGTGAGTGGAAAAAATTTGGAAGGTGGAGTATAATGTGAGAAAATGTGAACCTGTTCATTTTGGCAGGAAGAAGTACAAAAACAGCATAGCATTTAAAAGGAGAGAGATTGCAGAACTCTGAGGTACAGAGGGGTCTGGGTGTCCTGGTACATGAATCACAAAAAGTTGGTATGCAAGTGTGGTAGTATGCATTAGGGGTCATGTGGGACTGTGAAGCCGTGATGTCATTGGCTGACAGATCCCGGGTCCTGGTTGGCTGTTGACCTCTAGCTCCGCCCTGAAGGCGGAGTATAAGAACCAGGAGTTCTCCCCCGCAGGCCAGTCTGCTACTGAACTGCGGGGAACAAGTCACGCTTAATAAAGCCTCATCGACTTCATCTCTATTCGTCTCTCGTGAGTCTTTGTGCGCTACAATTTATTAAGCGTGCTTAAAGGACTATGGAGCTCAGGATCATCCTGGAATGCCTGACGATCAGCCCCCACGCAGTGAACTCAGCAGCAGTTTTCAAACACTGGCAGACTTGTCATGCCTACCTCAGAACGGCCCCCAGCCGGGTCACAGAAGACCAGAAACTACAGGTCCTGCACTCGAGGGTAAGCCCGGAAATTTTCCCTCTCATCGAAGACGCAGAGGATTTCCAGACGGCGTTCGCAGCACTAAAGAGCATCTATGTTCGCTCAGTGAACCAGATCTACGCACGCTACCAACTCGCAACGAGACAGCAAAGTCCCGGAGAATCGATAGATGAATTCTACGCCGCGCTACTAATTTTGGGACGGGCCTGCAGCTGCCCGCCGGTAAACGCGATGGAACACACGGACATGTTAATGCGTGATGCTTTTGTGGCTGGTATGAACTCTTCCCAAATCCGCCAAAGACTTTTAGAAAAAGAGTCGCTAGGACTCTCAGAGGCACAGGCCCTTGCAGCCTCCCTGGATGTGGCCGCGCAAAACGCCCGCGCCTACGGCCCCGACCGCACGGCAGCCCCTTGAGCTCCGTGGACCCCCGTCGCGACAAACCCCCCCCCCCCTCCCCCCCACCCCACAGGCTAGCACGGTTCAGACCCGGGGGAGCCCGCTGCTATTTCTGCGGCCAGGCGAAACACCCCCGGCAGCGCTGCCCGGCCCGCGCAGCAATTTGTAAGAGCTGCGGGAAAAAGGGCCATTTTGCGGCTGTATGCCGGTCCCGGGAGGTCGCCGCTGTCCCCGGAGAACAAGGAGTCCTGCGCGCTTCTAACGCTCCCCAACCCCCCCAGCGCCCCATGTACGACCCGCAGGCGCAACCAGTTTGGGTCCCGGCCACCGCTGTCCAGCGCCCCATGTACGACCCGCAGGCGCAACCAGTTTGGGTCCCGGCCACCGCTGTCCCCGGAGAACAAGGTGACCTGCGCGTTTCTAACGCTCCCCAACCCCCCCAGCGCCCCATGTGCGACCCGCAGGTGCCGCCATTTTGGGTCCCGGCCACCACTAGAGGAGGAGGGGCGCCGCCATCTTGGGACCCCCCAGACCTGTGCGACGCATGGGGACGGCCATTTTGTCCACCCCCGCCGCCACCTTGTGACCCCCCAGCCGTGTGCGATGCATGGGGGTGGCCATTTTGTTCACCCACGCCGCCATCTTGTTCACCCCCGCCGCCATCTTGGACGGCAACAGGTCGAGAGCGACGCCTCCGATGTAGCTCTAGCGGCCACCCTTAACCAAGCGGGCAGGCCCGTGGCCTTTTTCTCCCGAACTTTCCGCGCTTCAGAAATCCGCCACTCCTCAGTGGAAAAGGAAGCCCAAGCCATAGTGGAAGCTGTGCGACGTTGGAGGCATTACCTGGCCGGCAGGAAATTCACTCACCTCACGGACCAACGGTCGGTAGCCTTCATGTTCGATAATGCACAGCGGGGCAAAATTAAAAACGACAAGATCTTAAGGTGGAGGATCGAGCTCTCCACCTTCAACTATGAGATCCTGTACCGTCCCGGAAAGCTGAACGAGCCGTCCGATGCCCTATCCCGCGGCACATGTGCCAACGCACAAATTAACCGCCTCCAAACCCTCCACGAGGACCTCTGCCACCCGGGGGTCACTCGGTTCTACCACTTTATAAAGTCCCGCAACCTCCCCTACTCTGTGGAGGAGGTCCGTACAGTCACAAGGAACTGCCACATCTGCGCAGAGTGCAAACCGCACTTTTTCAGGCCGGATGGTGCGCACCTGATCAAGGCTTCCCGTCCCTTTTAACGCCTTAGTCTGGATTTCAAATGGCCCCTCCCCTCCACCGACCGCAACACATACTTCCTGAATGTGGTGGACGAGTACTCCTGTTTCCCCTTCGCCATCCCCTGCCAGTTCCTGCTCAGCAATGGTATAGCCTCGAGCAGGACGACCAGCTACAACCCCCGGGGGAACGGGCAAGTAGAGAGGGAGAACGGCACGGTCTGGAAGACCATCCTACTGGCCCTACGGTCCAGGGACCTCCCAGTTTCACGGTGGCAGGAGGTCCTCCCGGACGCTCTCCACTCCATCCGGTCGCTACTGTGTACTAGCACTAACCAAACGCCTCATGAGCGCCTCCTTGTCTTCCCCAGGAAGTCCTCCTCTGGAACGTCGCTGCCGACCTGGCTGGCGGTCCCAGGACCCATCTTGCTCTGAAAACATGTGCGGGCGCACAAGTCGGACCCGTTGGTCGAGAGGGTTCGCCTCCTCCACGCGAACCCGCATTACGCTTACGTGGAGTACCCCGACGGCCGACAGGACACGGTCTCCCTGCGAGATCTGGCGCCCGCCGGCAACACGCACCCCCCCCCGACACCAATCACCCCCTCCCTGCACCGGCGCACCCCGCGAGCGCCCCCTTCCCGGGAGGATCGGTCCTCCTCCCTGGTCCGACCAGAAGTGAAGCTGAAGCAGAAACCGTAAGGCTCCCGGAGACGACAACACTGGAACAAGCACCACCACCGGGGCCGAGGCGATCGACGAGGACGACCAGACCGCCTGACCAACTCGTGGCATCGATGTAACACTACGATGTTGTGGACTTTAACGAGAACTCTTTCTTTTTCCCCCTTTTTACTGTAAATAGTTCAAAACAAAAAAAACAACCTCTGTACATACTGTGATGACATGCAAAAGTTTTCCTCCCAGGACCAGCCTTGTAAACCCTTACCACCATGCGAAGCACCACCCCGCGGGGTTCATTTTTAACAAGGGGTGAATGTGGTAGTATGCATTAGGGGTCATGTGGGACTGTGAAGCCGTGATGTCATTGGCTGACAGATCCCGGGTCCTGGTTGGCTGTTGACCTCTAGCTCCGCCCTGAAGGCGGAGTATAAGTACCAGGAGTTCTCCCCTGCAGGCCAGTCTGCTACTGAACTGCGGGGAACAAGTCACGCTTAATAAAGCCTCATCGACTTCATCTCTATTTGTCTCTCGTGAGTCTTTTGTGCGCTACAGCAAGTACAGCAAGTGATTAGGGAGACAAATGGAATGATGGCATTTATTGAAAGGGGAATGGAATTTAAAAGTGGGGAGGTTTTACTGCTGCTGTACAAGGTCTTGGTGAGCTCACATCTGGAGCACTGTGTCTAGTTTTGGTCTCCTTATTTGAAAACCGATATAATTGCATTAGAATCAGTTCAGAGAAGCTTCAATTGACTCATTCCTGGAATAAAGAGTATATCTTATGAAGAAAGGTTGAACAGATTGGGCTTATACCCAGCAGAGTTTAGAAGAATGAGTAGTGATCTCATTGAAACATATATAAGATCCTGATCCGTGATAGATAGATACTGGGAGGATGTTTACTCTTCTGGGCGAGACTAGAACTGTTGGGCCCAGTTTAAGAATAAAAGCTGTTCTCCCTTTTAAGACAGAGATGAGGAAAATGTTCTTTCTCAGAGTTTGTGAGAATCTGAAATTCTCTTCCCCTGAAAGCAGTTGAGGCTGGGTAATTGAATTTATTCAAGGCTGAGTTAGATTTTTGGCAGGCAGGACACACTATTCACAAGCCAGATGGGATACTCTTCCAGGTGGGATACTCTTCCCCCCCCCCCCGCCCCCCCCGGCCAGTCGAGTGTCACGCTGGCCCGAATTGGTGCAAGTATTGAGGACCTGACGGCTTGCAGTCAGAGGGTGGTAAAGTGGTAAGTACCCGCCCAACAATTTCTGCTGGGGTCCCAAGGGACATCCTACCTGGGAGGTGGGGGTCAGGGGGCTTGTGCTGGGATGGTGGGGATCAGGTCAGAGGCTTTCCCTGGGCTGTGGTCCTTTTGGCTGCTCTCCCCATCTGTTGTCATTAAACCCATTACATAGGACTTCCAGGTGCGGCGATGACCAACTAAGTCGCACGTTTCGGCAGCCTCCGGTGGTACGGACTTTTGGGCTCTTAATAGGAGCCCCAACGGCAATTTTAACGGCTAAAAACACTGTGCGGTAAACCAGAAGGGAATCCCCCCTGGACACGGATGGAAAAAGGAGAGGAAAGTGGCCGGATTGCGGTGGATCCTCTAGAGCAGCGACCAGGAAGGCAGGCACAAAGCAAGATGGCGTCGGAAGGAGGCAGTTTAATATGGGGCCCTGACCAACAAGAGTTCCTGCGGCGTTGCGTGGAAGAACTTAAAAAGGAGATGAAGAAGGAGCTGTTGGCCCCGATATTACAGGCGATTGAGGGGCTAAAGGAGGAGCAAAAGACCCAGGAACAGGAGCTTTGGGTCGTGAA
Organism: Scyliorhinus torazame; assembly: GCF_047496885.1. Taxonomy (NCBI): domain Eukaryota; kingdom Metazoa; phylum Chordata; class Chondrichthyes; order Carcharhiniformes; family Scyliorhinidae; genus Scyliorhinus; species Scyliorhinus torazame. The sequence continues at coordinate 239,586,526 of NC_092712.1, forward strand.
GACAAAGGCTGCTGAGAATGAGGATGACATACAGGGCCTGGTGGTGAAAACAGAGATGCACGAGGCACAACACAAAAGGTGTGTGGAAAGGCTGGAGGTGCTGGAGAATAATGCGAGGAGGAAGAATTTAAGGATTCTTGGTCTTCCCGAAGGTGCAGAAGGGGCGGACGTCGGGGCATATGTGAGCACGATGCTGCACTCGTTAATGGGATCGGAGGCCCCGACGGGTCCGCTGGAGGTGGAGGGAGCCTATCGAGTTATGGCGCGAAGACCGACGGCTGGAGAAATTCCTCGAGCCATAGTGGTGAGATTTCTCCGATATAAGGACAGAGAGATGGTCCTCAGATGGGCAAAGAAAACTCGGAGCAGTAGGTGGGAGAATGCGGTGATCCGCGTATATCAAGACTGGAGTGCGGAGGTGGCGAGAAGGAGGGCAAGCTTTAATCGGGCCAAGGCGGTGCTGCACAAAAGGAAGGTTAAATTTGGAATGTTGCAGCCGGCAAGACTGTGGGTCACACATCAAGGGAAACACCACTACTTTGAAACGGCAGAAGAGGCGTGGACATTTATTGTCGAGGAGAAACTGGAATAAGCGGTCTATAAAAAGAACGTTTGGGACAAAGTGGTGGGGTGAATATGTGGGGTGAAGGGGGGGAAAAGGGGGAAGAGATGACATCCCAAGTTGTTAATCCTGCGACCCTGTAACTTTTCTCTCTTCCCCATGTCGTGGGGGAGGGGGGAGGGAGGATGAGGAGCTGGGGGCGCCGGCCATTGGGGGAGGGGCCAAATGGGAAGCGTGGGCTTTGTTCCCGCGCTATGGTAATCATGGCGGGAACAGGGAAGCAGGAGGGAGGGGGCCTCGCACAGTGTGAGCCGAGGTCACGGGGGGAAGCCGAGGTCGGCCAGAGTTTGCTGACTTCTGGGAGCAACATGGGGGGTGCAATTACGCTAGTCAGAGATCTAGCGGGGGGGGGTTAACTGGGTTGCTGCTGCTGGGGAGAAGGGGGAGCTGGTATGTGGTGGGGTGGTCGGGGCGGTAGGGCGCCGTTGGGGGGAGATACGGCTACGTGGGAACCGGGTGAGGAGCTGGATTGATAAAGGAGACGGCTAGTCGACAAGGGGGGTGGTAAAGAGCCCCCCAACCCGGCTGATCACGTGGAATGTGAGAGGGCTGAACGGGCCGATTAAGAGGGCACAGGTACTCGCACACCTAAAGAAACTTAAGGCAGATGTAGTTATGCTCCAGGAGACACATCTGAAACTGATAGACCAGGTCAGACTACGCAAAGGATGGGTGGGGCAGGTGTTTCATTCGGGGCTAGACGCAAAAAACAGGGGGGTGGCTATACTAGTGGGGAAGCGGGTAATGTTTGAGGCAAAGACCATAGTGGCGTATAGTGAGGGCAGATACGTGATGGTGAGTGGCAAATTGCAAGGGGAGGCGGTGGTCTTAGTGAACGTATATACCTCGAACGAACTGGGATGATGCCAACTTTATGAGGCGTATGTTAGGACGTATCCCGGACCTAGAGATGGGGAAGTTGGTAATGGGTGGAGATTTTAATACAGTGCTGGACCCAGGGCTGGACAGATCGAGGTCCAGGACCGGAAGGAGGCCGGCTGCAGCTAGGGTGCTTAAGGACTTTATGGAGCAGATGGGAGGAGTAGACCCCTGGAGATTTAGTAGACCTAGGAGTAAGGAGTTTTCGTTTTTCTGCTATGTCCACAAAGTTTATTCACGAATAGACTTTTTTTGTTTTGGGAAGGGCACTGATCCCGAAGGTGACGGGGACGGAGTACATGGCTATAGCTATTTCGGATCACGCTCCACATTGGGTGGACCTGGAGATAGGGGAGGAAAAACAACAGCATCCACCCTGGAGAATGGACATGGGATTATTAGCAGATGAGGGGATGTGTTTAAGGGTGAGGGGGTGTATTGAAAGGTACTTGGAACTTAATGATAATGGGGAGGTACAGGTGGGAGTGGTCTGGGAGGCACTGAAGGCAGTGGTTAGAGGGGAGCTGATATCTATTAGGGCACATAAAGGAAAGCAGGAGGGTAGGGAAAGGGAGCGGTTGTTGAAAGAACTTCTGAGGGTGGACAGACAATATGCGGAGGCACCGGAGGAGGGACTGTACAGGGAAAGGCAAAGGCTACATGTAGAATTTGACTTGTTGACTACGGGTAATGCAGAGGCACAATGGAGGAAGGCACAGGGTGTACAGTACGAATACGGGGAGAAGGCGAGCAGGTTGCTGGCCCACCAACTGAGGAAAAGGGGAGCAGCGAGGGAGATAGGGGGGGTGAGAGATGAGGAGGGAGAGATGGAGCGGGGAGTGGAGAGAGTGAATGGAGTGTTCAAGGCATTTTACGAAAGATTATATGAAGCTCAGCCACCGGATGGGAAGGAGAGAATGATGTGCTTTCTGGATCAGCTGGAATTTCCTAAGGTGGAGGAGCAGGAGAGGGTGGGACTGGGAGCACAGATTGAGACGGAGGAAGTAGTGAAAGGGAATGGGAGCATGCAGGCGGGGAAGGCCCCGGGACCAGACGGATTCCCAGTTGAATTCTATAGGAAATATATGGATTTGCTGGCCCCGCTACTGATGAGAACCTTCAATGAGGCGAGGGAAAGGGGGCAGCTGCCCCCGACTATGTCAGAGGCAACGATATCGCTCCTCCTAAAGAAGGAAAAAGACCCGCTGCAATGCGGGTCCTATAGGCCCATTTCCCTCCTGAATGTGGACGCTAAGATTCTGGCCAAGGTAATGGCAACGAGGATAGAGGAGTGTGTCCCGGGGGTGGTTCATGAGGACCAAACTAGGTTTGTGAAGGGGAGACAGCTGAATACAAATATACGGAGGCTGCTCGGGGTAATGATGGTGCCCCCACCAGAGGGGGAAGCGGAGATAGTGGTGGCGATGGATGCCGAGAAAGCATTTGATAGAGTGGAGTGGGATTATTTGTGGGAGGTTCTGAGGAGATTTGGCTTTGGAGATGGGTATATCAGATGGGTACAGTTGCTGTATAGGGCCCCGATGGCGAGCGTGGTCACGAATGGACGGGGGTCTGATTATTTTCGGCTCCATAGAGGGACAAGGCAGGGATGTCCTCTGTCCCCGTTATTGTTTGCACTGGCGATTGAACCCCTGGCCATAGCATTGAGGGGTTCCAGGAAGCGGAGGGGAGTACTCAAGGGAGGAGAAGATCACCGGGTATCTCTGTATGCGGATGATTTGTTGCTATATGTGGCGGACCCGGCGGAGGGGATGCCAGAGATAATGCGGATACTTGGGGAATTTGGGGATTTTTCAGGGTATAAACTGAACATGGGGAAAAGTGAGCTGTTTGTGGTGCATCCAGGGGAGCAGAGCAGAGAAATAGAGGATTTACCGTTGAGGAAGGTAACAAGGGACTTCCGGTACTTGGGGATCCAGATAGCCAAGAATTGGGGTACATTACATAGGCTTAATTTAATGCGGTTGGTGGAACAGATGGAGGAGGACTTTAAGAGATGGGACATGGTGTCCCTGTCACTGGCAGGTAGGGTGCAGGCGGTTAAAATGGTGGTCCTCCCGAGATTCCTTTTTGTGTTTCAGTGCCTCCCGGAGGTGGTCACGAAGGCTTTTTTCAAAAGAATCGAGAAGAGTATTATGAGTTTTGTGATGGCCGGGAAGACCCCGAGAGTGAGGAGGGGATTCTTGCAGCGTAGTAGGGACAGGGGGGGGGGGGGGGGCTGGCACTACCGAGCCTAAGTGAGTACTACTGGGCCGCCAATATTTCAATGGTGTGTAAGTGGATGGGAGAAGGGGAGGGAGCGGTGTGGAAGAGATTGGAGAGGGCGTCCTGCAGGGGGACTAGCCTACAAGCAATGGTGACGGCACCGTTGCCGTTCTCACCGAAGAAATACAACACAAGCCCGATGGTGGCGGCTACATTAAAAATTTGGGGGCAGTGGAGACGGCATAGAGGAAGGACGGGAGCCTCGGTGCGGTCCCGGGAAAGAAATAACCATAGGTTTGTTCCGGGGAGAATGGATGGGGGATTTGGAGCATGGCAAAGAGCTGGGGTAGTACAATTGAAAGATCTGTTCGTAGATGGGACGTTTGCGAGTCTGGGAGCGCTGACCGAAAAATATGGGTTGCCCCAAGGGAATGCATTTAGGTATATGCAACTGAGGGCTTTTGCGAGGCAACAGGTGAGGGAATTCCCGCAGCTCCCGACGCAGGAGGTGCAGGATAGAGTGATCTCAGAGACATGGGTGGGGGATGGTAAGGTGTCGAACATATATAGGGAAATGAGGGACGAGGGGGAGATCATGGTGGATGAGCTGAAAGGGAAATGGGAAGAAGAGCTGGGGGAGGAGATTGAGGAGGGGCTGTGGGCTGATGCCCTACGTAGGGTGAACTCATCGTCCTCGTGTGCCAGGCTAAGCCTGATACAATTTAAGGTGTTACACAGGGCGCATATGACTGGAGCACGGCTTAGTAAATTTTTTGGGGTAGAGGATAGGTGTGCGAGATGCTCGAGAAGCCCAGCGAATCACACCCACATGTTCTGGTCATGCCCGGCACTACAGGGGTTCTGGGTGGGGGTGGCAAAGGTGCTTTCGAAGGTGGTGGGGGTCCAGGTCGAACCAAGCTGGGGATTGGCTATATTTGGGGTTGCAGAAGAGCCGGGAGTGCAGGAGGCGAGAGAGGCTGATGTTTTGGCCTTTGCGTCCCTAGTAGCCCGGCGCAGGATATTGCTTATGTGGAAGGAAGCCAAACCCCCGGGGGTTGAGACCTGGATAAACGACATGGCAGGGTTTATAAAGTTAGAACGGATCAAGTTCGTATTAAGGGGATCGGCTCAAGGGTTCACCAGGCGGTGGCAACCGTTCGTCGACTACCTCGCAGAAAGATAGAGGGAATGGAAAAGAAGAAGACAACAGCAGCAACCCAGGGGGGAGGGGGGGGGGGGGAGGAATCGGACGGACTCTCAGGGATGTTATTGTATATGTATAAGCATTTGTTATAGGTAATTGTATATTGGACTGTTGGATTGTATCTTTGGAGAGTATTTATTTTTGACAAGGCAGTTGCCATTTAGTTTTGTTTTTGTTTTTGTTTCTGTTTATATATTATTTATTTATTTGTTTAAAACTGGCCACTGTTATTTATATTGCTTTATTGTTGTGTAAAAGAAACACTACGTATTGTTATGTTTGGCCAAAAAATCTTGAATAAAATATATATATTTTTTAAAAACCCATTACATAGTCACTCAGTATGTAAAGTTAAAGTTTTCTCGTAATAAAGTGAAAATGTTCTCCTCTGCACTCCTGCACCATTTAGACAGTCACTCATTATCTCATAAATACACATCCATCATAATAAGGTGAAAATGTTCTTACCTGTACTCCTAAACCCTTTGAACAGTGGGCAGGAACTACCAGCCATGTTGCACCCAAACGGGAGTGTGACACAGCCGGTAGATACTTGGAGAGGCCTCCCATGGGTTTCCCATCAGTCAGTGTGCCTCGAGATGTACCCAGGTCTCGCGTGGCATCACGATCAGGATGACACCCACAATGGGTGGGCCAAGCCTCGTACACCTAAGTAGGTTTAAAACTTGATTAGGCATGCTCACCCGGAATCTACCAGGCTCCTCTCATCTATCGGCATCCCCAGGGAGTCCCCTGACTTCACCACTGATCCACACAAACTTGAACCAGGCAGAACGGCATCCAAGAGGTCACCCAGGCCATCGGGGACCCTTGGTCAACACCTCCACCCTATCCCCATAACCCAGAAACCCCACCCAACACCAAGGGCAATTTTGGACACTAAGAGCAATTTATCATGGCCAATCCACCTAACCTACACATCTTTGGACTGTGGGAGGAAACCGGAGCACCCGGAGGAAACCCACGCACACGGGGAGGATGTGCAGACTCTGCACAGACAGTGACCCAAGCCGGAATCAAACCTGAGACCCTGGAGCTGTGAAGCAATTGTGCTATCCACAGTGCTACCGTGCTGAGGATACTGGAAGTCTGCAGAGGGATTTGGATAGTTGAAGTGAATGGGCTAGGGTCTGGCAAATGGAATACAATGTTGACAAATGTGAGGTTGCCATTTTGGTAAGAATAACAACAAAAGGGATTATTATTTAAATGATAAAATATTAAAACATGATGCTGTTCAGAGAGACCTGGGTGTGCTAGTGCATGAGTCGCAAAAAGTTGGTTTACAGGTGCAATAGGAGATTAAGAAGGCGAATGGAGTTTTGTCCTTCATTGCTAGAGGGATGGATTTTAAGACTAGGGAGGTTATGCTGCAACTGGATAAGGTGTTAGTGAGGCCACACCTGGAGTATTGTGTTCAGTTTTGGACTCCTTACTTGAGAAAGGACGTACTGGCACTGGAGGGTGTGCAGAGGAGATTCACTCGGTTAATCCCAGAGCTGAAGGGGTTGGATTACGAGGAGAGGTTGAGTAGACTGGGACTGTACTCGTTAGAATTTAGAAGGATTTTATAGGAACATATAAGATTATGAAGGGAATAGATAGGATAGATGCGGGCAGGTTGTTTCCACTGGCGGGTGAAAGCAGAACTAGGGGGCATAGCCTCAAAATAAGGGGAAGTAGATTTAGGACTGAGTTTAGGAGGAACTTCTTCACCCAAAGGGTTGTGAATCTATGGAATTCCCTGCCCAGTGAAGCAGTTGAGGCTCCTTCATGAAATGTTTTTAAGATAAAGATAGATAGTTTTTTGAAGAATAAAGGAATAAAGGGTTATGATGTTCGGGCGGGAAAGTGGAGCTGAGTTCTCAAAAGATCAGCCATGATCTCACTGAATGGCAGAGCAGGCTCGAAGGGCCAGATGGCCTCCTCCCGCTCCTAGTTCTTATGTTCTTCACTCATGGTGCCGACATCGTCCACCAGGCTCTCCACTGCGGTCGCCACTCTGGAAGCGTTGGCCTCGGTGCCATTTATTGCCGGCACCATCTCCTGCGCACCTAGCCTCTGGGACTCCTTCAAGCGGCTATGGATCTGCTGGAGTGATGCTGACATCTCCCAGGTTGATCCCCATCGTCTCCATCAGCTCTGAGTAACTCTGTACCACATGAGTCAGGAGAGGATGTCGCCCAGGATTGGCCGCGCCATCGGCTGGAGGACCTGCGGGAGAATGGATATGTGGTCAGTGGGAGGGATGGGTCAGTCAGTCAGGCAGTAACAACTCATTTTTGACAGGTCCTCCTGGAGGAGGTCAGTGGTTCCTCAACTTTGTGACATCCGCCAGTCTCTGTGTGGCAGACCAATCTGTCCTTGGCCACACCAGTCACCTCCAGGGCCCACTCCTTGAAGGAGGTGAGGAATCTGGGGCTGGATTCCCCGGAGAATCCAGCCCCTGATATCTGGCTCCCCTCTGCCACTATGGGCCCTTTCCCATTGATTATCGGAGAGCTTTTTCTGAGGAGACAAAGAGAGGGCATCATTTGGCACATGTGTGGTTCACAGTCGTGGGCGAGGGGGTGTGACGAGGGAGGGGGGGAGGTGTGAGGGAGGGGTTGGGGGGGGTTGAGGCAGAGGGGGGTGGAGGAAGGGCTGGGAGTTGGATGTGGAGTTTGGGCGTGGATGCTCCCTTGGGGAGGGGGGGGTGGGGGGGGGGGGTTGGCGTTGAATCACTCGGTGTAGATCGTTGACCTTCTCCCCGCACTGGAGGACAGTCCTCCTGGTCACACTCTCCGACCTGACAGCTGCCAACACATCATCCCAGGTAGCAGTGGCTGCCTTGTGGCTGACTCTATGGGACCCTCGGGGGGACAGGACATCCCTTCTGGCCTCCACTACATCTTGGAGCCTCCCCACGTCAGCATCTTGGGGTCAGTCTCCTGGGCGCCATTGTTGTGAGCTGGCTGGGGTTGGCTGAGCAAGTGCTGCTTAAGTGCTGCTCGACCTTGTTCGTTGGGTGCTGACGAGTGTGGGCCCGGCGAATCAGCTGGCGAGCCTTCATTTGCGACGAGAAGCCCGTGCGGTCGCGTTAAGTGGACCAATTAACATTGAATAGCGTTGCCGGCCTCACTGGGCCGAGCGCTGGGAAGCTTGTGGCAATTCCCACTCATTACCACATTTAGAAATTTTTCCAGAGAATCGCGCCCCAGATTTTAACACCTTCATTTCAAGACAATTGAATACCTGGAAGTGCTGACTTCCAATTTGGCAGCTGCACTACTGAGGACATTGGACATAATCAATGAGAGCCGTACACCAATACCAATGTTCATTTTCACCTCAAAAATGGGAGTGGTGAGATCCAATTTCTCCCCTGTGGCTTCAGAGAGGTTAATTGAGGACGGGGAGCTGAATAAATTAGTGAGAAAAATAAATCATCAGACATTTGGCTGTACATGTGTCATTTAAATGAGTGTTTTAAATATTGAATTCACATCAATGCTTTCACTAATGGGCTTCACTCTGCAAGGGGAGGGTGTACTTACAGCTGAACACATCCAAGTGGGATAGATTTTACTGTTTCAGTGACTCATGCTTTGTGGATGATGTGGATCAAGAACTCATGGTGAATAAACTGGGGAGGACAAGGTCCAGAGGGGGAAAAGTGTAAATTATAATCAAGGAATAAATCTTCCTAGTTTGGGTTTTTAAACATTTGAATGATGAATCTTTGTTGTTGGAGGTCAATTATCTCAGTCCCAGGATATCACAGCAGGAGTTTCTCAAAGCAGAATCTTAGTCTTAACAATCTTCAGCTGTGTCTTCAAAGACGCTCCTTTCATCACCAGGCCAGGAAAGAGACTGTGCAGTCAGCACTGAACAGTGTTCAGTTCAATTTACAATTCCTGGTTAATGAAGCAGTCTGTGGTTATGAGCAACAAGTCCTGGAAAACATTCAATCATAGTAAGTGAAATTAAACACAATTACTGTTTATTTATAACTAGAACAAATATGAAATATGCAGTGAATACAGTTGGTTAAATGTCCTTTAACACCTGACCTTCCCTTAACTGCCCCGCATTCTACCCACACACACAAGACAGACAAATACAGAGGGGAAAGGAAAAGGCTGAAAAATAATAAGGATAAAAGTCAAAGATAAGGGGCAGGATTCTCCGCTGGCTGACGCCGAAATTGGGAAACGCGATTGGGTGAACATTAAGTCTCACGCCAAAATCGTGGCGGGTGCCGATTTGACGCCAAATCGCAATTCCCAGTTACCTCGACGGCAGAGTTAATGTGGTCCGAAATGCACGTACATTAAACACCATTTGCAAATCAATCGAGGGCCTGACCCGGTATTCTCCACGATTCGCCGTCTCTGATAGGTCGAGTTCCCAGCGGCGCGGTTCACTTTTGCTTTTAAAAATCGTGAAACCGACATCGCGCACCCCGTAAAACTGCAATGCTGCGCACCCCACTGACCACCCACCTTGGCCCCCGGTTCTGCAGAGTGACACCGGCCTTACGGGTGCCCCCACACCCCATCCTCTGTCATACCCCCAACTTGGCCACCACCCGCCGGACGTCAGATGTTGTCAAACAATGCAGAGTAACGGAGCTCATCGCAGAGCGGATTGTTGTCATCCTGCATCCCATGGAACAGAACCGGTATTACTGCCTGCCCAAGGCCCACACCTGTAGTGCGGCAGGTATGTGTCCCCCAGCCGGGACATGTCAGGAATCGTTGGGTTTACCAGGATGAACACGTCGTGCACACTGCCCGGGTGTCGGTTGCAGGCGAGCGGACGCCACCCGTGCAGTGTTGGTCTGGGTGGCCCGCATGGTCGGCACCACCTCCTGCACGCGGTTGGACTCCTCCAACTGCACCTGCAGGATGCTCGCCGACAACCTCCTCATGTAGTCCCTGGTTGTGCGACTGCATCTCCACAATCGATGGAACGGTCAGTTCCAGAAGCCTGAAACCCGTCTGGACGGCAGCTCGTCCCTGGGGTCGGCCCATCCTCCGACAGTCTGCCCCCTCGGGTATTCTTACCTCCACCTGATGTACTGGATCACCTGTGTGGTGTGCACCAGAGAGTACCCCAGGAGCGTCTTCACTAAAGTACCCAACCGAGGTGAGTGTCTCAGGGATGGTGGAGGGTGTTGGAGACAGCTCTGATGGTAAATCAGTGTCATTCTCAGACTCGAGCCCCGGATTGTCCTGAGTCTCAGGTCAATAACTGCCGTCCGAGTTGCTCTCATTGTCAGTACTCGGCTCATGGGGGGGGGCTCTGGTTGTGGCACTGGCTGAGGGCGGAGACACCGTATGGACCCGCCCCAACTTCAGTAGGTCCTTCAAGACACAGGACAAGATGCATGACCGCAGGCCGTTGGGGGTGCGGGTGGTTCGATGGTGTGGGGGTGAAGGTGAGGGTGGAGGGTGAGGGTGAGCGTGGTGTGGGGGTGGTGTTTGGGGCGGGGGTGTTGACACACGTGTCACGAGGAACCGCAACTCCCTTCCTCGCCCGTGGCCAAACTCCATCCCAGCAACCTCCCTTCCTCCAGGGCCATCTGCTCTGCCACAGGAAGGCGCCACAGGTCCAGGGGTCTCGCTCCAGTTTTCCCATGCTCCCAGGGTTATGGCGGCCTTCTCCGGGCGGGGTGGCAAACGGAAAACAACACGGTTAGACAGTCCACATGCAGCCCAATGGCCAGGGCATCCGGCCATGGCGGCCGGTATGGATACCGGCGTGTGGTGCAGGATGGGGGTTCGGCCACTCTCTGGATTGTGGGGGTGGGTATGGTTATGGGTGTGTGGGATTGGGTTAGTGCCAGGGGCACAGTGCCGCCTACTCACCCTGACCGCACTGAGGATGTCTTGCAGTTTCTTCTGCACTGCTGGCCAGTCCGGACGATGTTGCTCGTGCTGCTGACCACCTCTGTCACCGGTACCCAGGCACGGTGAACGGCAGCAGCTGGCAGCCTCCTTCCTGGGCCTGGGTACAGGGTCAACCGCCTCTCCTCCAGGAGGGCCTCGAGCTCGGCATTTGTGAAACAGGGTGCCACTCTCCTTGCTGCCATCTTGTTGGCTGGGATGGTGTGTGTGGGGAGTGCAGTGTGTATATGCAGCTGCAGCTTGTCAGCCTCCTGTCAATCACAAAACCGGTGAATCCGCAACATTTCTCATTGGAATCGCTTGTGTTCCAGGTGGTGTGATTGCTATACTATTAACAAGCAGCTGAATTGGTCCAGGTGCAGTGCCAGTTTTGCTGTCGTGGAACTCCACGAATCCTGAGCCGTGTCAACACCTAGTCTCATAAATGGAGAATCCAGCCCAAGTGTCTTTATTTCAGATGGGAAGTTCTTCAGTAGCTTTGCTTCAGTCCCAGCCTTCAGTTCATGGCCTGTGCTGTGGATTCATTCAGGTACCTGTGGTTTCAGAGATAAACACTCACAGTCTCTCTGGTGACTTTCTTGGAGATTGATTCAGTCAGATTTTCTGTGGTTTCAGGAATACAATATTCACCAATTTTAGCATCTTTCTGGAGAGGGTTATATTCTGGAGAGGGTTAAATTCTGGAGAGGGTTATATTCTGGAGAGGGTTATATTATATTTGCCTCTTGTCCCTGTGCTGCCAGAACTGAAAGCAAAACTAGCCTTGTGACTCTGACAAACATCTCAGTGGGTTCAGATCCAATCACTACCTGTTATGTGTAGAGACCCCATTTTATGCCAATTCATTGATCATCAGCCATATGAGCCATATGAACTCTCCTTCTACTGAATTCCCATGCATGAATTAAAGGCACAGGCCACTTTGCTTTAAGTAGCAGGTCCATTAAACATCTATGGATCAATAATGTAACAGCAAAAATGAAAGGGGAAATAAGGGAATAAACAGGAACAAACAGGAAGGACCCTTACATCACACTTCTCTCTAAACTCAAGTGGCAGATTTCTGTTTCTTCATTCATTCAAAGGATGTGAGCATTGCTGGCAAGGCCAGCATTCATCACCCATCCCTGATCACTCTTAAGAAGGTTGTGACGAGTCACGTGGGGAAGGTGTTAAGGACAGGGGAGAGCTGATAGAACGGTTCTCCCTTTTTCCACTTCTTGACTAACCACAAGACATGCTTTAATGAAGAAGTGTCTTAACCTCTTGAATTCTTCGATTCTCAAAACAGACACAAGGCAGACATTCCCAACATAACCCACTCACTCAATCATTCATGACACTGACAAGAAAAGGTGATTACAAAAGAGGTAGCATGCAATTAGATATTTAAAGATCTCAAAAAGTCCTTATTATTCTAGTTTTATGAGATAGAAACTGGATACATGGCAGGTTTGATAATTTCCTTTTGGTTCACTGAAGAAAATGGAAGTCGGATGTTTTCAGCGATTAATTTACAGTAGCTTACTCTTTGCAACGGCAGGTTTCTGGCTTTGTTCTAGTCGAAGTTATGGCCAAGTTCCTGCAGCAAAGATACGGGTTGGTTCTGCAAGTCTCCAAGTAAAGGTTTACTGCACTTCTCTCCTTTGCTCGGTGGCATCTCTCCCCTTTGTGGTCTCTTTGTCTCTCAGACTGACTTACCTGGGCTGCTGCTCAAGATGTGAGTTGACAAGGCATTTCTTACCATAAACTGGTTTCTAACCTATTGTATCAGTGTTCCTATTGCCCTCACAAATGGTCCCTAATGGCATTAGCATTGACACACAAAGGGGGTTTGAATCTTTGCCATTTGCACCTTCTTGTGTTCGAGCAGTTTTCCTCACACATTTTTTGGAATTTCCATCTGTAACCAGTAATTCTGGATTGCCATTGTACATAAATGTTGGTAGGCAATTAGACAATAATTGCGGTTAAGCATGCAGGAGAAATCTGTGGCACTTTTCATGCCTTCAGAAAAGAAAAATTGAAAAAGTGTTAACATTTTCATGTCTTGTCCATAGAAGCAAGCTACTATCAGCCTTGGGCAATTTCAGGTATATTTTCAGGAGGAAGGCGGTCACCTGACCTCCTTAACTCCATCTTGTTTCAAAAGCAGTGTCCATTTTAAATAATTTTTAAAAAATATAAATTTAGCGTATCCAATTCACTTTTTCCAATTAAGGGGCAATTTAGCATGGCCAATCCACCTAGCATGCACATCTTTGGGTTGTGGGGGCGAAACCCACGCAAACACATGGAGAATGTGCAAACTCCACACGGACAGTGACCCAGAGCCGGGATCGAACCTGGGACCTCGGCGCTGTGAGGCAGCAGTGCTAAACACTGCGCCACCGTGCTGCCCATTTTTCATTAATTTGTGGTTATAACTACATTGGACATGATAAAAACTCCTCCACAGTACTCTTAGATAGCCACTCCAGGATTATGACTCAGCAATGATGAAGGAACAGCAATATATTCCCAAGTCAGAATAGGAGGCGGGAACTTGGGAATAGTTGTGCTTCAATGTACCTATAGCCTTTTAGTGCCCTGGGTGGTAGAGATTGCAGGTTTCAGAAGTGCTGTCACGGAAGCCTTGGTGAGCTGATGCAGTACATCTTGTAGATGGTGCACACTGCAGCAATGCTGGATGAATTGTCAGTCCAGGTGGCTGCTTTGCCCTGAATACTGTTGAGCTCCTAGTGTGATGCTGCAGCTGCACTCATCAAGACAAGTGGAGAACATCCTATCACACTGCTAATTTGTGCCTTGTAGATGGTGAGCAGACTTTGGGTAGACCGGGTGTGAGTCACTCATCACCCAATATCCATTTTCTGACCTCTTGTAGCCATAGTATTTCTGTGGTTGGTTCAGTTAAACTTATGGTCAATGGGATGTTGATGTTGGGATAATTTTCTGATAATAATGGCATTGAAAGTCAAGGTAAGGTAGTTAGATGCACTCTTTTTTGATAGTTATTGTCTGACACTTGTGTGATGTGAATGTTACTTGTCATTTAACAACCTAAGCCTGAATATTATGCAGGTCCTGGTTCATATGGTCACAAGACTGTTCTTTCCAGCATTTCTGTCTTATGAATGAAACACTAGGGAGACTGGCTTAGAGCTGATGTCACTGAGATAGTAATCCAGATTCCTGGAATAATGCTCTGGAGATGAGGGTTCAAATCCAACCATGTTAGAAGGTGAAATTTAAATTTGATTAGTTAATCTGGAATTAAAATCTAGCCATAGCAATCATGAGACCATCGCCAATTGTTTAAAGCCCATCTGGTTCACTAATGCCATTTAGGGAAGGAAATCATGTGACTACAGACCCACAGTGCTGTGGTTGACTCTTAATTGTCCTCTAAAATGGTCTAGCAAGCCACTTGTTTGCATCAAACCTCTACAAAGACAAAGTGAAAATGGACAAACTACCTGGCATTGACCTCGGCACCGGAAACAACAATGAAACACCCAGGTTTTTTTTTACACTGCATACTAACATCTGGAGGCTTGTGCCAAAATCAACAGCCTGCCATAGTCCAACTCAGCAAATCGTACTTTACAATGTCCCAGCATCTGCGCGTTTGTCCTGCCGGTGGAACATACCCAGCAAAGGTGGCAGCACAATACCATACAGTTGGGAGGGGCTCCTCAACGTCATCTCTGGACCTCATGAACTCTCACAGCATTAGGTAAAACTTGGGTAAGGAAACCACCTGCTGGTTACCAATTACCACTCCCCCACCCCCCTCAGTTGATGAATCAGTACTCCTCTATATTGAACACCAATTGTAAGCAGCAATGAGGGTAGCAAGGGACTTAAATGTCCATCACCAACAGTGGCTCTGTAATATCACTGCTGACCAACCTGGCAAAATCATGAAGGATATAGCTGCCGGACTGAGCCAGCATCAGGTGTAAGGGAACCAAATAGAGGGAAAAACCTACTTGATCTTGATCGCACCAATCTACCTGTCACAATTGCATCTGGCCATTGTACAGTACTTGTCGAGATAAGTCCCATCTTCACATTGAGGATATCCTCATGCTGTGTGGCACTACCTCCATGCTAAATGGATAGATCCAGAACAGATCCAGTAAATTAAAACTCATCCATGAGGTGCTGTGGACATCAGCAATATTCAACAACAATCTGCAACTTCATGGCCTGGCATAACCTCCATTACGACGAAGCCAGGGGATAACGCTGGTTCAATGAAGAGTTCAGGAGGGCATGCCAGGAACAACACCAGACATACCTAAAAATGAGGTGTCAAGCTGGTGAAGTTACAACACCGGCGTATTTGCATGCCAAACAGCGGAAGCAACATGCGAAAGAAATGAACCAGAGGAGGTGGCTCCACAAACATTCCCATCCTCAATGATGGGCGACCCCAGCACATCAGTGCAAAACACAAGGCTGAAGCATTCACAATCATCTTCAGCCAGACGTGACAAGCTGATGATTCATCTCGGCCTCTTCCTGCAGCCCCCAGCATCTCAGAATCCAGTCTTCAGCCAGGATAATTCACTCCATGTAACATCAAAGTACGGCTGAAGGCACTAGAGACTGCAAAAGCTGTGGGCCAGAAACCATTCATAGAATTTTTCATAGAATTTACAGTGCAGAAGGAGGCCATTCGGCCCATCGAGTCTGCACCAGCTCTTGGAAAGAGCACCCTACCCAAGGTCCACACCTCCATCCTATCCCCAGAACCCAGCAACCCCACCCAACACTAAGGGCAATTTTGGACACTAAGGGCAATTTAGCATGGCCAATCCACCTAACCTGCACATCTTTGGACTGTGGGAGGAAACCGGAGCACCCGGAGGAAACCCACACAGACACGGGGGGAATGTGAAGACACCGCACAGACAGTGACCCAAGCTGGGAATCGAACCTGGGACCCTGGAGCTGTGAAGCAATTGTGCTAACCACTATGCTACCGTGCTTCCCTAATACCATTGTATTAGTGCCACTGAAGACATATGCTCCAGAACTAGTTGCACCCCTAGCCAAGCTATTCCAGTACAGCTACAATAGCATCTACCCGACAATGTGGAAAATTGCCCAGATATGTCCAGTTCACAAAAAGCAGGACAAATCTAATCTGACCAATTACTGCCCCATCAGGTCACGCTTGATCATCAGCAAAGTGATGGAAGGTGGCATCAACAGTGTTATTAAGCAACGCTTACTTAGTAATAACCTGCTCACTGGCGCTCAGCTTGGGTTCTGCCAGGGCCACTCGGCCCCTGACTTCATTGCATCCTTTATTCAAAAATAGACAAAAGAGCTGAACGCAAGAGGTCTAGTGAGGGTGACTGCCCTTTACATCAAGACAGAATGTGGCATCAATTGACCCGCGACTAATTATTTATTTTAAAAATATTTTTAAAATAAATTTAGAGTACCCAATCATTTTTGTTTCCAATTAAGGGGCAATTTAGCATGGCCAATCCACCTACCCTTCACATCTTTTGGGTTGTGGGGATGAGACCCATGCAGACACGGGGAGAATGTGCAAACACCTCATGGACAGTGACCCGGGGCTGGGATCGAACCTGGGATCTCGGTGCTATGAGGCAGCAATGCTAACCACTGCGCCATGTGCCACCCTGCAAAATTGAATTCAATGTGAATTCAAGGGAAAACTCTCTCCTGGTTGGAATCCTACCTAACACAAAGGTGGATGGTTGTTGTTGGAGGTCAATCATCTCAGTCCTAGGACATTGCTGTGGGAGTATCCTTAGGGTATCTTCCGAGCCTCAACCATCTTCGGCTGCTTTATTAATGATATTCCCTCCATCATAAATTGGGATGTTCACTCATGATATACTCCCGGGAAATTTGCTGGTGCTATTGGGGTGAGTTTAAACAAGCTTGTCAGGGGATGGGAATCTGAAGGGTGACCCAAATTAGAAGGAAGTAATGTTGGTAACAGGAACTAGTAATGAGACTAGAAGGCAGGAGAAACAAAGCAAAGCATCGAGAATGTGTCTATTGCAAAATTGTATCAAAAAGACAAGTTAAGGGTGCTCTATCTGAATACTCGCAGCATTCGGAATAATGCAGATGATCTAAAGGCACAAATAAGAGGTAAATGTGTATGACATAATTGCCATTACAGAAACATGGCTGCATAGTGACCAAGACTGGGAACTGAATATTCAAGGATATTCGACGTTAAGGAACGAAAGGATGTGAAGTTTCACTGATAATAAGGGATGATATCAGTGCAGTAGTAAGGGAGGATCTCAGATCAGGAGAACAATGTTTGGAATCTGTTTGATGGAGCTAAGAAACAGCAAAGGGCAGCAAACATTGGTTGGGGATGTTTATAGGCCACCAAACAGTAACGGTAATGTGGCGCACGGTACAAATCAGGAGATGAGAGAAGAATATAGTATGGGCAAAGCTGTGATCATGGGTGACTTCAATCTGCACATAGACTGGTTAAACCAAATGAGCACTAATGCTGAGGAAGACGGGTTTCTGGAGTGTGTTAGGGATAGATTTCTAGAGCAATATGTTGAGGAGCCAGCTCGAGGGCAGGCTATTATAGATCAATTATTATGTCATGAAAAAGAGCTAATTGATAAGCTTGTTGTAAAAGACCCTTTAAGGATGAGTGACCGCAACTTGATAGAATTTTACATTATATTTGAAAGTGAGGAACTTCAATCTGAAGACAGGATGTGAATGTTCTTTTAAAAAATATGTTTATTCAAGGTTTTCAATAAATTTTTACAAAACACTCCAAAAAGGAAAAAAAAACTTAAGAAAAATAAAAAGTGGGGGCCTTACGCCACCCCCTCCAACAACTTAAACCACTAAACATTGAACTATCTAACAAAATAAGAACAAGAATGGGGCAAATGCCCCTTAATATTAACATTAATAAAAACAAGCCAACCCCCCCCCCCCTTCTCCCCCCTGGGTTGCTGCTGCTCTTGACCTCCATCTAATGTTCCATGAGAAAGTCTAGGAACGGTTGCCACCGCCTGGAGAACCCCTGCAAAGATCCTCGCAAGGCAAACTTTATCCTCTCCAACTTGATGAACCCTGTCATATCATTAATCCAAGCCTCCACGCTTGGGGGTTTCGCGTCCCTCCATATTAGTAGGATCCTCCTCCGGGCTACCAAGGACGCAAAGGCCAGAACTCCGGCCTCTTTTGGCTCCTGTACTCCCGGCTCATCTGATACCCTGAATATTGCCATCCCTCAGCTTGGTTTTACCCAAGGAGGCATAGATAGAAGCTTCAGGGATGTAGTTACTCCGAAGAATAAAGATAGATGGGTGATGGTGAGAGGGGCTGGGAGGAAGCAGTCAGTACAGGGATCCCTTGTGGTCGTTCCCCTTAGTAACAAGTATACTGCTTTGGCTATTGTTGGGGGAGGGGACTTACCAGGGGTAAGCCATGGGGTGCAGGTTTCTGGCACAGAGTCTGTCCCTGTTGCTCAGAAGGGCAGGGGGTAGAGGAGCAGAGCATTAGTCATTGGAGACTCCATAGTTAGGGGGATAGATCGGAGGTTCTGTGGGAACGAGAGAGACTCGCGGTTGGTGTGTTGTCTCCCAGGTGCCAGGGTCCGTGATGTGTCGGATCGTGTTTTCGGGATCCTTAAGTGGGCGGGGGAACAGCCCCAAGTCATGGTCCACATAGGTACCAACAACATAGGTAAGAAAAGGGATGGGGATGTAAGGCAGGAATTCAGGGAGCTAGGGTGGAAACTTAGATCTAGGACAAACAGAGTTATTATCTCTGGGTTGTTACCCGTGCCACGTGATAGCGAGACGAGGAATAGGGAGAGAGAGGAGTTGAACACGTGGCTACAGGGATGGTGCAGGAGGGAGGATTTCAGATTTCTGGATAATTGGGGCTCATTCTGGGGTCGGTGGGACCTCTACAAACGGGATGGTCTACACCTGGACCAGAGGGGTACCAATATCCTGGGGGGGAAATTGGCTAATGATCTTCGGGAGTGTTTAAACTAGTTCAGCAGGGGCTTGGGAACCTGAATTGTAGCTCCAGTATTAAGGAGGTTGAGAGTAGTGAGGTCTTGAGTAAGGTTTCAAAGATGCAGGAGTGTACCGGCAGGCAGGAAGGTGGTTTAAAGTGTGTCTTCTTCAATGCCAGGAGCATCCGGAATAAGGTGGGTGAACTTGCGGCATGGGTTGGTACATGGGACTTCGATGTTGTGGCCATTTTGGAGACATGGGTAGAGCAGGGACAGGAATGGTTGTTGCAGGTGCCGGGGTTTAGATATTTCAGTAAGCTCAGGGAAGGTGGTAAAAGAGGGGGAGGGGTGGCATTGTTAGTCGAGGACAGTATTACGGTGGCAGAAAGGACGTTTGATGAGGACTCGTCTACTGAGGGAGTATGGGCTGAGGTTAGAAACAGGAAAGGAGAGGTCACCCTGTTAGGTGTTTTCTATAGGCCTCTGAAAAGTTCAAGAGATGTAGAGGAAAGGATTGCAAAGATGCTCCTGGATAGGAGTGAAAGCAACAGGGTAGTTGTTATGGGGGACTTTAACTTTCCAAATATTGACTGGAAACGCTATAGTTCGAGTACTTTAGATGGATCCGTTTTTGTCCAATGTGTGCAGGAGGGTTTCCTGACACAGTATGTAGATAGGCCAACGAGATGCATTTTGGATTTGGTACTGGGTAATGAACCAGGACAGGTGTTAGATTTGGAGGTAGGTGAGCACTTTGGTGATAGTGACCACAATTCGATTATGTTTACTTTAGTGATGGAAAGGGATAGGTATATACCGCAGGGCAAGAGGTATATCTGGGGGAAAGGCAATTATGATGCGATGAGGAAAGACTTAGGATGCATCGGATGGAGAGGAAAACTGCAGGGGATGGGCACAATGGAAATGTGGAGCTTGTTCAAGGAACAACTACTGCGTGTCCTTAATAAGTATGTACCTGTCAGGCAGGGAGGAAGTGGTCGAGCAAGGGAACCGTGGTTTACTAAAGCATGTCAAAACACTTGTCAAGAGGAAGAAGGAGGCTTATGTAAAGATGAGACATGAAGGTTCAGTTAGGGCGCTCGAGAGTTACAAGTTCGCTAGGAAGGACCTAAAGAGAGAGCTAAGAAGAGCCAGGAGGGGACATGAGAAGTCTTTGGCAGGTAGGATCAAGGATAACCCTAAAGCTTTCTATAGATATGTCAGGAATAAAGAATGACTAGGGTAAGAGTAGGACCAGTAAAGGACAGTAGCGGGAAGTTGTGAGTGGAGTCCAAGGACATAGGAGAGGTGCTAAATGAATATTTTTCATCAGTATTCACAGAGGAAAAAGATAATGTTGTCGAGGGGAATACTGATATTCAGGCTACTAGACTAGAAGGGCTTGAGGTTCATAAGGAGGAGGTGTTAGCAATTCTGGAAAGTGTGAAAATAGATAAGTCCCCTGGGCCTGATGGGATTTATCCTAGGATTCTCTGTGAAGCTAGGGAGGAGATTGCTGAGCCTTTGGCCTTGATCTTTAAGTCATCTTTGTCTACAGGAATAGTGCCAGAAGACTGGAGGATAGCAAATGTTGTCCCATTGTTCAAGAAGGGGAGTAGAGACAACCCCGGTAACTATAGACCAGTGAGCCTTACTTCTGTTGTGGGCAAAATCTTGGAAAGGTTTATAAGAGATAGGATGTATAATCATATGGAAAGGAATAATTTGATTAGAGATAGTCAACACGGTTTTGTGAAGGGTAGATCGTGCCTCACAAACCTTATTGAGTTCTTTGAGAAGGTGACCAAACAGGTGGATGAGCGTAAAGCAGTTGATGTGGTGTATATGGATTTCAGTAAAGCGTTTGATAAGGTTCCCCACGGTAGGCTACTGCAGAAAATACGGAGGCATGGGATTCAGGGTGATTTAGCCGTTTGGTTCAGAAATTGGCTAGCTGGAAGAAGACAAAGGGTGTGGTGGTTGATAGGAAATGTTCAGACTGGAGTCCAGTTCCTAGTGGTGTACCACAAGGATCTGTTTTGGGGCCACTGCTGTTTGTCATTTTTATAAATGACCTGGAGGAGGGCGTAGAAGGATGGGTGAGTAAATTTGCAGATGACACTAAAGTCGGTGGAGTTGTGGACATTGCGGAAGGATGTTACAAGTTCCAGAGGGATATAGATAAGCTGCAGTGCTGGGCTGAGAGGTGGCAAATGGAGTTTAATGCAGAAAAGTGTGAGGTGATTCATTTTGGAAGGAATAACAGGAAGACAGAGTACTGGGCTAATGGTAAGATTCTTGGCAGTGTGGACGAGCAGAGAGATCTCGGTGTCCATGTACATAGATCCCTGAAAGTTGCCACCCAGTTTGAGAGGGTTGTTAAGAACGGCGTACGGTGTGTTAGCTTTTATTGGGAGAGGGATTGAGTTTCGGAGCCATGAGGTCATGTTGCAGCTGTACAAAACTCTGGTGCGGCCGCATTTGGAGTATTGCGTGCAATTCTGGTCGCCGCATTATAGGAAGAATGTGGAAGCATTGGAAAGGGGGCAGAGGAGATTTACCAGAATGTTGCCTGGTCTGGAGGGAAGATGTTATGAGTAAAGGCTGAGGGACTTGAGGCTGTTTTCATTAGAGAGAAGGTTAAGAGGTGACTTAATTGAGGCATACAAGATGATCAGAGGATTGGATAGGGTGGACAGTCAGGCCTTTTTCCTCGGATGATGATGTCTAGCACGAGGGGACACAGCTTTAAATTGAGGGGAGATAGATATAAGACAGATGTCAGAGGAAGGTTCTTTACTCAGAGAGTAGTAAGGGCGTGGAATGCCCTGCCTGCAACAGTAGTGGACTCGCCAACACTAAGGGCACTCAAATGGTCATTGGATAGACATACGGATGATAAGGGAATAGTGTAGATGGGCTTTAGAGTGGTTTCACAGGTCGGCGCAACATCGAGGGCCGAAGGGCCTGTACTGCGCTGTAATGTTCTATGTTCTATGTTCTAAGTGTCCAAGACTTTGGACATAGCCTTTGCGAACCCCCTCCAGAACCCCTCTAGCGCTGGGCACGCCCAGAACATATGGGTGTGATTTGCTGGGCTCCCGAGCACCTCACTCATCTGTCCTCCACCCCAAAAAACTTGCACATCCTCGCCCCTGTCATATGTGCCCTGTGAACCACTTTGAACTGGATCAGGCTAAGTCTGGCGCAAGACAAGGAGGAGTTAACCTTGCCCAGGGCCTCCACCAACAAGCCCTCATCCAGTTCCTCGCCCAGCTCCTCCTCCCACTTGCCATTCAGCTCCTCCACCGAGGCTTCCTCCGCCTCCTGCAACTTCTGATAGATCGCCGAGACCTTGCCCTCTCCCACCCATACACCCGAGGTCATCCTGTCCTGAATCCTCCGTGCGGGAAGCAGTAGAAATTCCCTTACCTGCCTTCTCACAAATGCCCTCACCTGCATGTCCTTAAAAGCGTTTCCGGGGGGTAACCCAAATTTCTCCGTCAGCACCCCCAGACTAGCAAAAGCCCCGTCGATAAATAGGTCCCCCATTCTTTTAACCCCGGCCCGATGCCAACTTAGGAATCCACCATCTATCCTGCCCGGTGCAAACCTATGATTATTCCGTATTGGGGACCAAATTGAGGCCTCCAACTCACCCCTGTGCCGTCTCCACTGCCCCCAGATCCTCAGTGTCGCCGCCACTACCGGGCTCATGGTGTACCTCGTCGGCGGTAGCGGAAAAGATGCTGTCACCAGCGCTCCCAAGCTAGTGCCCACGCATGACGCTGCCTCTAATCTTTTCCACGCCATCCCCTCTCCCTCCATTACCCATTTCCGAATCATTGCCACATTGACTGCCCAGTAATAACTACACAGGTTCGGTAGCGCCAGCCCACCCCTGTACGCTCCAGAAACAGCCTCTTGACCCTCGGGGTCTTACTTGCCCATACAAACCCCATAATGCTCCTGCTTACTCGCTTACAAATGACCTTGGGAATGAGGATGGGCAGGCACTGGAACACAAACAGGAACCTAGGGAGAACTGTCATCTTAACGGACTGCACCCTGCCCACTAGGGAGGGTGGCAACACGTCCCATCTCCTAAAGTCTTCCTCCATCTGATCATTGTCGGGGGGGAGAATCCCTTCCTCCCTCGCCTCGTTGAAGGTTCTCACCAGCAGCGGACCCAGCAGATCCACAAACTTCCTGTAAAATTCGACCGGGAACCCATCAGGCCCCAGGGCCTTGCCCGCCTGCATGCTCCCCAACCCCGTAACCAGCTCCTCTATCCCAATCGGGGCCTCCAGGCCATCCACTTGCCTCTCCTCCACTCTCGGGAACCTCAATTGGTCCAGGAACCGCCGCATCCCCCCCCCCCCCCCCCCCCCCCGCCCCCTCTCCGGGGGTTCTGACTTATACAGGTTCCCATAGAAATCCCTGAATACCTCATTTATTTTAGCCGAGCTACGCAACGTGTTCCCACCTCTGTCCCTGATTCCTCCAATTTCCCTCGCCGCCTCCCTCTTGCGTAGCTGATGCGCCAGCATCCGGCTCGCCTTCTCCCCATATTCGTACACTGCCCCCTGCACCTTCCTCCACTGGGTCTCAGCTTTCCCCGTGGTCAACAAATCAAATTCCGTTTGGAGGCTCCGTCGCTCCTTCAGCAGCCCCTCTTCAGGGGAAACCGCGTACCTCCTATCCACCCTTAATATCGCCCCACCAACCTCTCCCTCTCCGTCCTCTCTCTCTTCTCCCTGTGAGCCCTAATTGAGATTAACTCTCCCCTAACCACCGCTTTCAGAGCCTCCCAAACCACACCAACCGGTATTTCCCCATTATCATTGGCCTCTATGTATCTCTGAATGCACCCCCGGACCGGCCCACAAACCTCCTCATCTGCCAACAGTCCCACGTCCAAGGGCCACAGCGGGCGCTGGTCCCTTTCCTCCCCCAACTGCAACTCCACCCAGTGCGGGGCGTGGTCCGAAATCGCTATGGCCGAATATTCCATTCCCTCCACTCTTGGAATCAGTGCCCTGCTCACCACAAAGAAGTCTATCCGTGAATAGGCCTTATGCACGTGGGAGAAAAAAGAGAACTCTCTGGCCGCCAGCCTAGCAAACCTCCATGGATCCACTCCCCCCATCTGATCCATAAACCCCCTGAGAACCTTGGACGCAGCTGGCCTCTTGCCCGACCTCGACCTGGATCGGTCCAGTACCGTATTAAAGTCCCCCCCCCCCCCCCGATTACCAGGCTCTCCGCTTCCAGATCCGGGATCCGACTCAGCATGCGCTTCATGAACCCTGCATCTTCCCAATTTGGGGCATACACATTCACCAGCACCACCCGGGTCCCCTGCAGCCTACCACTCACCATCACATATCGACCCCCATTATCAGCCACAATGTTCAGCGCCTCGAACGACACCCGCTTACTCACCAGGATTGCAACCCCTCTATTCTTCGCATCCAGCCCCGAAAGACCTGCCCCACCCATCCCTTTCTCAGCCTGATCTGATCCACCACTTTCAAGTGTGTCTCCTGCAACATAGCAACGTCTGCCTTCAGTCCCTTTAAGTACGTGAACTCCCGGGCCCTATTGACCAACCCGTTCAGGCCCCTCACATTCCACGTGATCAGCCGGATTGGGGGACTGCCCCCCCCCCCCCCCCCCGCCAACTAGCCATATCTCCAGATCTCCTTTCTTAGGCCAGCTACGTGCCCACGCCTCCCGCACTCTCCAGCCGGAGGACCCCCGCCCCGACTCTCCCTCTTACCTCCAGCTCCCCTGCGGTCAATGCAGCAGCAACCCAGTTTCCCCCCCCCCCCCCCCCCCCCCCCCCCCGCATGTCCCCCCCACCCCCCGCCGGCTAGAAAACTGCCTAGCCCCCTTGCTCCCCCCATTGCACTCCCGTAAGTCAGCTGACCTCCTGCTGACCCCAGCCGCTCCCGCCTCTGCCACCGATCCCCCGTTTAGATTCCCCATCAAAGTCCCCCCCCCTCCCCTTCAAGTCGATACGGACACCCCACCGGCACCGCCCCTCCCGTCGGGCCACGCCCCCCTTCTTTAGCGCGGGGAAAAAGCCCATGATTTTCTACCTGGGCCGACCCCGCTCCCCGTGGCGCAGCTCCTTTCTCCAGCAGCCTCTCCCCAATTCACAACGGCCCAGGGCCTACTGCCCCCCCTCCCTCCTTCGAACACGAGGAGCGGCCCCTCCAAAACAATACCCATGCCCATTAAAACACACATCACATCCAATCCCCCCTTCCCACTCCCCAGCTTTCCCAAAATAGCTTTCTGAATAAAGGTCCACGCCTCCTCCGGCGTATCGAAATAATGGTGGCGGTCCTGAAAAGTGACCCACAATCGCGCTGGCTGCAACAGCCCGAACTTCACCTCCTTTCGGTGGAGAACCGCCTTAGCCCGGTTGAATCCTGCCCTCTTCTTGGCCAGCTCTGCACTCCAGTCTTGGTAGATGCGGATCTCCGTATTCTCCTACCTGCTGCTCTGTTCTTTCTTCGCCCATCTCAGGACGCACTCTCTGTCCTTGAAGCGGTGAAACCTCACCACTACGGCCCTTGGCGACTCATTTGCCTTCGGCCTCCTTGCCAGGACTCTGTGTGCCCCAACCAGCTCCAGGGGCCTCGGGAAGACTCCCGCGCCCATTAGCGTATTCAGCATTGAGGCTACATATGCCCCGGTGTCGGACCCCTCCACACCTTCAGGGAGACCCAGAATCCGGAGATTCTTCCTCCTCGACCTGTTCTCCAGGTCCTCAAACTTTTCCTGCCACTTTTTATGCAGCGCCTCGTGTGCCTCCACTTTCACCGCCAGGCCCAGGATCTCGTCCTCAGAGGCTTTCTGCTGCACCTCTCTAATCGCCGTCCCTTGAGCCTTCTGGGTCTCCACCAGCCTCTCAATCAACGCTTTCATTGGGACCAGCATCTCTGCTTTCAGCTCCACAAAGCAGCTTTTCAGGAACTCCTGCTGCTCCCGCGACCATTGCACCCACGCTGCCTGGTCTCCGCCCACCGCCATCTTACTTTTATGCGCCCGTTCTTCTCTCTTCTCCAAGATCATTTTTTTGACCGCTCCACTCCTGGTCCACTCCATGCAATGCTGGGGGAACCTTACTGCTGCCTTCCCACACCGGGAATCATCGTCCAGGTGCCGCTGGGGCTCCTCAAGAGGGCCCAAAAGTCCGTTCACGGCGGGAGCTGCCGAACGTGCGACCTACCCAGGCATAGCCGCAACCGGAAGTCTCAGGATATGAAAGTTGATAAAGTAAATTATAAAGGTATGAGGGACAATTTGGTTGAGGTGGATTGGGGAAACACATTAGAATGTATGACTATGCATAGGCAATGAATAGTCTTCGCAGAACCATTACATGGCATGCAGCACCTCTACATTCCTTGAAGGTACAAAAACCCCAAAAAGGCCGGTCAACAGTGGCTGACAAAGGAAGTTAAAGATTGTATAACATTAAAAGAAAAGTTTTATAAAGTTGTCAGAAACAGTAGTAACCCTGAGGATCAGGACATTCTTTAGAATACAACAAAGGAAGGTCAAGAAACTGATAAAGAAAGGGAGAAAATTTGCAAGCTTCTATAGGTATGTAAAAAGGAGACGATTGGCTGAGAGAAATGTGGGCCCATTACAGGAAGAATCAGGAGAATTCATAATGGGGAATAGAGCATTGGAAGAGAAGCTAAATGATTACTTTATGTCTGTTTTCACTGACGAAGATACAAGAAATCTCCCGTATGTAGAGATCCATGGGAGTCAGGAGAATGCGGATATCAGTGCTAGTATAAGAAGGTTGTATTGGAGAAACTAATGGGACTGAAAGTTTAGAAGTCCCCAGGACCTGATGTTCGGCATCCCAAGTGGTGAAAAAGATTGCTATAGTGGATGTATTGGTGATGATCTTCCAAAATTCTATAGATTCAGAAATGGTTCTTGAAGATTGGAAGGCAGTAAATGTCACCCCAATATTTAAGAGGGCGAGAAAGAAAACTGGGAAGTACAGACCTGTCAGCCTTATATCAGTAGTAGGGGAAAATAAATAATATGATAAATTGATAGTTGGATAATCATGATCTGATTGGGCATAGCATGGATTTACAAATGGGAAATCATGTTTGATGAATTTATTGTTTTTTTAAAAAATATTGTCACGAACAAAATTGGTAACGGACAGTCAATGGACATGGTATATTTTGATTTTCAGAAGGCTTTTGATAAAGTCCCCCACAGGAGTTAGATTAGCAAAATAAAAGCATATGGTATAGGAGTCAATATACTGACATGGATTGAGAATTGCTGAACAGAGAATAGGAATAAATGGGTCATTCTCATGTTGACAGGCTGTGGATAGTGGGTTCCGCAAGGATCAGTACTTGGGCCCCAGCTGTTCACAATAAATCAATGATTTGGATGTGGGGACCAAATAGTTCCAAGTTCACGGATGATACTAAGCTAGGTGGGAATGTGTGTTGTGAGGAAGATGTAAAGCAGCTTCAGGAGATTTGGACACATTTAGTGACTGGGCAAGAATGTGGCAGATGGAATATAATGTGGAAAAATGTGAGGTAATTCACTTTGAAAAGTATTTCCTAAATGGTAAGAAAGTAGAAAGTGTAGAATACAAAGGGACCAGGGTGTCCTTGTCCATAAGTCACTGAAGGCTAGCATGCACGTGCAGCAAGCTGCAAGGAAGGCTGATGAAATGTGAGCCTTTGTTGCAAGAGGATTTAAGTACTGGAATAGTGAGGCCCTGCTTCAATTGTACAGAAGCTCAGTTAGAACTTACCTGGAGAATTGTGTGCAGTTTTGGTCCCCTTACAACACGGATTATATTTCATAGGATCCCTACAGTGATGAAGGAGACCATTTGGCCCATTGAATCTACACCGACCCTTGGAAAGAGCACCCTACATGGGCCCATGCCCCCACCCTATCCCAATGACCCAGCAACGCCACTTAATCTTTTGGGCCTAAGGGACAATTTACCATGGCCAATCCACCTCACCTGCACATCTTTGGACTGTGTGAGGAAACTGAAACACCCAGAGGAAACCACACAGATATGGGGCGAACGTGTAAACTCACAGTCACCCAAGGCCGGAATTGAACCAGGGTCCCTGGTACTGTGAGCCCGCAGTTCTAACCACTGTTCAACCGTGCCGCCTTAGGAAAGATATTATTGCCATAGGGGGAGAACAACGATGGTTCGCCAGACTTGCTCCAGGGATGGTAAGACAGTCTGATGAAGAGAGATTGGGAAAACTGGGCCTGTATTCTCTTGAACTTTGAAGAATGAGAGGTGATCTCTTTGAAACCTATAAAATTCTTAAAGGAATAGACAGGGTAGATGCAGTTAAGATGTTTCCCTTGGTTGGGGCGTCTAGAACCAGGGGCAATAATTTCAAAATAAGGGGGATGCCCCTTAGGACTGAGCAGAGGAGAAATTTCTTTACACAGAGGGTTATAAATCTTTGGAAACCTCTACCCCAGAGGGCTTTGGAAACTCAGACATTGAGTATGTTTAAAGCAGGATTGATAGATTTATGAGTAACAATAACATTAAGGATTATGGGGATATTGTAGGTCAAAGACATTGAAGTGTCTGATCAGCCATGATCATATTGAATAGTGGAGCAGGATCGATGGACTGAATGGCCTCCTCCTGTTCCTATGTTCCATCTCCAACTTGAGAAAATCTAACCACCTCTCCTTGAACTTCAATGGCATTACCTTCACTGAATCCACCGATATTATAGAATCACAGAATCAGAGAGTTTACAGTGCAGAAGGAGGCCATTAGGCCCATCAAGTCTGCACCGGCCCTTATAAAGAGCACTCTACACAAGTCCACGTATCTACCCAATCCCCATAACCCAGTAAACCCCACTTAACGTTTTTGGACACTAAGGGCAATTTATCATAGCCAATCCACCTAACCTGCATATCTTTGGACTGTGGAAGAAAACCGGAGCACCCGGCGGAAACCCACGCAGACACGGGGAGAACGTGCAGACTCCGCAGAGACAGTGACCCAGTGGGGAATCGAACCTGGGACACTGGAGCTGTGAAGCAACTACGCTATGCTACTGAGCTGCATCAACATGCTAGAAGTTGCCATTGAACAGAAACTGAACTGGATCTGCTATATAAATACTGCGGCTGCAAGAGTAGGTCAGAAGTTGCGAATTCTGCAGAGCGCACTCCTCTCCTCAGTCCCCAAACTCTGTCCACCATCTACAAGGGACAAGTCATAAATAAAATGGAACATACTCCACTTGCCTGGAGGAGTGCAACTCAAGGAACTCAACACCATCCAAGACAAAGCAACATGCTTGATTGGCATCCTATCCATCCCCTTATAACCATTCACTGACTCCAACACACAGTGGCAACAGTATGTATTATACACTGCAGCAACTCATCAAGAGTCCTTCAATGGCACCTTCCAAACCTGTGATCTCTACCAGCTAGAAGAACAAGGGCAGAAGTTGCATGGGAATCTGAAAGTTCCCTTCCAAGCCATGCATCATGCAGACTTGAAACTATATTGCCACTCCTTCATTGTCTCTGGTCAAAATTCTGGAGCTTCTTTGTTAACGTGTGTGCCCTATGCCACATCAGGAAGGCAGCTCGCCACCATCTACTAGAGGGTAACTATAGATGGGCAACAAATGCTGGCCTAGCCAGTGACGTCCTCATTCTGCAAAAGAATGAAAGAAGAATCACCAGCCGACATTCCTATTTCTGATCTGAATCTGCCACCTCAATTTGAACTTGTGGTGAATTGTCACTCTGGGACTGTCCATGTGGTAAGCCCACCCCAACATGCTAATATGAGGCCAATTTAATTCCCCAGCCTCATTGACGTGGTCCTGATCTCGACTCGAACGTAATTTTGCTAAGGAACGTAGGAGTTCAAAGAACACAACAGGAGAATGATGGTTTGGAATTAATTAATCAGTTTTTGGCAGTTTGGCTCCAAAAGCAATGTGGTCAGGGGAGATGGTAAGATTGGGGAAAAGGTGGGCCTAGGTTTGATTGAGAAGTACTTCTACTCCTCAAGATCCTCAAAAAAAAGTATCTTCCTGGCCCTCTTATTTTTGGCACTCTTGAGTTCCTGACAAGACTGGCATCGAATGCTATTCACATGACAGGAATCTCAAATGGCATGAAGATTTGAAATACATCATCAAATTCCAATTTTAGTCTTTCACTGAGGACTTCCTTTCCTGGGTCGATGACTTTGCACATTGCTCAAAAGTCACTGGTACCAGCCTGGGGGCGCTGATAACGGCACTGTTGCCGTTCCCGCCGGCGAGATATTCTACCAGTCCCGTGGTGGTGGCGGCCCTGAAGATCTGAGGTCAGTGGAGGAGGTACGTTGGTGCAATGGGTGCATCGGTTTGGTCCCCAATATGTGACAACCATCGGTTTACTCCGGGGAGCTTAGATTGGGGGTTTCGGGTATGGCAAAGGGCGGGAATTGAGAAGATGGGGGACCTGTTTCTGGAAGGGAGTTTCCCAGCTTGAGGGCGCTAGAGGAGAAGTTTGGGTTGGCAGCAGGGAATGATTTTAGATATCTTCAGGTGCGGGACATTCTGCGCAGGCAGGTATCATCCTTCCCACTCCTGCCACTAAGAGGGATTCAAGATAGGGTAGTGTCTAGGGGCTGGGTGGGGGAGGGGAGCGTCTCGGACATCTACAAAGAATTAATGGGGGCGGAGGAGATGCATATAGAAGAGCTGAAGCGTAAGTTGGAGGAGGAACTGGGGGGTGAGATGGAAGACGGCCTATGGGCGGAGGCGCTGAGCAGGGTCAACGCGACCGCTACATGCGCAAAGCTCAGCTTGATCCAATTTAAGGTGGTGCACCGGGCACACATGACAGCGGCCCGGATGAGTAGATTTTTTTGGGTGGAAGACAAGTGTGTCAGGTGTGCGGGTGGACCAGCGAACCATGTCCACATGTTCTGGGCATGTCCAAAAATTAGGGGATATTGGCAAGGGTTCGCGGATGTCATGTCCAGGGTATTGAAGACGAGGGTGGAAATGAGTCCAGGGGTAGCGATCTTTGGGGTGTCGGAAGACCCGGGTGTCCAGGAGGAGAGCGAGGCGGATGTTCTGGCCTTTTCCTCCTTGGTAGCCCGGCGACGGATATTATTGGCTTGGAGGGATTCTAGGCCTCCGAAGCCGGAGGCCTGGTTAACTGACATGGCGAGCTTTCTCGGCCTGGAAAAGATCAAATTCGCCTTGAGAGGGTCGGTGTCAGGGTTCGCCCGGAGGTGGCAACCATTCATTGACTTCTTTGCGGAGAATTAAATCGTCAGCAGGGGTGGGGTTAGGGTAGTATAGAGTAGGGGGTTAAATAGGCGGGCCTTGGAGGGACGGATGTCGGCGGTTGCATTTTGATTACTGTTCTTTGTACTCTATTATTTTTTGTACTGTGGTTGTTTGTTATGCCAAAAATACCTCATTAAAAATTGTTTGTCAAAAAAAATGTCACTGGTAGATATTGAGAGTGTTGCGAAGTGGATGTAGATCCATGGGTATGTACTGCTCCACTTTAACCTCAACCCACACTCCAACCCATTCTGATGGATGCAAGTGAGTTTCAAAAAGGGCTCAAACTGTAAGAGAAGTGGTCAAGATTTGAAATAGAAAAACAATGGAAACATTATTTTACTGGGGTCGGGATAGGACTTGTGCAAATCAGAGACGAAAGTCGAAATTCAATTTTTATCCCCCATGCCTCCACAATGCTTAATTGTTTTATAAGGAATGCTTCCATTCCCTTTTTTATTTCTATACCTTCGTCCATAATGACACTTTGGATATGTTTTGACTACATTCCGGAATGTTTCACAAGGTGATAAATCCATCATAATTGACGGTTGTTTTATAAATCATCTGTATGTGATGGAAAATTACAGATGCAAAAGAACAAAGAAAAGTACAGCACAGGAACAGGCCCTTCGGCCCTCCAAGCCCGAGCCCACCATGCTGCCCGACTAAACTACAATCTTCTACACTTTCTGGGTCCGTATCCCTCTATTCCCATCCTATTCATGTATTTGTCAAGATGCCCCTTAAATGTCACTATCGTCCCTGCTTCCACCACCTCCTCCGGTCGCGAGTTCCAGGCACCCACTACCCTCTGTGTAAAAAAACTTGCCTCGTACATCTACTCTAAACCTTGCCCCTCGCACCTTAAACCTATGCCCCCAAGTAATTGACCCCTCTACCCTGGGGAAAAACCTCTGACTATCCACTCTGTTTATGCCCCTCATAATTTTGTAGACCTCAATCAGGTCGCCCCTCAACCTCCGTCGTTTCAGTGAGAACAAACCGAATTTATTCAACCGCTCCTCATAGCTAATGCCCTCCATACCAGGCAACATTCTGGTAAATCTCTTCTGCACCGTCTCTAAAGCCTCCACATCCTTCTGGTAGTGTGGCGACCAGAATTGAACACTATACTCCAAGTGTGGCCTAACTAAGGTTCTATACAGCTGCAACATGACTTGCCAATTCTTATACTCAATGTCCCGGCCAATGAAGGCAAGCAT
This sequence comes from Scyliorhinus torazame, assembly GCF_047496885.1. Taxonomy (NCBI): domain Eukaryota; kingdom Metazoa; phylum Chordata; class Chondrichthyes; order Carcharhiniformes; family Scyliorhinidae; genus Scyliorhinus; species Scyliorhinus torazame. The sequence goes on from NC_092712.1 coordinate 239,618,977, forward strand.
GCCGTATGCCTTCTTGACTACCTTCTCCACCTGTGTTGCCACTTTCAGTGACCTGTGGACCTGTACACCTAGATCTCTCTGACTTTCAATACTCTTGAGGGTTCTACCATTCACTGTATATTCCCTACCTGCATTAGACCTTCCAAAATGCATTACCTCACATTTGTCCGGATTAAGCTCCATCTGCCATCTCTCCGCCCAAGTCTCCAAACAATCTAAATCCTGCTGTATCCTCTGACAGTCCTCATTGCTATCCGCAATTCCACCAAACTTTGTGTCGTCTGCAAACTTACTAATCAGACCAGTTACATTTTCCTCCAAATCATTTATATATACTACAAACAGCAAAGGTCCCAGCACTGATCCCTGCGGAACACCACTAGTCACAGCCCTCCAATTAGAAAAGCATCTTTCCATTGCTACTCTCTGCCTTCTATGACCTAGCCAGTTCTGTATCCACCTTGCCAGCTCACCCCTGATCCCGTGTGACTTCACCTTTTGTACTAGTCTACCATGAGGGACTTTGTCAAAGGCCTTACTGAAGTCCATATAGACAACATCCACTGCCCTACCTGCATCAATCATCTTTGTGACCCCCTCGAAAAACTCTATCAAGTCAGTGAGACACGACCTCCCCTTCACAAAACCATGCTGCCTCTCACTAATACGTCCATACAAATGTTATTTTAAGCAGTTCCAAAGAGATCAGACACAAAACACATTCTTCAGAGTTGTTCCTAATTAGTTCAGATTTACATACCTGTAGAGTACCCCACTCAGGAGGCCACATTTTGGATAACACCAGTTGTTTCATTTTAAACTAGTATTGGAAATGAAAAGAACAGAAGTTGATCCTGTTCTGTGCACCTATTTAGTGGCTGAAATAGTTCCCAGGTGATGCTGATCCTGTTGGGAATGCTGAAATTTATACAACATAAACATGATGGGTGGGATTTTCTAGTCAACCCACAGCATGTTTTCCACAGATAGTGGCGACTTGCCATTAGCTGCTGGCAGGATCTTCTGGTCGTGCCAATGCCTCCGGCGTTTTGTGTGGCTCGCCCATCCTGCCAACAGCAAACCCACCGTGGAAGCCATGACCAGAAGATCCCTCTGGCAGGAAGGTCCTGAAAAGCCCACCCTACATGTTAATAGAATTAATCATCTCCCCCTGATCAGATGCAGTCAGACCTGGTGAGCATTTCCAGCATTTTCACTTCTGATTTCCAGTATTCTCTTTTCGTATTCGTGTTTGATACACAACCAGTTCTCTTCCAAGAATGCTCACCTTGAAGAAGCTCCCCTCTTCTCTCCGACACAATTTCCTATGATCTCTTCTACCTTTGATGTGGAGATGCCGGCGTTGGACTGGGTGAGTGATGAAGGAGCAGTGCTCCCAAAGTTAGTGATTCGAAACAAACTTGTTGGACTTTAACTTGCTGTTGTAAGACTTCTTACTCTTCTACCTTGTTCATCTTCATTGCTTTTGTTCCCTTTCTTGTGTTTGATCAGGTATGAATGAAATCTCACTTTCACAGCCCCAGCTCCATTCTTAGCAATTGTATTTAGCTCTAATCCATTGCACATAGATTCCAACTCAAATTTCACCCTTTAGTTTGCATTAATATCTCTAAGATATTCACTCTTGCTGCATTCTGAGATCCACACTCAGTGCATGCACTGTCACATACACACTCTCAAACTATCTCTTCAAATTTCACTCTCTCTTCAAATTTCACTCTCTCTTCAAATTTCACTCTCTCTTCAAATTTCACTCTTGCAAAGTTGATTCGATCCACAGTTTCATATCATCCTTTGTCTCAGCTGATACTTTAACAGATGAATGGCAGATGCAGTATAATTTGGATAAATGCCCGAGGTTATCCACTTTGGTAGCAAAACTGAGAAGGCAGACTATTATCTGAATGGCCATAAATTAGGAGGGGAATATGCAACGAGACCTGGGTGCCCTCGTACACCAGTCACTGAAGGTAAGCATGGAGGTACAGCAGGCGGTAAAGAAGGCAAACAGAATGCTGCCCTTTATTGCGAGAGATTTGAGTACAGGAGCAGGGGTGTCTTACTGCAATTATACAGGACCTTGGTGAGGCCACACCTGGAATATTGTGTGCAGTTTTGGTCTTCTTATCTGAGGAAGGATGTTCTTGCTACAGAGGAAGTGCAGCGAAGGTTTACCAGACTGATTCCGGGGATGGCGGGACTGACGTATGACGAAAGATTGAGTCGGTTAGGATTGTATGCGCTGGAGTTCAGAAGAATGAAACCTAGAAAATTCTAACAGGAGGGACAGGGTAGATGCAAGAAGGATGTTCCCTATGCTGAGGGTGTTGAGAACCAGGGGTCACCTGAGGATACGGGACCATTTAGGACAGAAATTAGGAGAAATTTCTTTACTCTGAGAGTGGTGAGCTTCAGGAATTTGTTACCACAGGAAGTAGTTGAGGCCAAAACATTGTATGTTTTCAAGAAGCAGTTAGATATAGCACGAAGGAGATCAAAGGATATGGAGTGAAAGCGGGATTAGGCTATTGAGCTGGATGATCAGCCATGGTCATAATGAATGGCGGAGCAAGCTCAAAGGACTGAGTGGCCTTCTACTGCTCCTATCTTCTATGTTTCTATGTTATCGGCAAAGAACAGCATTTCAAGCCAATTCATTGGCCACCAGCCAAGTCAGGGAAAGTGAGTCATCACTGATCTCTCCTGCTTGAATTCAAGTCAAAGAGTGCATTAAAGTCACAGGTCCATTAATCATCCATGGATAAAAATTGTAATTTCAAAAAATAGGGGGGAAAACAAGGAGAAAACAGGGTTTAGACAGAAGAATCCTTACACATACTGTTAACATTTCTTCTCTGCAAAGATGACAGCCAGCCCTTTCTTAACCTGGACGTAGTTGCGCTCCTCAGTGGCCAAAGTCTGTGATACATAGGCTATATGTATCTCTTGTCCGTCGTCCATACAGTGGAACAACACTAACACTGCCCAGGTTCCATATGGAGAGGCCTTACAAGTGACAAAAAGGGGCTTTGAGGGGTTGTAATGTGTCAATGACCCCGATGATGACAGCCGCCGCTTCACCCTGGTGAAGGCTTCTTCTTGCGGTGCTCTCCAGGCTCATTCGTGATGTTTCTTCAATAGTGTGTGCAGGTGTTGCGAGGATGGCAGCCTGGTTAGGGATAAACTTCCTGCAATAATTCACGAGTCCTAAGAATGGCTGCAATTGGGTCACATTCTCTGGCGTGGGGTCTTGTTTGATTGCTTGTACCTGCTCTTCTACCGGGTGCAGACCATCTCGGTCGGCAAGATACCTGAAGTACATGACCTCTTTAGAAAAATAGAAAAACATTTTCCTCTCTTAAGGTGGACGTCTGTCTTGGAAAACATATGAATGACTTCCTCCACATTGCTTAGGTGCTCCTTTTCGATGGCTACGGTGATCAGGACGTCATTCAAGTATGCCGCCACTCATCTGGAAAGATCTCCATGACTCTCTGGAAAATAGCGCAAGCTGATGACACTCCGAATGGCAACTTTGTATATTCATAGAGGCCTCTGTGAATCCTCCTCCAGTGGTTCTCAGGAGTGTCTTGCCTGGCTACAGTGGCCCTCAAGCAGAAGGCCTGGCTCCGACAGTGTTCGCGCAAGCGCGGGGCCTGAGAGGTCTCGATCTTAGGCGGCGCCTCTCTTCTGCATGGGTGGGGGGCATCCTACGCAATACACCTCCATCCTCTGATGCTTCTGGACTCCCTTGTCTGCGCACCCCCATTAGAGGAAGATCTCGATGGCCCTTCTTAGGTCCAATGACGGTTCGGCCAGCAATTTCTGCTGGGTCACCATGTTGTTTGCGCCACATAAAAAGTGGTCTCGTAGCACAGTCCAAGTCTCAGCCGGGACCATCTGGAGATGCCGACTCCTTCCTGGGCTGGCTTTTATCTCAGGGAATTAATGAGCCTGCTGTTGGGCCTCTGCCCTTCAATGGGGGGCTCGTACTCCACGAGCCCCACAGGGAGATCAATCAGGCCATCTGCATAGGTCTCGTGGGGGTTATAACAATAAGGGATTCTCATCTCCAGTGATTTTGGGAAAGTGTGTTAAAGCTGTTGAAGCTGAAATTGTACCGGAAAAACAGGGCGACATGAAAGACCCAACTATGTTTTGTTAACTTGCTCTGAGAATTTGACAAAAGATGCGTCCAAACAGTCAGACACTATCCAGCTTAGTTAAGAAGGACAGCAGATGATCAGGCTGAAAAGGAAAAGTTGATGGAAGTTGAAAAAGATTTAAAATAGTTGAATTAAAAATGCAGAAAGAAGTATGAGAAAGATGAGGCAAGGCAAATGGCAACAGTATTCAAAGCTAATGATGAAACAGTGGAAAAACATGCTTTGAAAGAGAATGGAAAAGCTGAATCCAGTGTCGGCACCACAGAGCTGTGAGGAAGGATGCGTGTTGTGGAATGTGAATTAAAACTTCAAAATAAAGATGCAGTGTGTTTTGCCAGAACAGAGAGATAAAGATTGAATTCAGTGGAATGAAAAAAAGCAACACGAAATGAAGAAAATTCATGAGCTGAATAAAAAGAGTGATCAAGTTTTCTTTGCTGAACCTTGCCATAACCTCAATGAAGTTATTAAGGCAGCGACAGCATTTTTGTTATCAGAAAAATGAACTGCTTGCACAAAAGGAGGCAGTGTTAAACCTAAAATAAGCAAACTATGGATGCTGGAATCTGAAAGAACAGAGGGTGTTGGGAAAACACAGCAGTTCTGCCAGCATCTATCAGGAGAGAAACAGAGTTAATTTCTCCAAGTCCTTAAACTCTATGTCAGAACTGAAGGGAGAGGGAATGTGTTCTAACTGTAAAAATTGCAACAAAAATTAGCAACTTTAAAAAGGGACAGACGGCCCGGTGTGAGAGGGGTATGTGTGTGATTTTGGGGGGGGGGTTGCATTGTGGCAATACATGTGCGGAATATTAAAGAGAAAGGGGGGGGTTTAAGGTGGAGGGGAATAAAGTCAAAATCTAAAGTCACCAAAGTCAACATTGAGTCCCGGGAGCTGCAACATTCCCAAACATAAGATGAAGGAAGAGGTGTTGGCAATTCTGGGCAGGCTGAAAATAGATAAGTCCCCGGGGCCTGATGGGATTTATCCTAGGATTCTCTGGGAGGCCAGGGAAGAGATTGCTGGACCTTTGGCTTTGATTTTTATGTCATCATTGGCTACAGGAATAGTGCCAGAGGACTGGAGGATAGCAAATGTGGTCCCTTTGTTCAAAAAGGGGAGCAGAGACAACCCCGGCAACTATAGACCGGTGAGCCTCACGTCTGTAGTGGGTAAAGTCTTGGAGGGGATTATAAGAGACAAGATTTATAATCATCTAGATAGGAATAATATGATCAGGGATAGTCAGCATGGCTTTGTGAAGGGTAGGTCATGCCTCACAAACCTTATCGAGTTCTTTGAGAAGGTGATTGAACAGGTAGACGAGGGTAGAGCAGTTGATGTGGTGTATATGGATTTCAGTAAAGCGTTTGATAAGGTTCCCCACGGTAGGCTATTGCAGAAAATACGGAGGCTGGGGATTGAGGCTGATTTAGGGATGTGGATCAGAAATTGGCTAGCTGAAAGAAGACAGAGGGTGGTGGTTGATGGGAAATGTTCAGAATGGAGTTCAGTTACAAGTGCGTACCACAAGGATCTGTTCTGGGGCCGTTGCTGTTTGTCATTTTTGTCAATGACCTAGAGGAAGGCGCAGAAGGGTGGGTGAGTAAATTTGCAGACGACACTAAAGTCGGTGGTGTTGTCGACAGTGTGGAAGGATGTAGCAGGTTACAGAGGGACATAGATAAGCTGCAGAGCTGAGCTGAGAGGTGGCAAATGGAGTTTAATGTAGAGAAGTGTGAGGTGATTCACTTTGGAAGGAATAACAGGAATGCGGAATATTTGGCTAATGGTAAAGTTCTTGGAAGTGTGGATGAGCAGAGGGATCTAGGCGTCCATGTACATAGATCCCTGAAAGTTGCCACCCAGGTTGATAGGGTTGTGAAGAAGGCCTATAGAGTGTTGGCCTTTATTGGTAGAGGGATTGAGTTCCGGAGTCAGGAGGTCATGTTGCAGCTGTACAAAACTCTGGTACGGCCGCATTTGGAGTATTGCGTACAGTTCTGGTCACCGCATTATAGGAAGGATGTGGAGGCTTTGGAGCGGGTGCAGAGGAGATTTACCAGGATGTTGCCTGGTATGGAGGGAAAATCTTATGAGGAAAGGCTGATGGACTTGAGGTTGTTTTCGTTGGAGAGAAGAAGGTTAAGAGGAGACTTAATAGAGGCATACAAAATGATCAGGGGGTTAGATAGGGTGGACAGTAAGAGCCTTCTCCCGCGGATGGAAATGGCTGGCACGAGAGGACATAGCTTTAAACTGAGGGGTAATAGATATAGGACAGAGGTCAGAGGTTCTTTACGCAAAGAGTGGTGAGGCCGTGGAATGCCCTACCTGCAACAGTCGTGAACTCGCCAACATTGAGGGCATTTAAAAGTTTATTGGATAAGCATATGGATGATAATGGCATAGTGTAGGTTAGATGGCTTTTGTTTCGGTGCAACATCGTGGGCCGAAGGGCCTGTACTGCGCTGTATCGTTCTATGTTCTATGTTCTATGAGATGCTGCTCCTCCAGCTTGTGCTAGGCTTCACTGGAGCATGGCAGCAGGCCAGGGATGGCCATTTGCTCACATAAGAACTAGGAGCAGGAGTAGGCCATCTGGCCCCTCGAGCCTGCTCCACCATTCAATGAGATCATGGCTGATCTTTTGTGGACTCAGCTCCACTTTCCGGCCCGAACACCATAACCCTTAATCCCTTTATTCTTCAAAAAACTATCTATCTTTATCTTAAAAACATTTATGTCCATCCTTGGCCTGGCAATAACTGGCGACCAAGGATTTTGGAACCGCTCTTACATGATCTGTCTGTACGCCTTCCCTGGAGAACTCCCGCACCGCTTGATACAAGCTATTTATAGCATACAAATTGAACAGGCTAACAACATGGACCTACTTACATTGTGTGAAACACTGATTGAGCTGCTGCAGCTGATGTATAACCTATCCCGTCCCCACTCCCCTACCCCTTATTTTTTTACGAAATGAAGGCAAGTTCTGGAACCATTTGTATTTGGTTTACTCATACACCCTGAGCATGTGAGTGTGCCAGTTGGTTGTGCTGAGGTGGTGTCCTTAATGTGGATGGCTTCAGGCATCCTTGCATGTACCTCGTGGCTGCAGGACCTGCTGCCTTGGCCTCTAGAGGCATTTCCATTTTCATTGTTATAGGGAGCCTGGATTGCAGGCTGGATGCCTGGGGTATTGTGGTGGTTGATGGTTCAGATACCTGCAGCATGTGACGCTGGTCTTGTATGTATTGGGCATCATCAGAGGCAACCACAAAGTTTTTCCGTAGCAAGACATGGCTTTGTCTGCGGCCAGGTGTGGTCTGAATCATGACTGGTGCTAAAGGGCAGAGTTGCAAGCATTTCAATCATAGGGGCTCTTTCTCCGATGTCAGCACTCCGTGAGGGTGCCACTCACATTGGTCTGAAAATGGGCTGTGGCAATGATGATTGTAATCCTGATGCACCCGGAGAACAGCCACTGTGCTGATGGGGGCAGACCCTGTCTTGGCCCATTTCTCAGGCTGAGAAGTGAAGCACAGTAATCTGTGTGGTCTCGGTCACATTTCACAAGTAGGTGCTTGGCTAAGCACACCGCCCATTCCGCCGGGCCACTGAATTGTGGGCATAGGGGCTACTCATGATGTGCTCAAAGTCCCATGTGTATGCAATCTTTCTGAATTCACTACCGACGAGCTGGCAAGCCTTGTCCATTATTATCCTTTGATGGATGCCATGTGTGGTAAAGTGTCTCATGAGCTTGATTATGACTGTGTTGCTCTTCATGTCTGGCAGGTGGTCGATTTCGAGCCACCTGGCGTGCAAGTCGACTTGGACCAAGTGCTGTTTCCCATTCCATTCGAAGATGTCAGCTGCTGTGAGTGACCATGGGAGGTCTAGGACCTGATGCAGGTGTAGTGTGTGGGAGTATGTATTGGGGGTCATGTGGGACTGGAAGCCCTAATGTCATTGGTTGACAGATCCCGGGTCCTGGTTGGCCGTTGACCTCTAGCTCCGCCCTGAAGGCGGAGTATAAGAAGCCGGAGGCCTCCCCCGCAGGCCAGTCTACTATTGAGCTGCGGGGGAACAGACACGCTTAATAAAGCCTCATCGACTTCACTCTATTCGTCTCACGGAGTCTTTGTGCGCTACAATTTATTAAGCGTGCCTAAAAAGGACTATGGAGCTCAGGATCATTCCGGAATGCCTGAGGATCAGCCCCCACGCAGTGAACGCGGCAGCAGCCTTCAAGCACTGGCAGACTTGCTTCAAGGCCTACCTCAGAACGACCACCGGCCGGGTCACAGAAGACCAAAAACTACAGGTCCTGCACTCGAGGGTGAGCACGGAAATCTTCTCCCTCATCGAAGACTCGGACGATTTCCAGACGGCGTTCGCAGCACAGAAAAGTCTCTATGTCCGCCCAGTTAACCAAATCTACGCTCGCTACCAGCTCGCGACGAGACGGCAAGGTCCCGGAGAATCGATGGACGAATTCTACGCCGCGCTGCTGATTTTGGGACGAGCCTGCAGCTGCCCTTCGTTGAACGCAAATGAACACACGGACATGTTAATGCGCGATGCTTTTGTGGCAGGTATGAATTCCTCCCAAATCCGCCAAACACTTCTAGAAAGAGAGTCGCTAGGACTCTCAGAGGCCCGGGCCCTAGCAGCCTCCCTAGACGTGGCCGCGCGTAATACCCGCGCCTATGGCCCCGACCGCGCGGCAGCCCATTGGGCTCCGTACGTACCCGTCGCGACAAACCCACCCCCCCGGACACCCCACAGGCTTGCGCGGTCCAAACGCCGAGTCGCACCGGGGGCGCCCACTGTTATTTCTGCGGCCAGGCGAAACACCCCCGGCAGCGCTGCCTGGCCCGCGCAGCGATCTGCAAGAGTGCGGGAAAAAGGGCCATTACGCGGTTGTGTGCTGGTCCCGCGAGGTCGCCGCTGTCCCGGGAGAACAGGGAGCCCTGCAAGCCGTTTACGCGCCCCAACCCCCCCAGCACGCCATGTACGACCCGCAGGCGCAGCCGCTCTGGGTCCCGACCACCGCGGTCCCGGGAGAACAGGGAGCCCTGCACGCCGCTTACGCTCCCCAACCCCCCTCCCCGTACCCCATGTATGACCCGCCGGCGCTACCGCTTTGGGTCCCGGCCGCCACTCTCCACGGAGAAGAGGGAGTTTTGCGCGTCCCTAACGCCCCCCTAACCCCCACCCCGCGCCCCATGTCTGACCCGCCGGCGCCACCAACTTGGGTCCCGACCACCGCTGTCCCCGGTGAGGGAGCTCCGCGCGGTCCTAGCGCTCCCCAGCCCCCCCAGCGCCCCATGTGCGACCCGCAGACGCCGCCATTTTGGGTCCCGGCCACCACGAGGGGAGGAAGGGCGCCGCCATCTTGGACCGCCCCAGACCTGTACGACGCGTGGGGGCGGCCATTTTGTCCACCCCCGCCGCCATCTTGTGACCCCCCAGCCACGTGCGATGTATGGGGGCGGCCATTTTGTCCATCCCCGACGCCATCTTGGATGGCAACAACGGACCCCACTCCACTACTACAACCACGTCTCGCTTCAATTACGCTCGATCAAGCTCGGCCCCGGACACTCCAGACGACGACGACAACGGTGCTAATAAACGGCCACGAGACGCCATGCCTAGTCGACTCCGGGAGCACGGAGAGCTTTATCCACCCCGACACGGTAAGACGCTGTTCCTTGATCACCTATCCCAGCGCACAAAAGATTTCCCTAGCTGCAGGATCCCACTCCGTACAGATCCAAGGATTCTGCATAGTTACCCTAACGGTGCAGGGGAGGGAGTTCAAAAACTACAAACTAAACGTCCTTCCCCAACTCTGTGCCCCCACCTTGCTGGGATTAGATTTCCAATGCAATCTACAGAGCCTGGTCCGACATGGTCAATCGGATTGCCCAATATAAAGTCTTCTCCACCGTGGACCTCAAGTCCGCCTACCATCAGCTCCCCATCCGCCCAAGTGACCGCAAGTACACAGCCTTCGAGGCAGACGGGCGATTATACCATTTCCTAAGGGTCCCTTTTGGCGTCACAAACGAGGTCTCGGTCTTCCAACGGGAGATGGACCGAATGGTTGATCAACATGGGTTGCGGGCCACGTTCCCGTATCTCGACAATGTAACCATCTGCGGCCACGACCAGCAGGACCACGACGCCAACCTCCAAAAATTCCTCCAGACCGCCGAAGCCTTGAACCTCACGTACAACGAGGACAAGTGCGTTTTTAGCACCGATCGGCTAGCCATTCTGGGCTACGTAGTGCGCAATGGGATAATAGGCCCCGACCCCGAACGTATGCGCGCCCTCATGGAATTTCCCCTCCCGCACTGCCCAAAAGCCCTGAAACGCTGCCTGGGGTTCTTTTCACACTACGCCCAGTGGGTCCCCCAGTACGCAGACATGGCCCGCCCCCTAATACAGACCACGACCTTCCCTCTGTCGACAGAGGCTTGCCAGGCCTTCAGCCGCATCAAAGCGGATATCGCAAAGGCCACGATGCGCGCCATCGACGAGTCCCTCCCCTTCCAGGTCGAGAGCGACGCCTCCGACGTAGCTCTAGCGGCCACCCTTAACCAAGCGGGCAGACCCGTGGCCTTTTTCTCCCGGACCCTCCACTCCTCAGAAATCCGCCACTCCTCAGTGGAAAAGGAAGCCCAAGCCATAGTGGAAGCTGTGCGACATTGGAGGCATTACCTGGCCGGCAGGAGATTCACTCTCCTCACGGACCAACGGTCGGTAGCCTTCATGTTCGATAATGCACAGCGGGGCAAAATCAAAAACGACAAGGTGGAGGATCGAGCTCTCCACCTTCAACTATGAGATCTTGTATCGTCCCGGAAAGCTGAACGAGCCGTCCGATGCCCTATCCCGCGGCACATGTGCCAACGCACAAATTAACCGCCTCCAAACCCTCCACAAGGACCTCTGCCACCCGGGGGTCACTCGGTTTTTCCACTTCATCAAGTCCTGCAATCTCCCATACTCTTTAGAGGAGGTCCGTACAGTCACAAGGGACTGCCACATCTGCGTTTTTTCAGGCCGGATGGAGCGCACCTGATTAAGGCTTCCCGCCCCTTTGAACGCCTCAGTCTCGATTTCAAAGGGCCCCTCCCCTCCACCGACCGCAACGCATATTTTCTTAATGTGGTGGACGAATACTCCCGCTTCCCTTTTGCCATTCCCTGCTCTCACATGACCGCGGCCACAGTCATTAAAGCCCTGAACAGCATCTTCACACTGTTCGGTTACCCCGCATACGTCCACAGCGACAGGGGGTCCTCTTTCATGAGTGACGAGCTGCGCCAGTTCCTGCTCAGTAAGGGCATAGCCTCAAGCAGGACGACCAGCTACAACCCCCGGGGGAACGGGCAAGTAGAGAGGGAGAACGGCACGGTCTGGAAGGCCGCCCTACTGGCCCTACGGTCCAGGGACCTCCCAGTTTCACGGTGGCAGGAGGTCCTCCCGGACGCTCTCCACTCCATCCGGTCGTTATTATGTACGAGCACTAATCAAACGCCTCATGAGCGTCTCCTTGTCTTCCCTAGGAGGTCCTCCTCTGGAACGTCGCTGCCGACCTGGCTGGCGGCCCCAGGACCCATCTTGCTCCGAAAGCATGTGCGGGCACATAAGGCGGACCCGTTGGTCGAAAGGGTTCACCTCCTCCACGCGAACCCGCAGTACGCTTACGTGGAGTACCCAGACGGCCGACAGGACACGGTCTCCCTGCGGGATCTGGCGCCCGCCGGCAACACACACACCCCCCGACACCATTCACCCAACCCCCCCCCCTTCCTGCCACTGCCGCACCCCGCGACCGCCCCCTTCCCAGGAGGATCGGTTCCCCTCCCCTCAGTCCCGACCAAGAATAAAGCCCAAGCTGAAACCGTAAAGCTCCCGGAGACAACAACACCGGTACAAGCACCACCACCACCACCGGGGCCGAGGCGATCGACACGGACGACCAGACCGCCCGACCGACTCGTGGCGTCGATCTAAATCAAAATATGGACTTTTTCACAAGAACATTTTGCTTTTCTCCCTATACCCTCTGTAAATAGTTGAAACAGGACAAAATTGTACAATACTGTATTGCCATGTGAATGTTTTTTTTTCCTCCCAGGACCAGCCCTGTAAACCCTTACCACCATACGAAGCATCACCCTGCCGGGTTCATTTTTGACAAGGGGCGAATGTGGTAGTATGTATTGGGGGTCATGTGGGACTGGAAGCCCTAATGTCATTGGCTGACAGATCCCGGGTCCTGGTTGGCCGTTGACCTCTGGCTCCGCCCTGAAGGTGGAGTATAAGAAGCCGGAGTCCTCCCCCGCAGGCCAGTCTACTATTGAGCTGCGGGGGAACAGACACGCTTAATAAAGCCTCATCGACTTCACTCTATTCGTCTCACGGAGTCTTTGTGCGCTACATAGTGCTCTTTGGCTTGATGTGGCTTGATGCGTTGCATGGTATGCATCTGGATATTTCCCTCTCCATGTCTGCATACATCAAGGGCCAATATAGGGATTCCTTTGCCCAGTATCTGGTTGCTTCCAGCCTTGGGTACACTTGGTGGAGTAGCTGGGTATAGGATCTCTGCAGAGAGGAGGAGATGACGAATCGCTGGGCACGCAGTATTAGTCCATCTTGTACAGTTCGTTCATCTCTCCTCACAATCTGCCTGGTCGATGGTAGCGAGGAAGGCTCTGAAAAGAGCATCAGCAAGGTACATCTCCATGCACATTTCTCGACAACACCGAGGTTGTAGTGCTGTAGCTGAGCATCATGCACTGCAGCCATGCAGACACAGTGTGAAGAGGATTTTTAAGAATAGTTATGAGTGGCTGATGATCGATTTCAACACATACAGGACGACCATGTATGGAGTCATGGAATTTCTGACAATCGCAAACTGGGGCAAGGAGCTCATTCCCGATCTGGGCATAATGAGTCTGTGTCAGTAAGGAAGGGCTTTTGAAGCAAAGATCTGCCATTCTGGGTGCAGACTACGCAAGACCATGCTGGGAGACATCTGCTGAAATGAATACGGGTGCTTGAACATCAAAGTATTGTAGCACTGGAGGGGCTGAGAGTGCCGACTTGACTTTGTTGAACGCAGCAGTATGATGCTCCTGCCAATACCATTCGACATCTTGGTGGAGGAGCTGACGGAGGGTGACCTCACTGTAGCAAGGAATGACCGTGGAAAGATAATTAGTCATACTAAGGAAGCGCTGCAAAGCGTGCTTGTCCACAGGAATGGACATCTGCCGTATAGCTGTTGTCTTGACTGGCTCTGGCTTCACACCATCAGCTGTGAGTAAGTGACTCACGTAGGGAACCTGGTTGACCCTGAATCTGTATTTTGCAGGCTTAAGCTCTAACTGTATGATCCTGATTGTTTTGAGGACTAAACAAAAAAGTGCATGTTCTTGGCATTGTACGATCTGAGACCAGGATGTCATCAAAAATGATGCTGCAGGTTTGTGCTGCAAAGAGATGCTTCCTGCACCATTGGAAGACCTTACTGGCAATGGGGATCATCTCGGGTCAGTGGAGAAAGCAGTATCTGCCTACTGGGGACATGAATATAGTAAGTTTTGAGGATTTGTCATCCAGCGGGTTTTGTCAGAACCCGCATTTCGCATCCCGGATGCTGAAAACCTTGGCATTGGGCATGTTATCTATGACCTGTTCAACTGTCTTCATAGGGTGATGAGGTCTGAGCAGCGCCTTGTTTAGGTGGTCTGGAATGATGTAAATGCTGACCTTGCCATCTTTATTTACTGCAGCCACAATTACTGAAATCCACTCTGTGGCCTTGTCTATGGGGGCTATGACACCCTGTGTTGTCATGCGGTCAAGCTCATCGACTACCTTCTGCTTCATAACTAGAGGTACTCTTCTCGGAGCACAGACTGCTGATGGTATTGAGTCTTCTAGCCTCATATGGTATATAACAGGTAGCTTCCCAATGACATCAAGGTTGAATGGGTCTTTATATTCTATCATTCTTGGGGCCTGGTGCTGCAGAATGTCTTGTGTACATCTGGGCCAAGGTGGATTAGCCCTAGTGTGACCCTGCTCAAATGACGTTTTACATTTTGGTTAACAATATGAAGCTGGAAACTACCCTGCGTGCAATGAAGAGTGGCCACACCTTCCATTTGGATGGTTTGCCTGCCATATACATGAGTCTACCTGGGTGTTAAGATATGGTGCAGCATATAGGTTTACTTCCCACAGCAATGGTCTGGGCAGTACGCTGCACTTTGCTTCAGTGTCAATCTTTACTTTTAGGTTTGCTTTGCTGCAGGCAATGTTTAAGGTGGTGAAAATCTCACCCTTCTCTGTGATGCTGTCGACGTTCTCACAGTTAAGTGTTGTTGGAGGCTCAGTCGCTTGATTGCTCTGATTGAGCTCAAATTTGTTTACATTTTTCATGCTCTAAACCTTGGAGTTACCAGCTGCAATGTGGCTGGTGGGATTGGCATATTGCTGTGGTTTAGATTTGCAGCATTTTGCAAAATGGTTCCATTTGCTATATTTGGCAAACGCCAAACATGCAGTTTCGTTCTGTGGGTGATGGCTGCTGCAGTTGGGGCAGGGCTTGGCCTGTATCACAAAAACTTCTGCTTCCCACCGTAACTCTTTACTGCTACTTTCTGACTGCACATTCAGCATACAGATGCTGATGCCTGATTGCAATGCAAGATCTTTCTCATAAAGAAGCTGTTTCCGGAGAACAGCACTATGGACCCCACACACAATGTGATCTCTCACAAGCTCATCAATGAGGGTGCCAAATGCGCATTTTTTTGCCAAGATTTTTAGGACTGAATTGATCCATTACATTTTGACTAGTGATACTAAATCGGTGTCTATCCATTCTGCATTTCTATTTAACAGGTTTACGCTTTTCCTTTGATGATAATCATGCTAGAGAAATTCCCAGCAGAAGCTCTGACTTAATTTTTTTGAGTCAGTTCATTTTCACTGAACTATTGGTTCCTTATTGGAATCATGTAAAAAATGTTTTTCCAAGTTAAACGACAATTCAAATAATGGAGTAATGTAAACCAATGATATGCATTCTGATCTTCAGATGTTTCAGTTATTTGATCATCTGCTGGTTTTGCATTTTCTATTATCTGTAAATTGTTTTACAAGCACCAGTAACTGGATGCTGCTGGCACTGTGTAAGCGTCCTTCCTGTTTATTAACTTATTTCTTTTTTAAAATAAATTTAAAGTACCCAATTCTTCTTTTTCCAATTCAGGCAAAATTTAGTATGGCTAATCCATTTACACTGCACATCTTTGAGTTGCAGGCGTGAGACCTAGCAGACACGGGGAGAATGTGCAAACTCCACAGGTCAGTGACCCGGGGCCGGGATCAAACCCGGGTCTTCGGCGCCGTGAGACAGCAGTGCTAACCACTGTGCCACCATGCCACTCAATATTCCCTTAGTTCTCCTTTATTTTATTTTGCCATTGTAATTATTGATCCGTGGATAATTGGTGGACATGTATCTTTAAGACAAGCAGCAGAGGGAATGATGAATTCAAAAGATACAGGAGAGAACACTCTGCTAGTCTGAACAGGGGCTGATGCACGATCAATTACACAAAGACGAGAGTTGAATGCAACTGAGGCTTTATTGCACTAAGATGTGTGGCCTCCTTCAGCAGCTGGCGAAATGGCTGCTGTATGGGGAGCACACATATTTATACTCTGCCTACTGGGTGGAGCCAGCAGGCAGGGAACTATCCCCATACCTGTAGTATAGGGCCTTACCATAAATCACCTAATATATACATCAGTGGTGACTACCACATTCAACCCCTGTTAGAATTGAGTCCGGCAGGGGTGGTGGAGAACTATATACAAGTACATGTTTTAACTACAGAGAAAAATGGAGGCCTCATCAAGTTACAGGTTCAGTCGGTCCGGAGCCTTGATCTGCCGTTGGGAGCGCCTCAGTGGTGGCAGTGATTCCGGTGTCGTTCTGATCCTCGGTGACTCCGGGAGCATGCCGTGACCCTCGTCATCCTCGGGCGTGGTGTTGCTAACTTTTGGTTGGTTCTTAAATGTTGCTCGTTGTGTCTTTACTTAATTTGCTATGTTTCTATAACCTTTGCTCGAGAGTCGCCAGATATCTTTATGATACCACCACGAGATTCAAGTTCAAGTGCAGATCAATAACTCAATACACCAGTTAGTAAGCTTCAAATCAAAACACATTTATTATACACAGTCAATCACTACTCATGCATAAAACTCTACTTACTAGACTATCTCTAACACTAAAAGGCCTATACTTAGCTTTGGAACTGGCCCACCAGGTCAGGGGAACAAATGGCCTTTCATTTGATTCTGAGACTGCAGGCTTCAAAGCTGGTATACACTGGTAGTGAGGAGCGCCTATCTCGTAGCGTGCATTGACTGGAGACTTACTTGGCTGGTGCAGCTACTAGGCAGGGCGCTGTCAAGGGTTGTTTCGAGCTGCTGAGAGACCCTGCCAAAAAAGACAAATTGAACTTGGAGACTCTATTTTATAGTCCCCAGGGGCTTCGCGCCATTCGGGGCGGACCCCGTACCTGGTTCTAAGGATTGGACTAAGTTCTGATCACTTGGATCGATTTCTCCAATACTGGAGCTGTTCCCTGATCGCTGGGCGGTTCCTAAGTGTCCGTTGGCCTTCCTTTGTCTTGGCTCCTGCTGGCGCCCAGGAGTCTGGCTTGGCCTTGTTTACCTTAAACTGTTTCCAATTGTTCCCGGGGATCGCTCATTAATATGTAGATGGTTGTTAGTTTCAGTGCTGTCTGGGTTCCTGCAAGTTCTGATATACAGGAAACTTTTCACCTGCTGTTTATCCTGCGCTTGACTGAATTTCCCAGCATTCTTAGCGGATCTCCATTTTAAGTCGGGAAGTGGCCAACCCAGGTGGCTACACTGGGCAGGGGGAGGACGGATTGTCCTGGGGCGGGGGCTGCGGTGGGGTGCACCGGGGAAGGGGAGGGTGGCGCTGGGTCGGAGGGGTGTGTGTGTGTGGTGTAGCCACCTAAGTTAGCCAACTCCCGATGTAAAATGGAGAACAGCAAAGGCTGAAGGGAAATTCAGCCAACACAGGCAGAAACCAGCAGGTGCAGGTTTACTGTGTAATCAACTCTGCAAAAGCCTAGACAGCATCGATACCAGCGACCATCAGTATAATAATGTAGCAGCCATCTACATACTATTGAGCGATCCCCAGGTACAATCGAAACATTTGGGACAAACAAAGCTAAGCCAGACTCCCCGGCGCCAGCAGGAGCCAACATAAAAGAGGTTAACAGACACCTCAAGACCGTCCATCGATCAGGGAACTGCTTCAGTATTGGAGAAATCGAACCAAGCGATTGGAACAAAGTCCAATCACCTAGAACCAGGTACAGGGTCCGCCCCGAAAGGCGGGAAGCCCCTGGGGACTATAAGAGTTAAGTCCCAAGTTCAAATCGTTCTCCTTGACTGGGTCACTCAGCAACGCGAAGCAACCCCTGAGAGTGAACGGTCCAAGCTGCCGCGTCCTTAAGTAAGTCTCAAGTCAACGCTCGCTATGAGATAGGCGCTCCTAGCTACCAGTCCATACCGGCTTTGAATCCCGCAGTTTCAGATTCCGAATGAAAGGCTATTTGTTCCCCTGACCTGGTGGGTCAGTCCGAAGTTAAGTATAGGCCTGTTAGCTGTAGAAGTAGCTTAGACGTAGAATTTGTGCATGAGTAGCGATTACTGTGTATATAAATGTGCTTTGATTTGAATCTTACTAATTGGTGTGTTGAGTTATTGATCATTACTTGAACTTGAACCTCGTGGCGGTATCATAAAGATACCTGGCGACTCGAGAGCAAAGGTTATAAAACAGAGCCAATTGAACCAACCAAAAGTTAGCAACAGTGGAACCAGCTGGTGCCAGGTCCCTGAGGGAGACAGCAACTTGGCGGCCGTCGGGGTACACTACATAGGCGTACTGTGGGTTGGCATGGAGTAGCTGTACCCTTTCAACCAACGGGTCCGCCTTATGCAGTCGTACGTGCTTACGGAGGAGTACGGGTCCTGGAGCTGCAAGCCAAGTCGGGAGCGACACCCCGGAGGTGGATTTCCTGGGGAAGGCAAAGAGACGTTCATGGGGTGTGTCGCATAGGAGTGACCGAATGGAGTGCAGTGCGTCGGGGAGGACCTCCTGCCAGCAGGAGGCCGGGAGATTTCTGGACCATACGGCCAGCTGGACGGCCCTCCAGACAGTCCCATTCTCCCTCTCCACCTGCCCTTTCCCCAGGGGTTATAGCTGGTCATCCTGCTCGAGGCGATACCCTTGTTGAGCAGGAACTGACGCAGCTCATCGCTCATGAATGAGGATCCCCTGTCGCTGTGGACGTAGGCGGGGAAGCCGAACAGAGCGAAGATGGTGTTGAGGGCTTTGATGACGGTGGCAGACGTCATATCAGGGCATGGGATGGCGAAGGGGAATCTGGAGTACTCATCGACCACACTGAGGAAGCACGTGTTACGGTCGCTGGAGGGGAGGGGCCCTTTGAAGTCCACGCTGAGGCGTTCAAAGGGGCAGGAGGTCTTCACCAGGCGCGTAGGGTCTGGCTGGTAGAAGTGCGGTTTGCACTCCGCACAGACCTGGCAGTTTCTGGTGATTGCCCTCACTTTCTCGACGGAGTAGGGCAGATTGTGGGCCTTGATGAAGTGGTACAAACGTGTGACTCCCGTGCAGAGTCCAGAGTCGGTCCACCTGTGCGCTGGCACATGTACCTCGGGATAGGGCTTCGGGGAGCTCGTTGAGCTTACCGGGGTGATACAAAATCTCGTAGTTGTAGGTGGAGACCTCGATCCTCCACCTCAAGATTTTATCGTTTTTGATCTTGCCCCGCTGTGTGTTGTTAAACATGAAAGCTACCCACCATTGTTCAGTGAGGAGAGTGAATCTCCTGCCGGCTAGGTAATGCCTCCAATGCCGCACAGCTTCAATGATGGCTTAGGCCTCTTTTTCGACGGAGGAGTGCCGAATATCGGAGGCATGAAGGGTTTGTGAAAAGAAAGCCACGGGCCTGCCTGCCTGGTTGAGGGTGGCGGTCAGAGCGACGTCTGATGCATCGCTCTCGACTTGGAAGGGGAGCGTCTCGTCGACTGCGTGCATCGCGGCCTTGGCGATGTCGGCCTTAATACGGTTGAAGGCCTGGTGAGCCTCGGCCGTTAAGGGAAAAAGAGTGGATTGGATGAGTGGGCGGGCCTTGTCCGCATGATTTGGGACCCACTGGGCGTAGTAAGAAAAGAACCCCAGGCAGCATTTGAGGGCTTTGGGGCAATGGTGGAGGGGGAGTTTGATGAGGGGGCACATGCAGTCGGGATTGGGCCCCAGAACTCCGTTCTGGACCACATAGCCGAGGATGGCTAAGCGGTTCGTGCTGAACACGCACTTCTCCTTGTTGTAAGTGAAGTTGAGGAGAGAGGCGGTACGGCGAAATTTGGCAAGGTTGGCGTCAAGGTCCTGTTGATCGTGGCCGCAGATGGTGACATTGTCAAGGTACGGGAACGTGGCCCACAGCCACGTAATGGTCGACCATTCGGTCCATTTCCCGTTGGAAAACCGAGAACCCGTTGGTGACGCCGAAAGGAACCCTGCGAAAGTGGTAAAGGTGGCCATCTGCCTCGAAGGCAGTATGTGGGTGTAGTGATCTGTACATACATCTGCACATACACCAGGGACTGCAGACAGATGTAACAGCCACAGCATCACTAGAGGGCATCAGAGACGGGTATAAAAGGTCCAGCCCAAGGTAGGATCCGCCTCTTTCAGAAGCACAGGGCTAGTGAGCAGCAGCAGACAGAGACAGCTCAGCATAGGCAGTTTACCTTAGCTTCACTGGTCATACCTCTTGACTGTATTATATCCAGTTAAGCTCTGGAAACAGAACAAACCCATTGAATAAAGTATTTGTGTTAACTGGAAGTCTACAATCTTTATTCAGGCTCAGAGGATAACATATGGTACCATGAGTGATTTCAGAAAGATAGCTAGACACCAGCAAGAGAAGAAAACCTTAAACCGGATATTCGACTGTGGAAGACTTCGCAGCAAATGGATCCTCGACGACTAACTGATTCGATGGAACTTGTTGGAACTGCATGGCAGCTGGAAACAATCGGTAATTTAAGTTATAACTGGAACAGCTGTTCCAAATATTTATCACAGCTAATGATTTAAGCACTGCCTCTGACGCAATGAAAATAGCCCTACTACTCTCAACAGGAGGGCATGAAGCTAGAGAAATCTATAATTGCTTTAATTACTTAGAAAGTGAGGACAAATCCAAAGTAGAAGTTATACTCAAAAAATGTGATGAACGCTGTAACAGTCCGTCTGGTGAGATGCTGGAAAGATTTAACTCTTGTCAGAGATTGTCTCTGATTTTATTACAAATCTCAAGTTAATACCACAAGGCTGTGATTATGCTGATTTCAGAGACACTGTGATAATGCATCAATTAATTTCTGGACTATCTGATAACAAATTGAGGGAAGAACTTTCACAAAATAAGTATCTAACTCTAGAAATCGCTATACAAAAATGCCTTGCTTATGAACAAAAACAAAATCAATACTTTGAGTCTCTACAAACACAGAATCATTATTTAGAAAAGAAAATCGGTAAAAATGGCTCGAACACTCACCATGAGGCAGTAACAGGATCTCCATTGATGCAACAGCACTTTGTGATTGGCAGCCATTTTGAGAAAGGAGCCCCACATGCGCAGTTGCGAAAAGAGCGCACAGTACAGGAAACCCAGAGTGCGCATGGGCAATCGAGTCCTACGCATGACGTCACGAGCGTCATGATGTCAGAGGACCAGGACCACGCCCACTTAAAAGGGAAATGCACGAAAATGAACAAAAATAAATTGAAAGCTGCAAAACCCAATTTTCTTGCCTCAAAAGACAGAACAATGCCCGAACTTACACCAGCAGTTGAAAATAACTTTCACAACACCCTGGAACAAGCAGTTAGCACCGCCCTAGACGATGATATGGTCCTTATAGACTACTACTCAGACGAAGATTTCATCTTGGGAGATGGCTACCCCAGTACCAAATCCGAACCGCAACTAGAGGTGTAGTATCGTGAAGACCCCGACGATGAGTTCTTCGGATTGGGGAATCTTCAGCCCAGCATATATGACATCCCGACTCGTGAGTGCAGGATTATGCTGTGGCCTGACGCCAAGAAACAGAGAGTGGTCCACGCACCACGAAGGGTCCCAGCCTCCACACAAGAAGATGATTTCTTCATTGAACATGAAGAGAACGATCACAACTCCAAAACAAAAAGCGATGATTTGTGCAATGAACAATACGCACAATACTGCTCAGACATGGCTGAGTTATTCGGAGATCCTGATCACAGCATCAGCAACACGGTTGAAAAGCTCAATACGACTCTTCTCATGGTAGATGAATCCAATACCGTGGTGCCATGGCAGATCGTAGACACATGGGATGACAGCAATACCCAAGACGAAGACGATGCCACACAGAGAGCACAGAACGACTCCGTTGAGAGAGCACAGATCGACTCTACAGCGAGAACACTGCACAACTCCACAAAAAAAGCGATGACAGACTCCACAGAGAGAGCGATGACAAACTCCACAGAGAGAGCGATGACAAACTCCACGGAGAGAGCGATGAAGGACTCCACAGAGAGAGTGACACAAGCCTCCACAGAGAGAGCAACGCAAGCCTCCACAAAGAGAGTGATGCAAGCCTCCACAGACAGCTCGGTGACAGACTCAAAAATGGAAGCAAGCAAACACTCCATAGCGAACGCCATGCATGTACAAGACCATGAAGATCTATCAAGCTTATTTGAGCCACCATAAGAAGACACTGAATGTCTACCCACTGTATGTGAGACAAGTGACGAAGAAATCACAATTTCCATACAGGATGTTGTTATTGAAAATATGGAAAGATGTGTCATTTGAAACATGGAAGTCTGGCAATATCTGGTCTGAGAGAAACATGAGAGGATACAGGGAAAGATCCCACAAAGGGTTAACAGCAGCTGCCAGGGAAGGATTGTAAAATGCAGATAGCCTTAGTCAAGCAGGCTTAGCAAACAAGACAAACAGGATTTTGAATGAAGCCAAAAACAATGGCTCACACCTTCATTGAAAGTAACTAACTTAGTAAGGATCTGGGAAAGAAAGGATGAGGTTCTCGGTGTGAAAATTTGTTAATACCAGGTAAATTAAAGAAAACTGGAGGCTCTCATCAGTCTACGAGAAACATAATTCAAAGTCAAAATTGAGCTGAGGACACAATGAAAATAAAACTATAGAAATGACAGGGATTAAAAGTAACACCTCTTGAAACCAAAGCATTTTGAACATCACAAAGGACACAATGTAATCAGATCTATGAGATGAAGTCATGTCAAAATGAATACTTAGTTGGATTAAAAGGTTTAGATCAAAAGATACTTTTTACAATCAAAGAAAATAAGAGTTACTTTACAATAACATTGTAAAAACTTAATTGTTAGAAAGCAAATATAAACTGAGAGACAAGAGCAGGAACTACCAGAACAACAAGCAGAACTCAGAGAGAGAGAGAGAGGGGAGAAGCAGAGACAGATTATAGTCAGCTCGGCCATGGGAAATGGACAGGGCATAGCAGCCGAGCTAAAATAGCTAATACATCTAAGGAAGACTAGAATTTAAAGAGTAGGCAGATTCAGCTCAGAGCCAGCTCTCATATCTCGGTACATGGGAAAGATAGGACACAGCAACTGAGCTCATCAGCGAATACATCTAAAGAAGACCAGACTTTAAAGAAGATTGATTGTCAAGTTGGGCCTGAAGGTCCCTTCAACCAACCAGAAGGATCCAGAAGCAAGATCTTTTTACTTTTCTGTAAAGACAGTGATTGCATCTTTTAAAAAAAGGAAAAAATATAGAATAATAAAATAACTTAAAAGTTTTAACCTGAAACAGTGGTTATTCCAAAGTCTACTTTACTTACTTAGCAATGCGGGACCCGGGATCGATGCTACTAAGTGGTAAGTAGATGAAATCTTCGGTGAAGGTATTGGTTATACCGGGGGATAACTTGAAAATATAGTTTGACCTGAAAAGCACCCACTGAAGCTTGCATCGGAGTCGGGGAGTGAGAATCCCTGATCACTATTTAGAATGTCGGCCCTTTTTGGTATAGGGGGACTTCGAAGAATAGTGGTGATTTTTCAAAAACAATGTGCAGGATCACAGCGAGACTGACATATCTAGCTCGTCTGCACAGAAGCACTCAATAATCAGAGGATGGCCACCCAAGAGTCCAGAGAGACCACGCCAATAGAAATCTTGAAGATTTTCACTCCAGAAAAGGAGCACCACAACCCACAACAAAATGAAATTGTGAAGATTTTGACTCTAGAAAAGGAGCACAAAGAGATCACAGATGATTCAAATGAATCTGAAATGACTCCAAAAGAGGAGCACCTAGAAATCAATGATGATTCAAGTGACCCAGAAATGACTCGAGAAGAGGAGTACCAAGTAAGCAAAGAAGAGGAATCGAATCCACCACAAATGACTGATGTCACCAATATCAATGCAACATCAGATCATTCTCACAATTCTCAAGAAGAAACGCTCAATGTAGCAGACGCCACAAAGGACACTGACACCAATAACTGTGACAATGACAAAGAAGATTGACAAGGATCAGCACGGTAGCATAGTGGTTAACACAATTGCTTCACAGCTCCAGGGTCCCAGATTCCCGGCTTGGGTCATTGTCTGTGCGGAGTCTGCACGTTCTCCCCAAGTGTGCGTGGGTTTCCTCCGGGTGCTCCGATTTCCTCCCACAGTCCAAAGATGTGCAGGTTAGGTGGATTGGCCATGCTAAACTGTCCTTAGTGTCCAAAATTTCCCTTAGTATTGGGTGGGGTTACTGGTAATGGGGATAGGGTGGAGGTGTGGGCTTGGGTAGGGTGCTCTTTCCAAGAGCCGATGCAGACTCAATTGGCCGAATGGCCTCCTTCTGCACTGTAAATTCTATGATTCTATAAAATCATCCACAAGGCACACTCATTGAGCGCAACAAGAGCAACAAAAACCACAAGAAGCACAGCAGAAACAAGAACAACTGCAAGAGCAAATACAACATGCAGCGCAACAAGAATGACGAAAGCAACAAGAAGCATCCCAGAAACAACAAGCACGACAAGAAAAAGAACAAGAATAAAAGCGAAAACAAGCGCGACAAAAAGAACAACAAGAACGCCAACGAAAACAACCAAGACAGAAATGATAAAAACAACAACAAGAATGACAATGAAAACAACAAAGACAGAAACGACAGAAACAACAACAATGAAACAACGACCTGTACAACATGGTACAACTGTGCACGTGAAGGACAATGCCACAGCACACTGCGAAACAATGACAAGACTACAAACATGCCATGGCATGATAAAGAATCTCACGAATTCACATCTGCTCCAGAACAAACAAGCAAAACAGCTTTCACGAACGATGACAAACAGAATCAATACCACAAACATAAGAAAAAGTCGAGGTCAGACAACGGTGTGACACAGAATCGCTACCCGCATCAAATGGAACAGGGGAAAAAGGTGTCCACATCATTAAACGGCTCATCGTGACAATGAAACATCCGAGACCGGAAGAATAAACTGTATCAAGAAATAAAGGCGGGCAGGCTCCATCAGAAAATAGGACACAGTAAATCTCAATCGATTCCTTTTTCTCATCATCTGGACACCTCAAAAAGTGTCGTAAAGAGGTTACCATAATGGGAGTCAGACTCTGAGTCATCACTATCTCCCAGTTGCCAAACACGTCTCTGGCGTTTTCGTGCCGTGGCAGCATGGGCCGCCGTGGGTTCCAAATCATCATTCCTTGTCAACCGACAAGAGTTATTGCGGTGCCAATGTTTCTTGTCCTGTGGGGCGGTAGCTGCAAAGGGCAAATTTCTTTCGTCGGGCAGTGGCGGTGGCTCCGGATGTGGCAATGAAAGGGGGTATGAGGGGCCAAACATATCTTGGTCGGGGTACCTGAGGCTGGAGCGACTGGGGCCCGGGTGGTTGTGCCATTGGTCATTGATTTCAAACAGGTCTGGAGCGTTGTCGCTAGCGTCTGAATCAAGTTTAAGGTGGAAAGTCGTTCCTGGGGGCGGGGACAAGGTCGAGTCTGTGGACGTGCTGTCCTGGGTGGGAGAGGGTCGGACTAGGTTGTCAGTAATCATCTGCTATTGCCAGGGAGACATGGTGTGAGTGGCTGCACTGGGTTCCATAAACCTTAAGCTGGTTGATATGAAAGCATCCTGATTTCCCAATAGCATACGTTATTTTATATACTGAAGGGCTTACTTTATCTGAAATCGAGTAGGGTCCTGCAAATTTAGGGGAGAGGAATGAACTGGGATTATATAGGGAAACCATCACCTGCTGATCGACTGTATACTCTACTGGGTGTACTGTTCTATCAAAGCAGGCCTTACTCTGCTTTTTCCTCACGCCTAGTCGGACAGCTGCAGCGAGCGTGGCTGCCTTAACATTTTCCATTACCTGTTGGACTGCTTTTTCGTGGGTGAGGGTGGTGACTGTGGGGCTGGCCAAATCAAGTCCTAATAAATATTCAGTTCCTTTCATGGGTCGTCCGGTCATAAGGGTGTGGGGTGTGAAACCTGTGGAATTTGATACCGTGTTCCTAATAAACATAAGTGCAAATGGGAGAACTGTGTCCCATGTAGTGTTGTGCTGTTGCACCATTTTCCTGACAGTCGTTTTTCGGGTTCTGTTCATACATTCCACAATGCCGCTGGATTGTGGGTGATAGGCATTTTACAGGAAGAGTGATGCAGAACGTTTTGACGATTTTTGGGATAAAACAAAAATTTCATATTGCGGCGGCGGGTCAAAGCCCCCAACAGACTTAATGTGTAATGATTTAGTCACCCCCGCCGGACATTTTTTAACAGGGGGTGAATGTGGTAAACACCACTAGTGACAAATTGTATGTATTACGACACTGCCCATAAATTACAGGTACGACGGTAAATCCCTGCCTGTTGGCTCCACCCAGCAGGCAGCGTATAAAAGTGTATGCTCTCCTGCGCTGCAACCATTCTGGTTCCAGCTGCGGGAGGCACAACATCTTGTTCAATAAAGCCTCGATTGTTTCATTATTCTCGTCTCATGGTAATTGACGGTGCATCAATTTATTGCATAAGATTTTGAAAGATGGATCTCCTAATCAAGCCTGTTCGCCTGGAGCTGAGCCCTCGCGCAGCCAACGCCACGTCCACCTTTGACCACTGGCTAGCCTGCTTCGAAGGCTACCTCAGAGCAGCCACTGAAGAACCCTCGGACCCACAGAAGCTCCAAGTCCTCTACTCATGGGTGAGCCCTGAAATTTTCCCCCTCATCCGGGATGCGACCACCTACTCCGAAGCGATGACGCTCCTAAAGGGACATTACGTTAAACCGGTGAATTAAGTGTACGCCAGGCACCTCCTGGCCACGAGACAGCAACTCCCCGGGGAGACTCTGGATGATTTCCTGCGGGCCCTGCAGATCCTCTGTATGGACTGTGACTGCCAGGAAGTTTCGGCAGTCCAACACACCGAACGATAAATTAGAGAAGCTTATGTCACAGGCATGAAGTCTACGTACGTCCGCCAGTGACTATTGGAAGGGGGTACTCTCGATCTTGCGGAGACTAGGCAGCTTGCTAATTCACTAGAAGTGGCCTCCCGAAACCTGGAGTCCTACACCCCCCTTCGTGGGCATCGTGGGCGCCACCAGCTGCCGATTCCAGTTCACCCCAAGCCTGCGCCGTGTGGCAGCCTCCCAACTCTGGGGGGCCCAATTGTTATTTTTGCGGACAAAGCAAACACCCAAGGCAGCGCTGCCCGGCGCGGAGCGCGACCTGCAACGGATGTGGGAAGAAAGGACACTTTGTTTCTGTTTGCCAGGCCCGGTCAGTCGCCCTGTTTCCAGGCACGGCATTTCTACGCCCCCATGTGCGACCCAGGGGTGCCGCCATCTTCTCCTCTGCAAGCCATGTGCGGCCCGAGGGCGCCGCCATCTTCCCCGCGGCAAGCCACGTGTGGCCTGTGGGCGCCGCCATCTTTGATGCTGCCCGCCATGTGCGCCCGTGGGCGCCGCCATCTTTGGTGCCATTTTGGACCGCGCCTCAGGTCCACTGCTCATCTGGCCGTTCGCTGCCTACTGCTACCTCCGCCACCGCTGACCAGCCTGGGACCTCCCAGCATCTTCCGCAGTTCGCCTCCATCACCCTGGATCAGTCTCAGTCCCGCAACCTCACGACCGCTACGACAACGGTGAAGATCAATGGGCACGAGACAACCTGCCGCTTTGACTCCGGGAGCACAGAGAGCTTCATCCACCCCACTACGGTAAGGCGCTGCATCCTCTCGGTACACCCCGTCACCCAGAAAAGCTCCCTGGCCTCCGGATCCCATTCCGTTGAAATCCGGGGGTACTGTATTGCGACCCTCACCGTCCAGGGCGTAGAGTTCAGCAACTTCAGGCTCTACGTCCTCCCCCACCTCTGCGCTGCCCTGTTGCTCGGCCTGGATTTTCAATGCCATCTCCAAAGCCTTACTTTGAAATTCGGCGGACCCCTGTCCCCCCTCACCGTCTGCGACCCCACGACCCTTAAGGTCGATCCACCTACACTGTTTGCAAACCTCACCCCAGTCGCCACTAGGAGCAGACGGTACAGTGCCCACGACAGGACCTTCATCAGGTCGGAGGTCCAACGGCTTCTGCGGGAGGGGATCATTGAGGCCAGCAACAGCCCCTGCAGAGCTCAAGTAGTGGTAGTGAAGACTGGGGAGAAGCACAGGATGGTCATTGACTACAGCCAGACCATCAACCGGTACATGCAGCTTGACGCGTACCCCCTCCCACGCATATCTGACATGGTCAACCAGATTGCGCAGTATCGAGTCTTCTCTGCAGTTGACTTGAAGTCCGCCTACCACCAGCTCCCCATCTGCCCGGAGGAACGCCAATACACTGCGTTCGAAGCAGATGGCCGCCTCTATCACTTCCTCAGAGTTCCCTTTGGCGTCACCAATGGGGTCTCGGTCTTCCAGGGAGAGATGGACTGAATGGTTGACCAGTACGGGCTGCGGGCCACCTTCCCATACCTAGATAACGTCACCATCTGCGGCCACGATCAGCAGGACCACGACGCAAACCTCCAAAAATTCCTCCATACTGCCAAAAATCCCTCCATACCGCCAAACTCCTTAATCTCACATACAATAAGGAGAAATGCGTGTTCCGCACCAACCGCTTAGCCATCCTTGGCTACGTAGTGGAAAATGGAGTCCTCGGGCCCGACGCCCTCCTGGAACTCCCCCTCCCCCACTGTCCCAAGGCCCTGAAACTATGCCTGGGGTTTTCTCGAATTACGCCCAGTGGGTCCCTAATTAGGCGGATAAGGCCCGCCCACTTATCAAGTCCACAGTTTTTCCCCTGACAGCTGAGACCCGCCGGGCCTTCAACCACATCAAGGCGAACATCGCCAAGACCACGATGCACGCAGTCGATGAGTCCCTCCCCTTTCAGGTGGAGAGCGATGCATCGGACGTGACTCTGGCCACCACCCTCAACCAGGCAGGCAGACCCGTGGCCTTCTTTCCCCGCACCCTCCATGCCTCCGAAATTCGGCACTCCTCTGTCGAGAAGGAGGCCCAAGCCATTGTGGAAGCTTTGCGACATTGGAGGCATTACCTGGCCGACAGAAGATTCACTCTCCTCACTGACCAACGGCCGGTTGCCTTCTTGTTTAATAATACGCAGCGGGGCAAGATCAAGAATGACAAGATATTGAGGTTGAGGATCGAGCTCCCCACCTATAACTATGAGATCTTGTATCGCCCTGGGTAGCTCAACGAGCCCCCTGATGCCTTATCCCGCGGTACATGTGCCAGCGCACAAGTGGACTGACTCCGGGCTCTCCCTATGACCTCTGCCACCCGGGGGTCACCCGGTTCTTCCATTTTGTCAAGGCCAGCAACCTGCCCTACTCCATTGAGGAGGTCAGGACCGTCACCAGAGACTGCCAAGTCTGCACAGAGTGCAAGCCGCACTTCTACCGGCCAGATAGAGCACACCTGGTGAAGGCCTCCCGCTCCTTTGAACCCCTCAGCGTGGACTTCAAAGGGCCCCTCCCCTCCACCGACTGCAACGTGTACTTCCTCAACGTAATTGACGAGTACTCCCGGTTCTCTTTCGTCATCCCGTGCCCCGACATGACTTCTGCCACGGTATGCAAAGCCCTGCACAGCATCTTCACTCTGTTCGGTTTCCCCACCTACATCCACAGCAATTGGGGATCCTCTTTCATGAGCGATGAGCTGCGTCAGTTCCTGCTCAGCAAGGGCATCGCCTCGAGCAGGACGACCAGCTACAACCCCTGGGGAAACGGGTAGGTGGAGAGGGAGAACGGGACGGTCTGGAAGACCATCCTGCTGGCCCTGCGGTCTAAAAATCTCCCTGTCCCCTGCTGGCAGGAGGTCCTCCCCGACGCACTCCACTCCATCCGGTCGCTCCTCTGCACCACCACTAATGAGACCCCTCACGAACGTGCGTTTGCCTTCCCCAGGAAGTCCACCTCCGGGGTCTCGCTCCCAGCATGGCTGACAGTTCCTGGACCCGTCCTCCTCCGAAAGCATGTGTGGAACCATAAAACGGACCCCTTGGTCGAGAAAGTCCACCTCCTACATGAAAACCCGCAGCACGCCTACGTGGCACACCCCGACGGGCGGCAAGACACAGTCTCCCTCCGGGACCTGGCACCCACTGGGTCCCCACCCATGACCCCCGACCTGACACCACCCCCCCCCACCCCCCACCGGTTGCCTCATTTACCCCTGCGCCACTCACCCTCCCTCCAGCGAACCTCACCGCAGCCCCCACCCCAGCGGGATCCATCCTCCCACTTGATCCACTCAGGGGTGACGAAGACGAGGACAACACGCTCCAAGAGTCGCCGGTGACCAGCATTGCGCTGGTCATGGAGACACAGCCTGAGTGAGTGAGACACAGACAGAGTGAGAATTTGGTAATTTGGTGCAGTGAGGTAATTCGGTGAAGAGTGGGAGATGGTGATTTTTCCCGACTGTTTTGTTCTCTCTCTTTCTTCGGGCCTAATTTTGGGAGCCGTTCGGAGGAGGAGGAGCAGTCTCTGTGAGTATAAAAACCTAACGGTAACTTCCTGTTTTACAGTTTTCCCCCCAAAAGTGACGTCAGAGGGCAGCTGTGATCTGATTGGTTGATAGCAAATCTGCCCCAAATTAAAAAAAAACACAGTTAAACTCGTAAACTTAAATTAAACTAATTAATTAATTAGTGATGGCTGGTCAGGTGATGTGCTTGAGCTGCTTGATGTGGGAGCTGGCAGATCGCATTGCGAGCTGCAGCGACCACATCTGCAGTAAGTGTTGGCTGCTCGAAGAGCTCCGGCTCAGAGTTGATGAGCTGGAGCCTGAGCTTCAAACACTGAGGCACATCCGGGAGGGGGAGACGTACCTGGACACTGTGTTTCAGGAGGCAGTCACACCTGTCAGAGTAAGTAGTTTAAATCCTGCCAGTGGCCAGGGACAGCAGGGTGTGACTGCAAGACAGGTAGGTAAAGGGAACCAGCAGTCAGGAACTCTGGAGCCTCAGCCCTTGACCCTGTCCAACAGATATGAGGCACTTGCTCCCTGTGTGGATGGCGAACAGGGTTGCAGGAAGGATGAGTCAGCTGACCAAGGCACCATAGTTCAGCAGGCCATTCAAGGGGAGGGAGTAAATAGGCAAGTTGTAGTTGTAGGGGATTCTATTATCAGGGGGATAGATAGTATTCTTTGTGAGCAGGATAAAGAACAAAGAACAAAGAAATGTACAGCACAGGAACAGGCCCTTCAGCCCTCCAAGCCCGTGCCGACCATGCTGCCCGACTAAACTACAATCTTCTACACTTCCTGAGTCCGTATCCCTCTATTCCCATCCTATTCATGTATTTGTCAAGATGCCCCTTAAATGTCACTATCGTCCCTGCTTCCACCACCTCCTCCGGTAGCGAGTTCCAGGCACCCACTACCCTCTGCGTAAAAAACTTGCCTCGTACATCTACTCTAAACCTTGCCCCTCTCACCTTAAACCTATGCCCCCGAGTAATTGACTCCTCTACCCCAGGGAAAAGCCTCTGACTATCCACTCTGTCTATGCCCCTCATAATTTTGTAGACCTCTATCAGGTCGCCCCTCAACCTCCTTCGTTCCAGTGAGAACAAACCGAGTTTATTCAACCGCTCCTCATAGCTAATGCCCTCCATACCAGGCAACATTCTGGTAAATCTCTTCTGCACCCTCTCTAAAGCCTCCACATCCTTCTGGTAGTGTGGCGACCAGAATTGAACACTATACTCCAAGTGTGGCCTAACTAAGGTTCTATACAGCTGCAACATGACTTGCCAATTCTTATATTCAATGCCCCGGCCAATGAAGG
Organism: Scyliorhinus torazame; assembly: GCF_047496885.1. Classification (NCBI taxonomy): domain Eukaryota; kingdom Metazoa; phylum Chordata; class Chondrichthyes; order Carcharhiniformes; family Scyliorhinidae; genus Scyliorhinus; species Scyliorhinus torazame. The sequence goes on from NC_092712.1 coordinate 239,650,811, forward strand.
CAAGCATGCCGTATGCCTTCTTGACTACCTTCTCTACCTGTGTTGCCCCTTTCAGTCACCTGTGGACCTGTACTCCTAGATCTCTTTGACTTTCAATACTCTTGAGGGTTCTACCATTCACTGTATATTCCCTACCTGCATGAGACCTTCCAAAATGCATTACCTCACAATTGTCCGGATTAAACTCCATCTGCCATCTCTCCGCCCAAATCTCCAAACAATCTAAATCCTGCTGTATCCTCTGACAGTCCTCATCGCTATCCGCAATTCCATCCAACCTTTGTGCCGTCTGCAAACTCACTAATCAGACCAGTTACATTTTCCTCCAAATCATTTATATATACTACAAACAGCAAAGGTCCCAGCACTGATCCCTGTGGAACACCACTGGTCACAGCCCTCCAATTAGAAAAGCATCCTTCCATTGCTACTCTCTGCCTTCTATGACCTAGCCAGTTCTGTATCCACCTTGCCAGCTCACCCCTGATCCCGTGTGACTTCATCTTTTGCACTAGTCTACCATGAGGGACCTTGTCAAAGGCCTACTGAAGTCCATATAGACAACATCTACTGCCCTACCTGCATCAATCATCGTAGTGACCTCCTCGAAAAACTCTATCAAGTTAGTGAGACACGACCACCCCTTCACAAAACCATGCTGCCTCTCACTAATACGTCCATTTGCTTCCAAATGGGAGTAGATCCTATCTCGAAGAATTCTCTCCAGTAATTTCCCTACCACTGAAGTAAGGCTCACCGGCCTGTAGTTCCTGGGATTATCCTTGCTACCCTTCTTAAACAGAGGAACAACATTGGCTATTCTCCAGTCCTCCGGGACATCACCTGAAGACAGTGAGGATCCAAAGATTTCTGTCAAGGCCTCAGCAATTTCCTCTCCAGCCTCCTTCAGTATTCTGGGGTAGATCCCATCAGGCCCTGGGGACTTAGCTACCTTAATATTTTTTAAGACACCCAACACCTCGTCTTTATGGATCTCAATGTGACCCAGGCTATCTACACATCCTTTTCCAGACTCAACATCTACCAATTTCTTCTCTTTGGTGAATACTGATGCAAAGTATTCATTTAGTACCTCGCCCATTTCCTCTGGCTCCACACATAGATTCCCTTGCCTATCCTTCAGTGGGCCAACCCTTTCCCTGGCTACCCTCTTGCTTTTTATGTACGTGTAAAAAGCCTTGGGATTTTCTTTAGCCCTATTTGCCAATGACTTTTCGTGACCCCTTCTAGCCCTCCTGACTCCTTGCTTAAGTTCCTTCCTACTTTCCTTATATTCCACACAGGCTTCGTCTGTTCCCAGCCTTTTAGCCCTGACAAATGCCTCCTTTTTCTTTTTGATGAGGCCTACTCTCTTGATATCCAAGGTTCCCGAAAATTGCCGTATTTATCCTTCTTCCTGACAGGAACATGCCGGTCCTGAATTTCTTTCAACTGACACTTGAAAGCCTCCCACATGTCAGATGTTGAGTTGCCCTCAAACATCCGCCCCCAATCTATGTTCTTCAGTTCCCGCCTAATATTGTTATAATAAGCCTTCCCCCAATTTAGCACATTCATCCTAGGACCACTCTTATCCTTGTCCACCAGCACTTTAAAACTTACTGAATTGTGGTCACTGTTCCCGAAATGCTCCCCTATTGAAACATCTACCACCTGGCTGGGCTCATTCCCCAATACCAGGTCCAGTACTGCCCCTTCCCTAGTTGGACTGTCCACATATTGTTTTAAGAAGCCCTCCTGGATGCTCCTTACAAACTCCGCCCCATCTAAGCCCCTGGCACTAAGTGAGTCCCAGTCAATATTGGGGAAGTTGAAGTCTCCCATCACCACAACCCTGTTGTTTTTACTCTTTTCCAAAATCTGTCTACCTATCTGCTCCTCTATCTCCCGCTGGCTGTTGGGAGGCCTGTAGTAAATCCCCAACATTGTGACTGCACCCTTCTTATTCCTGATCTCTACCCATATAGCCTCACTGCCCTCTGAGGTGTCCTCCCGCAGTACAGCTGTGATATTCTCCCTAACCAGTAGCACAACTCCGCCACCCTTTTACATCCCCCTCTATCCCGCATGAAACATCTAAATCCTGGAACGTTTAGCTGCCAATCCTGCCCTTCCCTCAACCAGGTCTCTGTATGGCAACAACATCATAGTTCCAAGTACTAATCCAAGTTCATCCACCCTGCCCGTAATACTTCTTGCATTAAAACATATGCACTTCAGGCCACCAGACCCGCTGTGTTCAGCAACTTCTCCCTGTCTGCTCTGCCTCAGAGCCCCACTGTCCCTATTCCCTAGTTCTCCCTCAATGCTCTCACCTTCTGACCTATTGCTCCCGTGCCCACCCCCCTGCCATACTAGTTTAAACCCTCCCGTGTGACACTAGCAAACCTCGCGGCCAGGAGATTTATGCCTCTCCGGTTTAGATGCAACCCGTCCTTCTTATATAGGTCACACCTGCCCCGGAAGAGCTCCCAGTGGTCCAGATAACGGAAACCCTCCCTCCTACACCAGCTGTTTAGCCACGTGTTTAGCTGCTCTATCTTCCTATTGATCGCCTCACTGGCACGTGGCACAGGGAGTAATCCCGAGATTACAACCCTAGAGGTCCTGTCTTTTAACTTTCTGCCTAGCTCCCTGAACTCCTGCTGCAGGACCTCATGCCCCTTCCTGCCTATGTCGTTAGTACCAATAATTAGTTAGTATTTAATATTTAATTAGTTACCAATGCTTAATTTTTTAAATTTAGTGTAGATTCCCAACCAGTCACTCAGGTCACAGATTTTCTGTGATGTCCCGCATGGTATGTTGCCTGCCCGGTGCTAGGGTGCGGGACATCTCTGACCGGCTTGAAAGGATACTGGAGAGGGAGGGGGAGGATCCAGTTGTTGTGGTCCATGTCGGTACCAACAACATAGGCAAGTCTAGAAAAGAGGACCTGTTTAGAGATTATAAAGAGCTAGGATTCAAATTAAAAAACAGGTCCTCAAGGGTCCTAATGTCCGGATTACTGCCCGAGCCACGTGCAAATTGGCATAGGGAGGCAAGAATAAGGGAAGTTAACACGTGGCTGAAAGAGTGGTGTGTGAAAGAGGGGTTCCTTTTCATGGGACACTGGCATCAGTTTTGGGACAGAGGGGAACTATACCGTTGGGATGGTCTCCACCTGAACCGAGCTGGGACCAGTGTTCTGGCGAAAAGAGTAAATAGGGTGATCAATAGGACTTTAAACTAGAGAATGGGGGGGAAGGGAAAGTCAGGGAACCAAGAGGTGAAGTAATCAGTGGGAAGCGTAGCTGCTTAGGAATACAAAAAAGCACGAAAAGACAGAACTCAGGAGAGGTTACGATAGTCCCCATCCCACAAAATATGACACAGTGTATGGAAAGGCTCAGTAAACCAAGGTCCACCACACTAAGAAAACAAAAAGGGACGGTCAATAGAGAATTAAAGGTGCTATATTTAAATGCGCGCAGTGTACGGCACAAGGTAGATGAGCTTGTGGCCCAGATTGTGACTGGCAGGTATGATGTGGTAGGCATCACCGAGACATGGTTGCAGGGTGTTCAGGACTGGCATTTAAACATCCAGGGATTCACAACCTATCGAAAAGACAGAGAGGTGGGCAGAGGGGGCGGGGTTGCCTTGTTAATTAGGAATGAAATTAAATCAATAGCACTAAACGACATAGGGTCAGATGATGTGGAGTCTGTGTGGGTAGAGTTGAGGAACCACAAAGGCAAAAAACCCACAATGGGAGTTATGTACAGGCCTCCTAACAGTGGTCAGGGCCAGGGGCACAAAATGCACCACGAAATAGAAAGGGCATGTCGGAAAGGCAAGGTCACAGTGATCATGGGGGACTTCAATATGCAGGTGGACAGGGTAAATAATGCTGCCAGTGGACCCAAGGAAAGGGAATTCATTGAATGTTTACAGGAGGGCTTTTTGGAACAGCTTGTGATGGAGCCCACGAGGGAACAGGCCATTCTGGACTTAGTGTTATGTAATGAGCCAGACTTGATTAAAGATCTTAAAGTAAGGGAACACTTAGGAGGCAGTGATCATAATATGGTAGAATTCAATCTCCAATTTGAAAGAAAGAAGGTAGAATCAGATGTAAAGGTGTTACAGTTAAATAAAGGTAACTACAGGGGCATGAGGGAGGTACTGACGAAAATCGACTGGGAGCAGAGCCTAGTGGGAAAGACCGTAGAACAGCAATGGCAGGAGTTTCTGGGAGTAATTGAGGACACAGTACAGAGGTTCATCCCAAAGAAAAGAAAGGTAATCAGAGGGGGGATTAGGCAGCCATGGCTGACAAAGGAAGTTAGGGAATGCATCAAAGCAAAAGAGAAAGCCTATCATGTGGCAAAGAGTAGTGGGAAGTCAGAAGATTGGGAAGGCTACAAAAACAAACAGAGGATAACAAAGAGAGAAATAAGGAAAGAGAGGATCAATAAAGAAGGTAGGCTAGCCAGTAACATTAGGAATGATAGTAAAAGTTTCTTTAAATACATTAAAAACAAACGGGAGGCAAAAGTAGACATTGGGCCGCTCCAAAATGACGCTGGTAATTTTGTGATGGGAGACAAGGAAATAGCTGAGGAACTAAATAAGTACTTTGCGTCAGTCTTCACAGTAGAAGACATGAGTAATATCCCAACAATTCAGGAGAGTCAGGGGTAGAGTTGAATATGGTAGCCATCACAAAGGAGAAAGTGCTAGACAAACTAAGAGGTCTAAAAATTGATAAATTTCCGGGCCCAGATGGGCTACATCCTAGAATTCTTAAGGAGATAGCTGAAGAAATAGTGGAGGCGTTAGTTATGATCTTTCAAAAGTCACTGGAGTCAGGGAAAGTCCCAGAGGATTGGAAAATCGCTGTTGTAACCCCCCTGTTCAAGAAGGGAACAAGGAAAAAGATGGAAAATTATAGGTCAATTAGCCTAACCTCGGTTGTTGGCAAGATTCTAGAATCCATTGTTAAGGATGAGATTTCTAAATTCTTGGAAGTGCAGGGTCGGATTAGGACAAGTCAGCATGGATTTAGTAAGGGGAGGTCGTGCCTGACAAACCTGTTAGAGTTCTTTGAAGAGATAACAAATAGGTTAGACCAAGGAGAGCCAATGGATGTTATCTATCTTGACTTCCAAAAGGCCTTTGATAAGGTGCCTCACGGGAGACTGCTGAGTAAAATAAGGGCCCATGGTATTCGAGGCAAGGTACTAACATGGATTGACGATTGGCTGTCAGGCAGAAGGCAGAGAGTTGGGATAAAAGATTATTTTTTCGGAATGGCAACCGGTGACGAGTGGTGTCCCGCAGGGTTCAGTGTTGGGGCCACAGCTGTTCTCTTTATATATTAATGATCTAGATGATGGGACTGGGGGCATTCTGGCTAAGTTTGCCGATGATACAAAGATAGGTGGAGGGGCAGGTAGTATGAAGGAGGTGGGGAGGCTGCAGAAAGATTTAGACAGTTTAGGAGAGTGCTCCAAGAAATGGCTGATGAAATTCAACGTGGGCAAGTGCGAGGTCTTGCACTTTGCAAAAAAGAATAGAGGCATGGACTATTTTCTAAACGGTGACAAAATTCATAATGCTGAAGTGCAAAGGGACTTGGGAGTCCTAGTCCAGGATTCTCTAAAGGTAAACTTTCAGGTTGAGTCCGTAATTAAGAAAGCAAATGCAATGTTGTCATTTATCTCAAGAGGCTTGGAATATAAAAGCAGGGATGTACTTCTGAAGCTTTATAAAGCATTAGTTAGGCCCCATTTAGAATACTGTGAGCAATTTTGGGCCCCACACCTCAGGAAGGACATACTGGCACTGGAGCGGGTCCAGCGGAGATTCACACGGATGATCCCTAACATACGATGAATGTCTGAGGATCCTGGGATTATATTCATTGGAGTTTAGGAGGTTGAGGGGAGATCTAATAGAAACTTACAAGATAATTAATGGCTTAGATAGGGTGGACGTAGGGAAGTTGTTTCCATTAGCAGGGGAGACTAGGACCCGGGGGCACAGCCTTAGAATAAAAGGGAGTCACTTTAGAACAGAGATGAGGAGAAATTTCTTCAGCCAGAGAGTGGTGGGTCTGTGGAATTCATTGCCACAGAGGGCGGTGGAGGCCGGGATGTTGAGTGTCTTTAAGACAGAAGTTGATAAATTCTTGATTTCTCGAGGAATTAAGGGCTATGGAGAGAGAGCGGGTAAATTGAGTTGAAATCAGCCATGATTGAATGGTGGAGTGGACTCGATGGGCCGAATCCTATGTTTTATGGTCCTTCCGCTCCTATGTCTTATGGTCTTATGGACCACGTTGGCGCCCACATCACCGCCAGGACTGAGGCGATCGCGGCGGACGGTCAAAGCCCCCGACAGACTTAATTTGTAATCTTTTTGTCACCCCCGCTGGACTTTTTTTAACAGGGGGTGAATGTGGTAAACACCACTAGTGATATATTGTATGTATTATGACACTGCCCGTATATTACAGGTACGATGGTAAAGCCCTGCCTGGGTGAATAAAAGTGTATGCTCTCCTGCGCTACTTCCATTCTGGTTCCAGCTGCGGGAGGCACAACATCTTGTGCAATAAAGCCTTGATTGTTTCACCATTCTCGTCTCGTGGTAATTGATGGTAAATGATAGGCAATATAGAATTTTTGTTTTATCCCAAAAATCGTCAAAACGTTTTGCCTCTCTCTTTCTGTAAAATGCGAACCTTGGTCCGATTCAATGCTGCAGGGGAGTCCCCAGCGTATAACTATTTGCTGTGTTAAACTCTTGGCTGTTGCCTTAGCCGAGTTTGTCCTGGAGGGAAATGCTTCCACCCATTTTGTGAAGATGTCGATCACCACCAACACATATTTAAAACCATTTCTGCAGGGGGGAGGGGACCAATATAATCCAGCTGTAAATTCGTCCATGGGCCATTGACAGGGCGGGTGTGTCTTAACTGACCTTTCCTGGAGTATTTTTCTGGATTATTTTGAGCGCAAATTAAACAATTTTCAATATAATGCGTGACGTTTGCTTTTAAATCGGGCCACCAGCACAATGGTCTTAAGTGGGCAATTGTGGTTTCTATCCCCTGATGTCTGTGTCCGTCATGAAATTGACAAATAATCTGGTTCCTGTCCTGGGTGGGGACCACATAAATTCCATTCTTTAATACAATTCCGTCCTGTACCGTCAGTGTGTCCTTGGATTTGTCACAGGGGGCTGGGAAGTTACCGTTTAAAATTTGCTGAAGAGTGTCATCTGCCTTTTGGGCCTGTGCTAAATCTTGGATATTCGTCTGTGAGCCCTGGACTGCGTGTACTGGGGCATTCTCGGAGGGTTGCCAAAAGTGACCGTGTCGTGATCCTGCCTTTGCTAGGGCATTTGCTTTTACGTTACCGGGTGGGGACAAACGATGATGGCTTCTAACCTTTATTATGCCATATTTGCGGTCTTAGCTGTTTCCAGGATGTGTTTCAGTAATGGTGCTGAGGGTAGGGGTTTACCGTCGGCGGATATGATTCCCCTAGATTCCCACAGGGGCAGGAATTCCGTTAAACTGTTACAGACTTATAAACTGTCCGAATATATATCTGCGGGGGTCGGGAAAGAATCTGGGTGCTGTACTATGTATGCGATGGCTGCTAATTTTTGCTAATGTCCTGGTAATTTTTGTGATATCTCCTCTAATGCGCGTCCCTGCACGTCTTCCGCATATTTACCACATCCTGTAATCCTTTTTCCATTATCCACGGTGGAGGAGTCTTCTACATAAATTTTTTAAGATTTATCCGTGGGCTGGGTGCTCTGCGGTCCGATGCCTGCTTTTGTGGGTAGCGATTAGGAATAAAGGGTCCTGTGTTGTGCCTGGCTGCGATGATTTCACACTCATGTGGGGCTCCTGCATACAGCAAATTATCTGCTAAAAATGTGTGTGTCTTTGTCCTTTTTACTGTGATGCCCCTTTCTTGAAAGAGTAAGGTCCAGCTCGCTGCTCTAATCTGGCTGACTGAACCGTCCTTTAACCTACCATCTAACCGTAGCTGCGTTGGGGTGTGTTTGGTTAAAATCGTTACGGGCTGAGGCCTCTGATGTATGCGAAGTACTGAACAGCCCAAAAAACTGCAAGCAAGTGCCTTTCGCAGGCTGAAAATCCTTGCTCCACTGGGTCCAAAACTCATGAGGCATAGGCTACGGGTCCAAAACGATCGTGCCTTTCTTGGAGTAGTACGGCCGATAGGGTTCGGTCGGTGGTCGCTACTTTTATGGCGTATGGGGAGTGTGGGTCTGGTACCTGCAAAGCGGGGGCTGTACCTAGGGCGCATTTTAATGCATCAATGATATCCGTATGCTGTGGAAGCCATTCCCAAGGGGCGTTCTGTTTTAGGAGCTCGGAAAGTGGGGCTGCCTTGGTGGCGAAACCGTCTATATGGTTCCTGCAATAACCAACCAGTCCGAAAAATGACCGGAGTGCAGTGACATTATGGGCAAGGGCAATTTAACAATCGAATCAATCCATTTTTGCTCTATCTCTCTCTTTCCGTGCGTGATGACTGTGTCGAAATAAAAGACCTTTTCTTTTAGGATTTTTGCCTTTTTCGGGTTGACTTTACATCCAATTGAGTGTAGGAGACCTAATAGTTCAGAACAAAGTGAAATGTGCTCTTCCTTGGTATCAGTTTGTAGGAGCAAGTCATCCACATACTGAATGAGGCATTCGGGTCGGGAAAATTTGGATAATCCATTTGCCAATTGTCGGTGGAAAATGGAGGGGGAGTTGTGGAAACCTTGCGGAAGGCATGTCCACGTATATTGCTGTCCTTGGAACGTGAAGCCGAATTTATATTGGCAATTCTTTTCTAATGGAATGGACCAGAAGTCATTGCTAATGTCCAGTACCGTAAAATGTCTTGACTGTAGTCCCTGTTTAGCATTGTCTCGGGACTCATGACAACGATAGGGGCTGCTAATGGAGGTACTTTATTGAGTTCTCTGTACTCGATGGTCAGTCTCCATGAACCGTCTGGTTTACTTACGGGCCAAATTGCGGCATTGTTTGTTGAGGCTATGGGCCGAATGACGCCTTGGTCTAGCAAACTTTGAATTACCTTTGCAATTTCTCCCTTGGCTTGCTGTGGGAAGCCGTATTGTTTCTGGGGCTTGGGATCGGGACCTGTAATGGCGACTGTTCCCGGAATTTTTCCACAGTCGTGCTTGTGCTGGGCGAAGGATGCTTTGTGTTTCCTTAGGACCTCTCTAATTGTCCTATCTGTACTAATGACTTGCGGATCAAACTAATAGTCGCCTACTGAGCAGATTCTGTGTTCGTAGTCTCCTACTGTGAGCGTGGCGGGGACTCTCGCTGTTCTAGCCATTTTCCAAACACATTTATTCATGGGGTCAAAGGAAAGGTTATGTAAACTCATGAAGTCGATCCCTAACGGCAGATTCTGCTGTTCGGGGCAAATCTACTAAAACAACGGGGTGCTTGGCATTAACGTTTCCGATTTGGATATCCACGGGGGCCGTAATATGTCCCTGCTGGATATGTCCTATAAATCCGCTAAGAGTGATAGTGTCTGTAGTGGGCCATTTATCTTGGTGAAACATTGTGGAGGAGTTTAAAGTGGTATGGGACCCTCCTGTATCCCAAAGGAACTCTACGGGGTGTCCCCGGACTGTGCCTGTGACTACTGGTCTACCTAACTTGTCCCAGAGTGTGTCACAGACCCAAGTTAGGGAGTCCGAACACCGTCAATCTGTGCTATTTATGGCAGAATTGTCTGGGCGGCGCTAATGTGTGGAGATGAACTAGACAAGATTGCTGTGCCTGTTTGACATCAGCCATCTCCTTGTCTTTTGCTGCTAGCTGCTCTCGGAATTGCTCATTAACTTTTTCACACTTGCTAACCTTTCCCTCACTCTTCTCCTCTTTCTCTACAGGCTGTCTGCGGAGCATCCTCACGACCTCCTCTGTGCCTCGCAATTGTGCCAGACAGGACATGATTGCCATCGGCTTACGAACTTTCCCTAAATTCTTCTTGTGTATCTCGGTTAGGTTGTCCCACCAAGTTTGTCCTATACTACCAGGAGCTGGCTCTTCATTCGCACAACACTCAGACCAAAGGGGCCATCTTTTCCCCTTTAAGTATTTCCTCAACTCTTCTCCCCATATGGGACACTGCTCTGCTCTGTTGGTCGCTGAGACCTCGGGTTCCTGTGGGTTCATAAAGCGCTCCAGTGCCTTTGCTGCCATTTCTACTGGTATCGTTTTCTGTATCCTAAATTTGGAACAGGGGGGAATAGGGCGGTGATGCAAACAGCAGGTGTCGCCTAAGCTATTTTCCGGTTCACAAAACTCCCGATAGTTTTATGCAACAAAATCTGACGAGTTTACCTTTTATCCCTGTTAGTACGCATGCAAATTATTACACACTTCCGAATCTTGGAGGTTTGATCAATATGGGTCTTACACTTGTGGTTTCTTTCACTTTTCCAATTGGGTTTCTAATTCAACGTTTTGTGGGTTCTCTCGGAGTGACAAAATCACTTCTAGGTCGAGTCCCATTCGAGGTCGCCAATAACTGTTGCCAATTTTGATGAGTGGAATACTATCCCACGAGCACCTCTAATAACTGTTGCCAATTCTGCACCGAAGACATCAATAATGTTGCCCTTCTTAATATTGAGTAATATTGCTTTTCAGAGTCGCCAGGTATCAGATGATACCACCACAAGGTTCAACCGGATATTGATCAAAGACCCAACAACCAGTCAGTTAGTTCAAGTTCAATAATAGTTTATTTACACACAAGATTAACTCACACATGCAACATAACAACACTACAAGCTAAACTACACCTAACACTACAACAACTTGTACTTAACTTTCAGGCACCCGGCTTTGACAGAGGAACAAGGCCTTTGATCGGATCTGGACTGGCTGGGTCTGGAGAAGTTACTTCGGTTCTGCTGGACTCTTCCGTCTGGTAGCGATCGTTGATCTTGAATTTGCTTCTGGTCATGGTGCTGCAGTTGGCTTCAGGTACAAGCCGGGCCGAAGAGTGCCGGTGTGCCAGGGCCAAAAGAGATCAAACACATGGCAGTGTCTCTCTTTATCCTTTGGGGTTTCGCGCTCTTTTGGGTGGTCCTTCACTTTGGACCCAATAATTCGGCAGGCTTCAATCATTGCCTTCGATTTGAGCCAATAAAGGGGCGGGTGCCTTGATGGCTGGGCGTGTCCTGAGCGGTCATTGACTTTGGCTGTTTGGGCTTCCTGGGTGAAAGGAGTGGCGCCAATGTGTCTGGAATTGTATCTGATACCTGAGTACCAGTCCTTTGTCCTGGGGAAATGGGTCATTAGAATGCAAATTGGCGAGGGGTTTCGATACTGTCTGGTTATCTGTTAGCAAATATACATTTAGGCTCTGGGTTTGCCTGAATCCTGCATTGGACATATTTCCCTTGAGTCTTTGCAAGTATCCATGTTTACTTTGTAAGTGGCCAGCCCAGATGGTTACAACACCTCAGAGGGCAGCGAGGCTAGATGGGTAGAGATCAGGAATAAGAAGGGTGCAGTCACTATGTTGGGGGTTTACTACAGGCCACCCAACAGCCAGCGAGAGATAGAGGAGTAGATAGGTAGACAGATTTAGGAAAAGAGTAAAAACAACCAGGTTGTTGTGGTGGGAGACTTTAACTTCCCCAATATTGACTGGGGCTAGGGGCTTGGACGGGGCAGAGTGTGTAAGGAGCATCCAGGAGGGCTTCTTAAAACAATCTGTAGCTAGTCCAACTAGGGAAGGGGCTGTACTGGACCTGGTATTGGGGAATGAGCACGGCCAGGCGGCAGAAGTTTCAGTAGGGGAGCATTTCGGGAACAGTGACCACAATTCGTTAAGTTTTAAAGTGCTGGTGGACAAGGATAATAGTGGTCCTAGGGTGAATGTGCTAAATTGGGGGAAGGCTAATTATAACAATATTAGGCGGGAACTGAAGAATCTAGATTGGGGGTGGATGTTTGAGGGTAAATCAACATCTGACATGTGGGAGGCTTTCAAGTGTCAGTTGAAAGGAATTCAGGACCGGCATGTTCCTGTGAGGAAGAAGGATAAATATGGCAAATTTCGGGAACCTTGGATAACGAGAGATATTGTAGGCCTCGTCAAAAAGAAAAAGGAGGCATTTGTCAGGGCTAAAAGGCTGGGAACAGACGAAGCCTGTGTGGAATATAAGGAAAGTAGGAAGGAACTTAAGCAAGGAGGGCTTGGCCCCTAAGGGAGTGGAAAAATCCGCACAGCCCCGGGGCCCATTGAGTCTGCCGGACCATGCCATTCTCCGATGCGGGTGGCGGTTTTTGGGGGGGCGGGGGAATTGGGAGGTCGGCGGGGGCGGGATTCATGCCGACCCCCGGTGATTCTCCCACCCGGCAGGCCGTCGGAGAATCCCGCCCGAGGTGTTGGACGTCTTGAAAAATATTAAGGTGGATAAGTCCCCAAGACCTGATGGGATCTACCCCAGAATACTGAAGGAGGCTAGAGAGGAAATTGCTGAAGCCTTGACAGAAATCTTTGAATCCTCACTGTCTTCAGGTGATGTCCCGGAGGACTGGAGGATAGCTAATGTTGTTCTTTTGTTTAAGAAGGGTAGCAAGGATAATCCAGCGAACTACAGACTGGTGAGCCTTACGTCAGTGGTAGGGAAATTACTGGAGAGAATTCTTCGAGACAGGATCTACTCCCATTTGGAAGCAAGTGGACGTATTAGCAAGAGGCAGCACAGTTTTGTGAAGGGGAGGTTGTGTCTCACTAACTTGATAGAGTTTTTCGAGGAGGTCACAAAAATTATTGATACAGGTAGGGTAGTGGATGTTATCTATATGGACTTCAGTAAGGCCTTTGACATGGTCCCTCATGGCAGGCTGGTACAAAAGGTGAAGTCACACGGGATCAGCGGTGAGCTGGCAAGATGGATACAGAACTGGCTAGGTCATAGAAGGCAGAGAGTCGCAATGGAAGGGTGCTTTTCTGTTTGGAGGGCTGTGACTAGTGGTGTTCCACAGGGATCAGAGTTGGGACCTTTGCTGTTCATAGTATATATAAATGATTTGGAGGAAAATGTAACTGGTCTGATTAGTAAGTTTGCGGACGACACAAAGGTTGGTGGAATTGCGGATAGCGATGAGGACTGCCAAAGGATACAGCAGGATTTAGATCGTCTGGAGACGTGGGCGCAGAGATGGCAGATGGAGTTTAATCTGGTCAAATGTGAGGTAATGCATTTTGGAATGTCTAATACAGGTAGGGAATATACAGTGAATGGTAGAACCCTCAACAGTATTGACAGTCAGAGAAATCTAGGTGTACAGGTCCACAGTGTTGTGTTATGCTGCTTCATGTAGCATAAGCTGCTTCCTTGATGTATGCTTTGACAAAGGAAGCTCCAGACTATGAAATGAGTTCAACGTATTTATTGAACTATTAACATGGTTCTTAAATGAGTTTGACTCTCTGTTAATCTACCTGTAGTAACTCAGTCTATCTTTACCAGCCTGCTCTAAGCCATGTGCTGGGTGTGATGCTGTTGATCAACCCCGATGTACTCTCTAGATGTCTGTCTGTGGAAAGAGGCAGAGCATGTGTGCCCTGTCCTTTTATATGGGTTGTGAAGTGCCCCTTGTGGTAATGCCACCTCTGGGTGTCCTGATTATCCATTGCTTGTGTCCTGTTGTAATGACCCATTGGCTGTATGTCTGCATGTCATGGCATCTCTGGTGCTCCCTCTAGTGGTTACTTAGTTGTAGTGTATTTATATTAACCCCTTGTGTATATACAGTGATGCATCTCATCACGCACAGGTCACTGAAAGGGGCAGCACAGGTGGAGAAGGTAGTCAAGGAGGCATACGGCATGCTTGCCTTCATTGGCTGGGCCATTGAGTATAAAAATTGGCAAGTCATGTTGCAGCTGTATAGAACCTTAGTTAGGCCACACTTGGAGTATATTGTTCAATTATGGTCGCCACACTACCAGAAGGATATGGAGGCTTTAGAAAGGGTGCAGAAGAGATTTACCAGGATGTTGCCTGGTATGGAGGGCATTAGCTATGAGGAGAGGTTGAATAAATTTGGTTTGTTCTCACTGGAACGACAGAGGTTGAGGGGCAACCTGATAGAGGTCTACAAAATTATGAGGGGCATAGACATGGTGGCTAGTAGAGACTTTTTCCCAGGGTAGAGGGGTCAATTACTAGGGGGCATAGGTTTAAGGTGCGAGGGGCAAGGTTTAGAGGAGATGTACGAGGCAAGTCTTTTACACAGAGGGCAGTGGGTGCCTGGAACTCGCTGCCGGAGGAGGTGGTGGAAGCAGGGATGATAGTGATGTTTAAGGGGCATCTTGACAAATACATGAATAGGATGGGAATAGAGGGAAACGGACCCCGGAACTGTCGAAGATTGTAGTTTAGTCGGGCAGAATGGTCGGCGCAGGCTTGGAGGGCCGAAGGGCCTGTTCCTGTGCTGTACTTTTCTTTGTTCTATGTTCTTTGTTCTTTGTCACCAATGTCCTCAAACTCGATCCTGTACAAGAACCTTCCTCCATCTGCCCCCAAACCGACCCTTCCTCCATTACTTTTTTCCGAACTTTCTCGATATTTACCGCCGAGAACTAGTTCATTAAATTCGGCAACACCAACCCCCTTGACTGCCTATCCCTCTGCAAAAACGCTCTCTGAACCTGAAGTACCTTGCCCGCCCAAACAAAGGCCAAAACCAGCTTAATAATCTACCATAAAAAGATTCGGGCAGAAAGTTTGGGAGACTCTGGAATATAAATAAGAATTTTGGAAGGAGCATAATTTTCACCGTTTGAACCCGCCCTTCGAATAATAGCGGAAGAGCAAACCACCTTTTTAAAATACCCTTCACAATTTTAACTAGGCCGGCCAAATTCAGCATCTCCAACAATGCCCAGCTATGAGCCACCTCTACTCCCAATTATCTGAAGCTCAACCAAGCAAGCCAGAACGACACTTCTCCAGACCCCCTCTTTGTACCCGAGGGCTCACCGGAAGCACCTCACTCTTCCCCACATTGAGTCTATACTCCGAAAAGGAGACAAGCATACTCAACATCTCCATACTCAACACGGTGGAGAGAGGGTCTGTTATGTACAACAGCAAGCCATCCACATACAGGGACACTTGATGGTCCATACCTCCCCTCTCTATATCTTTCCACTCCGTCGATGGCCTCAGTACTATAGCCAACAGTTTAATTGACAATATTGAAAGTAACAGGGAGTGAACACCGCTGCCTTGTTCTCCTATACAGTCGAAAGTGCCCTGAGCTCAATACGTTAGTACGAACGCTTACAGTGGGGACCTTATGCAAGAGCCGGATCCAAGAAATGAACCTGGATCCAAACCCTAATTCTCCCAGTATCTTACTCCCATTCTACCCGTCGAACACTTCCTCCGCGTCCATGGAAATTATTGCCTCCAGCTCCGAACCCGACAGGGGCAATATCACCACATTCAAAAACCTCCTATTGGTCACAATTGTCGGCCCTTCACAAACCCCATCTGGTCCTCCGCAGACGTTCTTCCAAGCGAGTTGCCAGCACCTTGGCCAATATCTTTGCATCGGCATTCAATACAGATATGGGCAGATAAGACCCACACTCCACTGGATACGTATTCTTTTTCAAGATTAGAGAGATGGAAGCCTGTGCCAATGTGGACCCACCCAAAATATTCAAATGTCCCCTAATCCATGTTCCTTGATAAAGTTGTTTGCCTCCTCCAGCGTGTCAAAGTAATGGTCTCTGCCCCCATGCATGACCCACAGGCCAGCCGTGTACACCATTCCAAACTTCACCTTTTTCCTAAAAAGGGCAGACTTTGCCTTATTAAACCCGGCACTCCATTTTGCTAGTTCTGTTCCCAGGTCTTGGTAGATTCTAATGATGTGGCCTACCCAACTGCACTCTCGTGTTTCCTTCACCCACCTCAGGATCTATTCTTTGTCTATGTACCTCTGAAGCTGGACCATGATCACCCGTGGCGGCTCCATGGCTCTGGGCTCTTCCTCTGCAACTGATGGGCCCGGTCCACTTAGGGAGGGCATGCAAAGACCCCTCCCCCACCAGCTGCCCGAACATCTTTGCCACATAATCTGTGGCCTTCGCTCCTTCCATGACCTCGGGCAACCTAATGATCCTCAGATTTTGTCGTCAGGAGCGGTTCTCCAAGTCGTCGATCTTGGCCTTCAGCATTGTTTCCCCCTCTGCCATCATTACCTCTGCCGCCAAGGTGGCAATCTGATCCTCATGCTCTGAGACTGTCTCGACCACCTTCTGGATCAACAAATTCTGCACCTCCAACTGTTCCACCCTTTCCAGAGATGCCCAATTTAGTTCAGTCACTTTTGCCAGATCGTCTGTTGGCGCCTGGCTTTGCGTTCTAAATTCTGTCGACAGGAACTGCACCAACTTCTCAGTCATACACTGAGCGGGCAATGACGACACAGGTCCCTCCATCACGTGTTCCTCTCCTGCGCCACTTGCGTCCTCTGAATCCGAAGAGAGCCCTTTACTCGACTTTTGTTTTTGTAAATTTAGAGGGCGCGATTCTCCCTGTGTGAGAATCGCCGTTCGCACCATTTTTTCCCACGGCGCTGGTCCGACGGCAGCGATTCTCTGAGGAACGGAGAACCGGCGCCATATGCGTTTGGCCCGGCGCCGGTCGCTGTCCGGGGCCGGGCCGCCGATTCTCCGGCCTTGATGGGCCGAGCGGCTGCACGGAAACGGCAGAGTCACGCCGCCGCCGTTCACCCCTGCTCACAGCCGGCGGGAACTCTGTGCGTAGGGTCGGGGGGGCGGCCTGTGGGGCGGGGAAAAGCGCTCCTTCGCCGGGGGGCCTCCGATGGGGTCTGGCCCGCGATCGGGGCTCAGCGATCGGCGGGCAGGCCTCTCCCCCCCCCCCCCGGGCCTACTTTGTTGCACTTCTGGCCCCAGAAGCCCCGCGCCATGTTGCGTCGGGGCCGGAGCGTTCCGTGAGTCTACCGCGCATGCGTCAGATGGCGCTTCGCCACTGCGCATGCGCGGGTTGGCGCCGCCCCCAGTCCACGCCAGGATGTAAGGCTGGAGCAGCGTGAACTGCTCCAGCACCATGCTGGCTGCCTGTGGGGGCCAGAATCGGTACTGCCCGCGCCCGTTTCGCGCCGTCGTGAAACGCGACGGCGTTCATGACGGCGCAGACACATAGTCCCGCGATCGGTGAATCGCGCCCAGAGTACCCAATTCATTTTTTCCAATTAAGGGGTAATTTAGCGTGGCCAATCCACCTAGCTTGCACATCTTTGGGTGTGGGGACGAAACCCGGGGAGCATGTGCAAACTCCACACATACAATGACCCAGAGCCGGGATCGAACCTGGGACCTCGACACCGTGAGGCTGCAGGGCTAACCCACTGTGTCACCGTGCTGCCCTGACGCACTCCTCACTTGATAACTTTTGGACATTACACACTGGAGGAGCAATCCTAATTCTTCTACTGTACCACTTTTCCACTGTCACAGCACCTGCAAAACTGGCAGAAAGGGTGAAGAATCAAGTCCTCATGCAGGAGCCACCTTATGTGCGACCTCTCACTCCATGGCCGAAAGTCCCGGAATGAGATAATAGTTAACTAGTTGTATTTGCTGCATATTTCATTACAGTTCTTGTTATTAACAAACAGTAATTGTGTTTACATTTACAAACCTGGTGACTGTAATTATTGGGTAGCCAAGGGCCAAAAACCTATTTTTCTCAGAATTATTGGTTAATTCACTTGTGTTGCAACTCTGGGTCAAGTGGTGCTGGAATTCACCACGCCGAGAGTGTCGTAACAACTGACAACCGTGATATTTCTAATTCCAGGGCCAGTGGTGACTGTGCATGCACCCTGCTGCACACTGCCACCTACAAAGATGGCAACCATGCAATCTACAGACACAATGTGTGGCTGGTGCATGACCATCATCTCCTAATTATGCCGGAATGTGCATGGTACAATGGGAGCTTCCCTGATGTGTCCATAGAAAATCATAGAAGCCCTACAGTGCAGAAGGAGGCCATTTGGCCCAACAAGTCTGCACAACCCCTTAGAGAGAGCACGAAAACTGGCCCCTTCTCCCACCCTGTCCCCATAATTCAGTGCCCAAAACATTAAGTAGGGTTACTAAGGGGCAGTTCAGCATGGCCAATCCACATATCCTGCACATCTTTGGACTGCAAGAGGAAACCGGAGCACCCGGAGGAAACTACACAGACATGGGGAGAAAGTGCAAACTCCAGAGACAGTCACCCGAGGCTGGATTTGAACTAGGGTTCCTGGCGCTGTGAAGCAGTTGTGCAAACCACAGTGCCACCGTGCTGCCCCTCATCTGCCTCTGCCAAAATCTCAGCATTTCTGAGCAAGAGCACAGATTCAAGAATGAATACCTTAGATCTGGCCGCATCTGTAGGGAGAAAAAAGAGATATTGTTTGGAGTCCAGATGACCCTTTGTCGAAGATTTGACAAAGGGTAATCTGGACTCGAAACGTTAGCTCTTTTCGCTCCCTACAGATGCTGCCAGACCTGCTGAGATTTTCCAGCATTTTCTCTTTGGTTTCAGATTCCAGCATCCGCAGTAATTTGCTTTTATCCAGTGACATAATCTCAGGGTAAGGGGTCACCCATTTAAGACAGAAATGAGGAGGAATTTCTTCTCTCAGAGGGCAGTGAATCTGTGAAATTCTTTGCAGAGAGCTGTAGAGACTGGGTCATTAAGTATGTTCAAGGTTGAGAATAGACAGATTTTTAATCCGTAATGGAATAAAGGATTATGGGGATAAAGTGGAAAAGTGGAGTTGAGGATTGTCATATCAGTTTAGCCATGATCTCATGGAATGTCAGAGCAGATTTGACGGGCCAAATGGCCTACTTCTGCTCGTACATTTTATGGTCTTCTGAAGTCCTTCTGTCAAGTCTTTGATCGAAAGACGCCTCACAGGGAGTGACAAGCTGGGCGCACACTGCATGGCGAAAGCTCCACCTGTAGCAGGTGGGATGAGACCCTTAAGGGCCTCAAATCACTGTGGAGCAGGAAGGTTGACCATGAGCCTTCCTGCCCATAACATAGTTCTGGCGGAGGCAAGAAAACAGCGGCATTCAGATGTGCCACTTTCTAATTAAATGCCCTTCCTGCTTCCAAGCTTGCCACCAAAGAGAGCAGAAGATCCTGTCAGGAGTTAAACTCCACAGCACATGGGAAACTTGACTTCTGGGTTTCGTGGCTGAAACTGCTCCGTAATATGCAGCTGTTAATATCCAGGCCAAAGTGTATAAATCTATGGCTAACTTCTCTCGAAACTTACTGAACCCGGTCAGTGGTCCTTCGAGAGATCAAAGCTGATGCAACATTATCATGTTGGATGATCAAAACTATAATTATGAGGAGGTACTATGCTTATTTATATTGGGACAGGGACGCGTAAGAGAACATTTAATTGGCATTTTAAAAATATATTTTGTAAGATTTTGATAGTTATCAACGGGTTGCAGAGTGACTGAGAGTAATTCAAAATTGTCACGAAGGGAATGGAAAAAGAACTAAGGGACAATTTCTTCTCATAGAGAATTATTAGACCGTTGAATACTTTGCCATAATAGTTGATAGCGACCATTGTATTTCTTAAAGAAAGATTGGGCAAACATTTGAAGCTAAAGATACAGGCAAACTTATGTTTAAACGCCAGTTACAGCAGGATACATTACTTCAAATATGGACTTCTCCAGTTTCATTGTTAACATTTTATATGTGACTTCAATTGACCAGGGAACCTTCATCACATCTGGTGAGTGTTGTAGCAGAAAGGAATTAGGATAAATTCAAGGATTCTGTGCTCTGTCTCTTCTCTGTGGGGATTTACATCTGTCTGTATATAATTATCCATCTTGAAATCCTTCTGAGGTTGAGATAGGAAGTGGTGATCCCCTTCCTCTTCCACACAATTTCTCCCCCCAACATTTTTCCTTTGTTTTCTCTGTGTCTTTGTTACTTCAGGATGCTCAACATGAGTAAAATAATTCCCATTCTTGACGATGATCAGTGTGGACAGACAGGTTTTCAAAGATCTGTAGACATATTTGATCACACCATGCCCAAATACTTTGTTTCTTTTCTGTTTTTTCTCCTCCCCAGTTTCCCCCACCTCCACTTCTAAAGAGTTCTTATTGGGATACCATAATATGAGAAGGATATTGAGACACTGGAAATTATGCCCTGGGGGGCAATTACATTTGTAGTTGGGTTTAGACACCACAGTCTGCAGAAGCTGGGCATGTGTATGTATCAGTCACCATCAAAAACACCACCCAGTTAGCCACAATTCATGTCTGAACTTAAACAGTGAGGCCTCAAATTGCTAGGTTGCCATTTTATCTGCTGGATGTGTGGAATATAGGACTTCTACCTGATATTTCTAAAGGCTACTGACCCCCATTCCAAATCTAATGGGTCATTTTAATGTTTGGGAAGGCAGTAGAGGCAAGATCCAACTATTTACCCCAACCAAGTGCCAGGAAATCAGAGTAATCCTGGTCAGTCCCAATATTTCACAAATATCATATCCCACATACTTCGTCTACCTCTTATTGATGTTACTTATCCAACTCTTGTATTTGTTGATACAGTCAGTGCTCTTTGTTCTATGGAAGTCTATTTCATACATAAGTCACCTTCTGTAAAGCAGCTAAATCTAAATTGTATAAGTTTTAGGCCAGGCCCTCTTGTTGCAGAATTTTGTGACCATTTTAAATATTCTAACATTTATCTTGTCTTTTGCATAATATTACCTCAGCCTAATCCAGCATTAATCTGTCCAGTTTCTGCAGCATCTCCTTATAACTTGGGTACCTAATCCCAATTACAGATTTAATTACCCTCCATGGTATTATCTTCAGTATCTAGAGATATAGATATGTGTGCAGAACTGCCCACAATATTACAGGCAATGCCAAACCAGCATTACATACAAACGTGATCACTGACTGAGATTTGTGCTCTGTTACTCTGCCTACATTATCGGATACTACATGCTCTTTTTATCAGATGGCAGGTAAGGTGGGGGTCAGTGACAGTGGGAGGTACTACAATTAGGGTCAATTGTGTCATTACCTGATAAACAGATGGATGCATTTTTAGCAAGAATTAATGAAAAAGTGAGTAGAACCTAGTTGCTTTTCCCTCTGACGCATTGAGGTCAATTGCATCATATCTCCTGTTAACTTGGTTGAAAGCAGCTAAAAGAGGACTAACTGGGGATCTAACGTGACACCTGAAATGTAGGAAATTTGGCAGCCTGTTTGTACACAGAAAGGTCCCACAAGCAGCAATGATATTGACCATATAGTCTGCTTTATGTATAAAAGCAGAAAGTGCTGGAAATATTCATCAGGTTGGGCAGCATTTGTGACAGAGAAGCAGAGTTAATATATTAGATTGATGATCTTTCATCAGAACTGAAGAAAGTCGAAAATTGAATGGGAGAGGGTGAAAATAAAAAGAAGGGAGGATAGGGTGGAAAATAGGAGAGATTGAATGACAAAATAATTGATGTTGCAAGACCAAAGGTGGCAGAAATACAACAAGTAAAGGAGCAAAACATGTACATAGCTGAGGTTTGGATAGCAGAATGATGAACACCTGCAAAAACATGTGAAAAACCAGAGTAAGACCAAAACATGCAAAGAGAAGGAAGCAAATTAGTAGCAGAAATGACTGTCTGAAATTGTTGAACTGGGACTGGAAATGCTGCAACAGCAGACAGCAGTCCATAGGTTCTCTGATGTAACACTGGAGACCTTGGTGCAGGTGGAGATGTCTCTTCCCACAGGTGCCGAGGAGCTCCTCCAACCAAACATTATGACCACAGTAGGACCAGAAAGTCATTGTGGCCAATACCAGTAGTCTGACTCTGAGGACCTGGATGAAGTATTGCAAAATGTTCAATCACCTCATATGAGGTGATTAGGGTGGCACTGTTGCCTCACAGCGCCAGGGACCCAAGTTCAATTTCGACCTTGGGTGACTGTCTCTGTGTAGTTTGCATATTCTCCCCGTGTCTGCATGGGTTTCCTCCGGGTTCTCCGGTTTCCTCCTGAAGTCCCAAAATGTAAAGGTTAGGTGGATTAGCCATGATAAATTGCCCCTTAATGTCCAAAAGGTAATGCGGCGTTACTTGGTTATGGGGATGGGGTGGGGCATGTGCCTAGGTGGAGTGCTCTTTCAGAGGGTCGGGACAGACTCGATGGGCCGAATGGCCTCCTTTTGCACTGTAGCGATTCTATGATTGATCAAGGTCAGTGAATATATTTTCACGTTCTATAGTCTTACAAGTGAACTACTATCCCCTCACACTGCTCTATTTATCGCACAGAAATGTTCGGAGTAGGCCACTCATCCTGTTGAATCACACCTTCTAACAGGTTCTATCAAGCAGGATTCAGAGCCAACATTCATTTCCTTATTGCACGCTCACACATTTCGAACTTCTCAAAACCTCAAATTTTCCTGCCCATTCCACCAACCTGTCTATCCTTTGGAATCTTAACACTATCTGCCTTACAATTCACAATACTTCCAGGTTTGTGCCACCTGCAGATTTTTACATTGTGTTCTGTACACCATGATCGAGGTCATAAATGTCTATCAGAAAGAGCAGGGATCCTCATTCTGATCCCTTGTGAACTTCATTATAAACCTTCTTCCAGTCCAAAGAACAACTATTCACCACTACTCTTTGTTTCCTTCAACTCAATGACATGTCTATATTGCTACTGTCCCTTTTATTCCAAGAGCTCTAACTTTGTACAGACGTCTGTTGTGTGGCACTTTTATCTAATGCCTTTTGGAAGTCTATATGCATTATGTCAACCACTTTATCCTCACTATCTGTGTAACCGCATCAAAAAACTCAAGCAAGTTAGTTAAACATGATTTGCCCTTAACAAATCTGTGCTGGCTTTCCTTAATTAATCCGCATTTGCCCAAGTGACAATTAATTTTGTCTCTAATTATTGTTTCTAAAAGCTTCCACACCACCGAGATTAAACTGACTGGATTGTATTTATTTGGCCTATCTTTACATCCTTTTTTGAACAAAGGTATAACATGTAACATTTACAATTCTCCAGTCCTTTGGCAACACCCTGAATTTAAGAAAAACTGGAAAATTATGGCCAGTGCCTCTGCAATTTTTATTCTCATTTGCTTCCGTATTATTGGATGCCTATAATAAAGTCCTAGTGCCTTATCAACTTTAAGTACAGACAGTCCATCCTAATGTTGCCTCCTTATCAATTTTAAACCCTTCAAGTATCTCAACTATCTCCTTTTTCCCCATGATCTGGGCAGCAGCATCTTCCTTGGCAAGGACAGATGTAAAAAATTAATTTAATACCTGATGCATTATCAATTACGACGAGACGAGAGTAGAGAGTAATCGAGGCTTTATTACGCAGAGATGTGGGTCCTCCTACAGCTGCTGCCGAAATGGCTGCAGCTCGGAGAGCCCACAAAAATTTATACTCCGCCTACTGGCGGAGCCAGCAGGCAGGGATCTACCCCCGTACCTGTAGGACAGGGGCCTTACCGTAATACCCTCGTGTGCAGTATATACAATAAAACAGTGGTGACTACCACATTCACCCCCCTGTTATAAAGGAGTCCAGAGTGGGTGGTGGAAAACTATTTACATACAGGTTATTTAAAATTTACGAAAGAGGTTACAAATTTAGACGATCGGGCGCCTTGATCTGTCGTTGCGAGCGCCGCAGTTCTGATGGCGATTCAGGCGTCGGTTCGGTCGTCGGTGACTCCGGGAGCGTGTCGACCTCATCTTCATCCCCGGGTGGGACCAAGGGGAGGACGGATCGTCCTGGAGCGGGGACTGTGGTGGGGTGCGCCGGAGGGAGGGAAGGTGGCGCCGGGGCAGAGGGGGGGTGTGTGGGGATCCAGCTGGCATCAGGTCCCTGAGGGAGACTGTGTCTTGCGGCCATCGGGGTACGCTACATAGGCGTACTGCGGGTTCGCGTGGAGTAGCTGTACCCTCTCAACCATGGGTCCGCCTTGTGGAGCCGCACATGCTTGCAGAGGAGAACGGGTCCTGGAGCTGCCAGCCATGTTGGGAGCGAAACCCCGGATGTGGACCTACTGGGGAAGGCAAAGAGAGGTTCATGGGAGTTTTGTTAGTCGCAGTGCACAGGATCGACCGAATGGAGTGAATGGCATCGGGGAGAATCTCCTGCCAGCGGGAGGCCGAGAGATTTCTGGATCGCAGGGCCAGCTGGACGGCCTTCCAGACCGTCCCATTCTCCCACTCCACCTGCCCGTTTCCCCGGGGGTTGTAGCTGGTCGTCCTGCACGAGGCAATGCCCCTGTTGAGCAGGTACTGACGCAGCTCATCGCTCATAAATGAGGATCCCCGGTCGCTGTGGACGTAGGCGGGGAAACCGAACAGAGCGAAGATGGTGTTGAGGGCTTGGATGACAGTGGCGGACATCATATCAGGGCATGGGATGGTGAAGGGGAATCTTGAATATTCGTCGACCACATTAAGAAAGTATGTGTTGCGGTCGGTGGAGGGGAGTGGCCCTTTGAAGTGCACGCTAAGGCATTCAAAGGGGCGGGAGGCCTTCACCAGACGCTCACGGTGTGGCCGGTAGAAGTGCGGTTTACACTCCGTGCAGACCTGGAAGTCTCTGGTGATAGCCCTGAATTCCTCGATGGAGTAGGGCAGATTGCGGGCCTTTAGGAAGTGATAAAAGCGGGAGACCCCTGGGTGACAGAGATCGTCGTGCAGGGTCCGGAGTCGGTCCACTTGTGCGCTGGCACAAGTACCCCGGGATAGGGCATCGGGGGGCTCGTTGAGCTTACCGGGGCGATACAAAATCTCGTAATTGCAGGTAGAGAGCTCGATCCTCCACCTCAAGATCTTATCGTTTTTTAAAAATATTTTATTGAAACTTTTTGGTCAACCATCACAGTACATTGTGTATCCTTTACACAATAATATAACAGTATAAATAACAATGACCTGTTTTATAAACAAAGAATAAATAATATATAACAAAAACTAAAACTAAAACTAAATGGCAACTGCCTTGTCTCAGATAAACACTCTCCAAAAATATGATTTAACAGTCCAATATGCAATTATTTATAGCAACGACCTATACATATTATACATATATATTAACAACCCTGAGAGTCCTTCTGGTTCCTCCCCCCCCCCCTCTCCACCCCCCCCCCCCCCCCCCCCCGGGCTGCTGCTGCCTTCTTCTTCTTTTCCATTCCCTCTATCTTTCTGTGAGGTATTCGACGAACGGTTGCCACCGCCTGGTGAACCCTTGAGCCGATCCCCTTAGGACGAACTTAATCCGTCCCAGCTTTATAAACCCTGCCATGTCATTTATCCAGGTCTCCACCCCCGGGGGCTTGGCTTCCTTCCACATCAACAGCCACTGGGGACGCAAAGGCCAAAACATCGGCCTCTCTCGCCTCCTGCACTCCCGGCTCTTGTGCAACCCCAAATATAGCCAACCCCCAGCTTGGTTCGACCTGGACCCCCACTACTTTCGAAAGCACCTTTGTCACCCCCACCCAGAACCCCTGTAGTGCCGGACATGACCAGAACATGTGGGTGTGATTCGCTGGGCTTCTCGAGCATCTCGCACACCTATCCTCTACCCCAAAAAATTTACTGAGCCGTGCTCCAGTCATATGGGCCCTGTGTAACACCTTAAATTGAATCAGGCTTAGCCTGGCACACGAGGACGATGAGTTTACCCTACTTAGGGCATCCGCCCACAGCCCCTCCTCAATCTCCTCCCCCAGCTCTTCTTCCCATTTCCCTTTCAGCTCATCTACCATAATCTCCCCCTCGTCCCTCATTTCCCTATATATATCTGACACCTTATCGTCCCCCACCCATGTCTTTGAGATCACTCTGTCCTGCACCTCATGCGTCGGGAGCTGCGGGAATTCCCTCACCTGTTGCCTCGCAAAAGCCCTCAGTTGCATATACCGGAATGCATTCCCTTGGGGCAACCCATATTTCTCGGTCAGCGCTCCCAGACTTGCGAACTTCCCATCCACAAACAGATCTTTCAGTTGCGTTACTCCTGCTCTTTGCCATATTCCAAATCCCCCATCCATTCTCCCCGGGGCAAACCTATGGTTATTTCTTATCGGGGACCCCACCAAGGCTCCCGTCTTTCCCCTATGCCGTCTCCACTGTCCCCAAATTTTCAAAGTCGCCACCACCACCGGGCTTGTGGTGTATTTCTTCGGTGAGAACGGCAATGTTACCATAGCTTGTAGGCTAGTCCCCCTACAGGACGCCCTCTCCAATCTCTTCCACACCACTCCCTCCTCTTCTCCCATCCACTTACTCACCATTGAAATATTGGCGGCCCAGTAGTACTCACTTAGGCTCGGTAGTGCCAGCCCCCCCCTATCCCTACTACGCTGTAAGAATCCCTTCCTCACTCTCGGGGTCTTCCCGGCCCACACAAAACTCATGATACTCTTTTCGATCCTTTTGAAAAAAGCCTTCGTGATCACCACCGGGAGGCACTGAAACACAAAGCGGAATCTCGGGAGGACTACCATTTTAACCGCCTGCACCCTCCCTGCCAGTGACAGGGATACCATGTCCCATCTCTTGAAGTCCTCCTCCATTTGTTCCACCAATCGCGTTAAATTTAACCTATGCAATGTACCCCAATTCTTGGCTATCTGGATCCCCAAGTAATGAAAGTCCCTTGTTACCTTCCTCTGCGGAAAGTCCTCTATTTCTCTGCTCTGCTCCCCTGGATGCACCACAAACAACTCACTTTTCCCCATGTTCAGTTTATATCCTGAGAATTCTCCAAACTCCCGAAGTGTCCGCATTATCTCTGGCATCCCCTCCGCCGGGTCCGCTACATATAACAACAAATCATCCGCATACAGAGATACCCGGTGTTCTTCTCCTCCTCTAAGTACTCCCCTCCACTTCTTGGAACCCCTCAATGCTATTGCCAGGGGCTCAATCGCCAGTGCAAACAATAATGGGGATAGAGGACATCCCTGCCTCGCCCCTCTATGGAGCCGAAAGTATGCAGATCCCCGTCCATTTGTGACCACACTCGCCACTGGGGCCCTATACAACAGCTGCACCCATCCAACATACTCATCTCCAAAACCAAATCTCCTCAGCACCTCCCACAAATAATCCCACTCCACTCTATCAAATGCTTTCTCGGCATCCATCGCCACCACTATCTCTGCTTCCCCCTCTGGTGGGGGCATCATCATTACCCCTAGCAGCCTCCGTATATTCATATTCAGCTGTCTCCCCTTCACAAACCCAGTTTGGTCCTCATGGACCACCCTCGGGATACAATCCTCTATCCTCATTGCCATTACCTTGGCCAGAATCTTAGCGTCTACATTTAGGAGGGAAATAGGTCTATAGGACCCGCATTGCAGCGGGTCCTTTTCCTTCTTTAGGTGAAGCGATATCGTTGCCTCAGACATAGTCGGGGGCAGCTGTCCCCTTTCCTTTGCCTCATTAAAGGTCCTCATCAGTAGCGGGGCGAGCAAGTCCACATATTTCCTGTAAAATTCAACTGGGAATCCATCCGGTCCCGGAGCCTTCCCCGCCTGCATGCTCCTAATTCCTTTCACTACTTCCTCTATTTCAATCTGTGCTCCCAGTCCCACCCTTTCCTGCTCCTCCACCTTGGGAAATTCCAGCCGGTCCAGAAAGCCCATCATTCTCTCCCTCCCATCCGGGGGTTGAGCTTCGTATAATTTTTTATAAAATGCCTTGAACACTCCATTCACTCTCTCCGCTCCCCGCTCCATCTCTCCTTCCTCATCCCTCACTCCCCCTATTTCCCTCGCTGCTCCCCTTTTCCTCAATTGGTGTGCCAGCAACCTGCTCGCCTTCTCCCCATATTCGTACTGTACACCCTGTGCCTTCCTCCACTGTGCCTCTGCAGTACCCGTTGTCAGCAAGTCAAATTCTACGTGTAGCCTTTGCCTTTCCCTGTACAGTCCCTCCTCTGGTGCCTCCGCATATTGCCTGTCCACCCTCAGAAGTTCTTGCAGCAACCGCTCCCGTTCCCTACTCTCCTGCTTTCCTTTATGTGCCCTTATTGATATCAGCTCCCCTCTAACCACTGCCTTCAGCGCCTCCCAGACCACTCCCACCTGGACCTCCCCATTATCATTGAGTTCCAAGTACTTTTCAATGCACCCCCTCACCCTTAGACACACACCCTCATCTGCCATTAGTCCCATGTCCATTCTCCAGGGTGGGCGCCCTTCTGTTTCCTCCCCTATCTCCAAGTCCACCCAATGTGGAGCGTGATCCGAAATGGCTATAGCCGTATACTCCGTTCCCCTCACCTTCGGGATCAACGCCCTTCCCAAAACAAAAAAGTCTATTCGCGAATAGACTTTGTGGACATAGGAGAAAAACGAAAACTCCTTACTCCTAGGTCTGCTAAATCTCCACGGGTCTACTCCTCCCATCTGCTCCATAAAATCTTTAAGCACCTTGGCTGCTGCCGGCCTCCTTCCAGTCCTGGATATCGACCTGTCCAGCCCTGGTTCCAACACCGTATTGAAATCTCCCCCCATTACCAACTTTCCCACCTCTAGGTCCGGGATGCGTCCTAGCATACGCCTCATAAAATTGGCATCATCCCAGTTCGGGGCATATACGTTTACCAAAACCACCGTCTCCCCCTGTAGTTTGCCACTCACCATCACGTATCTGCCCCCGCTATCCGCCACTATAGTCTTTGCCTCAAACATTACCCGCTTCCCCACTAATATAGCCACCCCCCTGTTTTTTGCATCTCTCTATCCTTTTTGCATCTAGCCCCATTCGGCCCTGCCCCACCCAACTTTTGCGTAGTCTCACCTGGTCTATCAGTTTCAAGTGCGTTTCCTGTAACATAACCACGTCTGCCTTAAGTTTCTTAAGGTGTGCGAGTACCCGTGCCCTCTTTATTGGCCCGTTCAGCCCTCTCACGTTCCACGTGATCAGCCGGGTTGCGGGGCTTTTTACCCCCCCCCCCCCTTGTCGATTAGCCATCCCCTTTTTCCAGCTCCTCACCCGGTTCCCACGCAGCTGTGTCCCCCCCAGGCGGTGCCCCCCCCGCCCATCCCACCCCATACCAGCTCCCCCCTCTCCCCAGCAGCAGCAGCCCAATAATTCCCTCCTCCCACCCCCCCCCCCCCCCCCGCTAGATCCCCCACTAGCGTAGTTGCACCCCCCATGTTGCTCCCAGAAGTCAGCAAACTCTGGCCGACCTCGGCTTCCCCCCGTGACCTCGGCTCGCACCGTGCGACGCACCCTCCTTCCTGCTTCCCTATTCCCGCCATGATTATCATAGCGCGGGAACCGAGCCCGCGCTTCCCCCTTGGCCCCACCCCCAATGGCCAATGCCCCATCTCTTCCACCTCCTTTCCTCCCCCCACCACCTCCTGTGGAAGAGAGAAAAGTTACCACATCGCAGGATTAATAACATAAAACTCCTCTTTCCCCCCTTTTTACCCCCCTCTTCGCCCCCCATACTCGCCCCACCACTTTGTTTCAAACGTTCTTTTTTTTTAATAACCCGCTCATTCCAATTTTTCTTCCACGATAAAAGTCCACGCCTCATCCGCCATCTCAAAGTAGTGGTGCCTCCCTTGATATGTGACCCACAGTCTTGCCGGTTGCAGCATTCCGAATTTTATCTTCTTTTTGTGAAGCACCGCCTTGGCCCGATTAAAGCTCGCCCTCCTTCTCGCCATCTCCGCACTCCAGTCTTGGTATACGCGGATCACCGCGTTCTCCCACTTACTGCTCCGAGTTTTCTTTGCCCATCTAAGGACCATCTCTCTATCCTTAAAACGGAGGAATCTCACCACTATGGCTCTAGGAATTTCTCCTGCTCTCGGTCCTCGCGCCATCACTCGGTATGCTCCCTCCACCTCCAGCGGACCCGCCGGGGCCTCCGCTCCCATTAACGAGTGCAGCATCGTGCTCACATATGCCCCGACGTCCGATCCCTCCGCACCTTCAGGAAGACCAAGAATCCTGAGGTTGTTCCTCCTCGCGTTGTTCTCCAGCGCCTCCAGCCTTTCCACACATCGTTTATGGTGTGCCTCGTGCATCTCCGTCTTCACCACCAGGCCCTGTATGTCGTCCTCATTCTCGGCAGCCTTTGCCTTCACAACCCGAAGCTCCCGCTCCTGGGTCTTTTGCTCCTCCTTTAGCCCTTCGATCGCCTGTAATATCGGGGCCAACAGCTCCTTCTTCATTTCCTTTTTGAGTTCTTCCACGCAGCGTTTCAAAAACTTGTGTTGTTCAGGGCCCCATATTAAACTGCCACCTTCCAACGCCATCTTGGTTTTTGCTTGCCTTCCTTGCCGCTGCTCTAAAGGATCCACCGCAATCCGGCCACCTTCCTCTCCTTTTTTCATCCGTATCCAGGGGGGATTCCCTTCTGGTTCACCGCACAGTACTTTTAGCCGTTAAAATTGCCGTTGGGGCTCTTATTAAGAGCCCAAAAGTCCGTTCCACCGGGAACTGCCGAAACGTGCGACTCAGCTGGTCATCGCCGCACCCGGAAGTCCACAATCGATCTTATCATTTTTGATCTTACCCCGCAGTGTGTTGTTAAACATGAAGGCAACCGACCGTTGGTCAGTGAGGAGAGTGAATCTCCTGCCGGCCAGGTAATGCCTCCAATGCCGCACAGCTTCAATGATAGCTTGGGCCTCCTTTTCAACAGAAGAGTGTCGCATTTCGGAGGCAGGGAGGGTGCGGGAAAAGAATGTCACGGGCCTGCCTGCCTGGTTGAGGGTGGCGGCCAGAGCAACGTCTGATGCATCGCTCTCGACTTAGAAGGGGAGCATCTCGTCGACCGCGTGCATCACGGCCTTGGCGATGTCGGCCTTGATACGGTTGAAGGCCTGGTGAGCCTCGGCCATCAGGGGAAAAACTGTGGAGTGGATGAGTGGGCGGGCCTTCTCCGCATAATTAGGGACCCACTGGGCGTAGTACGAGACGAACCCCAGACACCGTTTGAGGGCCTTGGGGCAGTGGGAAAGGGGGAGTTCCATGACGGGGCGCATGCGATCGGGGTCGGTCCCTAGAACTCCGTTCTGAACCACATAGCCGAGGATGGCTAATCGGTTTGTGCTGTTCACGCATTTCTCCTTGTTGTAGGTTCGGTTGAGGAGTTTGGCGGTGTGGAGGAATTTAGAAAGGTTAGCATCGTGGTCCTGCTGGTCGTGGCCACAGGTGGTGACGTTATCCAGGTACGGGAAAGTGGTCCGCAGTCCGTACCAGTCAACCATTCGGTCCATCTCCCGTTTGAAGACCGAGACCCCGTTAGTGACCCCGAAGGGAACCCTAAGGAAGTGGTAAAGGCGGCCGTCCGCTTCAAATGCGGTGTACGGGCGGTCCGCCTTGAGAATGGGGAGCTGGTGGTAGGCAGATTTCAGGTCCACTTTCGAGAAGACCCAGTACTGTGCAATCTGATTGACCATATCAGATATGCGTGGGAGGGGGTACACGTCGAGCTGCGTGTACCGATTGATGGTCTGACTGTAGTCAACGACCATCCTCTTTTTCTCCCCAGTTTTCACCACTACCACTTGGGCTCTCCAGAGGCTGTTGCTGGCCTCGATAATACCTTCCCGCAGCAGCCGCTGGACCTCAGACCTGATGGAGGTCCTGTCCTGGACGCTGTACCTTCTGCTCCTGGTGGCGATGGGTTTGCAATCCGGGGTGAGGTTCGCAAACAGGGAAGGTGGGTCGACCTTAAGGGTCGTGAGGCCGCATACAGTAAGGGGTGGTAGGGGCCCGCCAAATTTCAGGGTTTGGCTCTGGAGGTTGCACTGGAAGTCCAGGCCGAGTAGCAAGGCAGCGCAGAGTTTGAGAAGGACGTAGAGCCGGAAGCCGCTGAACTCTACGCCCTGGATAGTGAAGGTAGCGGTGCAGTACCCCCGGATCGCCACTGAGTGGGATTATCATAGAATTTACAGTGCAGAAGGAGGCCATTCGGCCCATCGAGTCTGCACCAGCTCTTGGAAAGAGCACCCTACCCAAGGTCAACACCGCCACCCTATCCCCATAACCCAGTAACCCCACCCAACACTAAGGGCAATTTTGGACACTAAGGGCAATTTATCATGGCCAATCCACCTAACCTGCACATTTTTGGACTGTGGGAGGAAACCGGAGCACCCGGAGGAAACCCACGCACACACGGGGAGGATGTGCAGACTCCGCACAGACAGTGACCCAAGCCGGAATCGAACCTGGGACCCTGGAGATATGAAGCAATTGTGCTATCCACAAGGCTACCGTGCTGGGATCTGGAGGCTAGGGAGATTCTCTGGTTGATGGGGTATACTGTGAGGGAACAGCGCCTTACCGTATCGGGGTGGATGAAGCTCTCAGTGCTCCCGGAGTCCAGAAGGCAGGATATCTTGTGCCTGTCGACCTTCACTGTCGTCGACGCGGTTGCGAGGTTGTGCGATCGGGACTGGTCGATCGTGATGGAGGCCAGAGGTGGCTGGTCGGCGGCGGTTGCAGGCAATGAGCAGCCCGATGAGGTGCCCGATGAGCAGGGGTCCAGAGGTGGGGAAGATGGCGGTGCCTACGGGCCGCACGTG
Source organism: Scyliorhinus torazame (assembly GCF_047496885.1). Classification (NCBI taxonomy): domain Eukaryota; kingdom Metazoa; phylum Chordata; class Chondrichthyes; order Carcharhiniformes; family Scyliorhinidae; genus Scyliorhinus; species Scyliorhinus torazame. Next base: position 239,683,595 of record NC_092712.1, read on the forward strand.
TCCTGAGGCAGGCAAGATGGTGGCGCCCACGGGCCGCGCGTGTTGTAAGGCGAGCAAGATGGCGGCACCCACGGGCCGCACGTGTTGTGAGTGGAGCAAGATGGCAGCGCCCACGGGCCGCACGTGTTGTGAGTGGAGCAAGATGGCAGCGCCCACGGGCCACATGTGGTCTGAGGCGAGGAAGATGGCGGCGCCCACGGGTCGCACATGGGGGGTGCCGGGACAATAGCGGCGAAATGTCCTTTCTTCCCGCAGGCCTTGCAGAGCGCACTACGTGCCGGGCAGTGCTGTTGTTTTGAATGTCCGCAGAAGTAGCACTTGGGTCCCCCGGGGTTGGTTGGCTGCCGCGTGGCGCAGTTCTGGGGTTGACTGGGGGTGGTTGCTGATGGGGTTCACGATGGGGTGCTCGCTGGTGGGGTCCACGATGCCCAGGAGGGGTGGGCCGTGCGGTCGGGGGCATACGCCTGTATATTCCGTGAGGTGACTGTGAGCGAGAGCGCTAGTTTAGTGGTCGCCGCGAGGTCGAGGGTAGCCCCTTCTAAGAGGCGCTGCCGGATGTAGGCCGACCCTATGCCCGTAACAAACACGTCTCTAAGTAGCAGGTCAGAATGTTCAGCGGCCGAAAAGGCCTGGCAATCACAGCCTCTCACCAGGACGTGCAGGGCATGCCAGAAATCTTCCACAGACTCACCGGGGAGTTGATGCCGCGTGGACAGGAGGTGCCTGCCGTAGATTTTGTTAGTCTGCTGAGTGTAGTTCTCCTTCAGTAGTGCCGTGGCCTCAGCGTAGGTCGGTGCGTGCCGGATGAGGGGAAAGATATCGGAGCTCAGCCGCGTGTAAAGGATCTGGAACTTCCGTGGCTCTGAGGGTGGGTCTGTTGCAGATCCAATGTATGCTTCAAAGCAAGCTAGCCAATGTGCGAAGGCCGACTTGGCGTTGTCTGCTTGAGGGTGCAGCTGCAGGCGATCAGGCTTGATGTGGAGATCCATCGTTGTAAAATCTCTGCGGAATAAATTGATGCACTATCAATTACGACGAGACGAGAGTAGAGAGTAATCGAGGCTTTATTACGCAGAGATGTGGAGCCTCCTGTAGCTGCTACCGAAATGGCTGCAGCTCGGAGAGCACACACATTTATACTCCGCCTACTGGGCGGAGCCAGCAGGCAGGGATCTACCCCCATACCCTCGTATGCAGTATATACAATACAACAGTGGTGACTACCACAATACCTCAGTCTCGTTCCTTGCCTCCATTTGGCCCATACCGGGTCCCACTCCTCTTATCAGCCTTTTACTATTTATATGCCTACAGAAAACTTTAAGTTAGCTGCCACTGTCTTCTCATATTTTCTCTTTGCTTCTCATATTTGCTTTTTCAATTCCCCTCAGAACCTCCTACATTAATTGTGTTATCCACCTGATAACTGTTATATACTGACTTCTGTTAAATCTTAATCTCTATCTCTTTCAGCATCCAGGAATCTCTGGATTTGTTTACGCCATCTTTACCCTTCGTGGGGGACATTAATTGGCTGTATTTGAACTATCTCTTCTCTGAAGGCAGGCAATTGTTCAGTTACAGTTTTGCCTGCTAATCTTTGATTCCAATTTATTTGAACCAGGTCCAATCTTGCCCCATTGAAGTTGGCTTTCCCCCAGTTCATTATTCATACTCTTGATTCTCCTTGTCGACCTAAATGAAAAATGAAATGAAATGAAAATTGCTTATTGTCACAAGTAGGCTTCAAATGAAGTTACTGTGAAAAGCCCCTAGTCGCCACATTCCGGCGCCTGTTCAGGTAGGCTGTTACGGGAATTGAACCGTGCTGCTGGCCTGCCTTGGTCTGCTTTCAAAGCCAGCGATTTAGCCCTGTGCTAAACAGCCCCTAAACATGTGCTAAACATTATAATACAATGATCACAGTCTTATAAATGTTCCCTTACTTGAACCTGATCCACTTGGCCCACCTCATTCCCAGCAAGGGTAGCAGTTCTTCCTTTTCCATTCACTAGAAACACACCGCTGTACAAAATCCTCCTGAACACACTCGAGAAACTCTTGCCCCTCTCTGCTCATTATACTACTGCTATCCCAGTCTAGATTTTTGAAAGTTAAAGCCCTCCATTTTAACAACTCTACAATTTTTGCACTTCTCTGTAATTTCCTTGCAAATATGTTCCTCTACATCTTTCCCACTAATTGATGACCTATAGACTACAATGAGCATTGAAATTGCACATATTGTGTCCCTTAGCTCTAGCCAGATAGATGCTGACTTGTCTCTTTGGGATATCCTTTCTCTCCAGTACTGCAATGTTTGCCTTAATCAATGCTGCTACATTCTTTCATTTTCCATTTTCCCTAAACACATCTCCAGGAATATTTAATACCCATTCCTGCCCTTCTTTGAATCAAGTCTCTGTTATGTTTTTTAAATTTTAGAGTACCCAATTCATTTTTTCCAATTAAGGAGCAATTTAGCGTAGCCAATCCACCTATCCTGCGCCTCTTTGGGCTGTGGGGGCGAAACCCACACAAACACGGGGAGAATGTGCAAACTCCATATGGACAGTGACCCAGTACTGGGATCGAACCTGGGGACTCGGTGCTGTGAGGCAGCAATGCTCACCACTGTGCCACCATGCCGCCCTCAAGTCTATGTTAGGACCACAACATCATATTGCCATGTGGCTATCTGTATCCTTAACTCACCAATCTTATTTCCTAATTCTGTGCATTCACATACCTGCACCCCAATCTTAATTTAGGCTTTTTTTACTTTCCCTTTTTTGTTAAAACTAACTTCCTGTTTGCTAATTTAGCACTGTTTATCCAAATATTTTTTGCGCCTTGGCATCCCTGACCTTGCTTGGTGTCAAAGAACTGGAGTAAGGTAAATCCCTGTTTAAAGAGGGATAAATCAGGCTAACTTGATCAGGTTCTTTGATGGGAGTACCAGAAAACATTAATGAGAGTTGTGTGATTTCTGTGTGTATGGACTTTCAAAAGGCGTTTGACAAAATACCACATAATAGATTTGTTGGCAAAATTAAAACCCATGGCATTAAAGGGATCATGGCAGTACACATACAACATTGGCTGAGGTCCAGAAAGCAGAGAGGTGAATGATTGCCTTATAATAATGTTATAAAAAAAATGGCAGAATGATCAGGAAACATATATTACCTTATGTAGGTGTCTTTTCACTGGATCAGAGTCCCTGGCTGGTTTCCACCTCCGTGCAATTGTACAGGTCACATGTTACTAATGCAGCCTGTGTACTGAATTCCTAGTCTCTACTATCTTTCCATGAGTCAAGACCAACAGGAAACTAAGAACTATGGACCTACTAAAATGGTAAATATTTTAAAGAACATGGCATGGTCATGATCCCTGAATTAAATATGGAAGAAATTAAGTCAAAGTCGAAAAGTGCAGGTGCTGTGAGAAGTGAAGAGGTGGGCCGGGATTCTCCAATCCTGTGGCCAAGTTCTGACGCTGGCGTGAAAAGTGGCGCAAGCAACTCCGGCATCAACGGGCCTCACCTGGCAGCTATCCACCCCTTCCCAGGGGGCTAGTACGGCGCCGGAGTGGTCTCCGCAGCACCGGCGCCCGAAAACCGCCACGAGTTTGCACATGCGCGCCACAACTGGCGCGGGTTGGTGCATGCACGCCACGGCCGGCGCGAGTTCGCGAAAGTGCGTGGGTTCCAGTCTCCGCGCTGGCCCCCGGGAAATATGACGGAGCCCTACAGGGGTCTGGCGCGGAGGAACATAGGGCCCCATGGAACCAGCCCGCCCGCCGATTGGTAGGCCCCGATCGCGGGCCAGGCCACCGTGGAGGCCCACCCCGGAGTCGGATCCTCCCCCCCCCCCCGCCCCCCCCCCCCCCCCCCCAAACCAGGACGGCCCCCCATGGGGTCGGATTCACCTGAGGAAGGAGCTGGGCTCTGAAAGCTAGTGATTCAAAACAAACCTATTGGACTTTAATCTGGTGTTGTAAGATTTCTTACTGTGCCCACCCCAGTCCAACGCTGTCATCTCTACATCACGTATACTTTCTAGAGTATCACCTGCACTTCTGGATATCAGATTAAGGATCCAATAGGGAGTGGGTGCAAAGAAGATTGACAAAGATCAGCACGGTAGCATAGTGGTTAGCATAATTGCTACACAGCTCCAGGGTCCCAGGTTCGATTCCCGACTTGGGTCACTGTCTGTACGGAGTCTGCACGTTCTCCCTGTGTCTGCGTGGGTTTCCTCCAGGTGCTCCGGTTTCCTCCCACAGTCCAAAGATGTGCAGGTTAGGTGGATTGGCCATGTTAAATTGCCCTTAGTGTCCAAAATTGCCCTTAAAAGTTGATGGGGGGAGGGTGTTTGGGGATGGTGTGGGCTTGGGTGGGGTGCTCTTTCCAAGAGCTGGTGCAGACCCGATGGGCCGAATGGCCTCCTTCTGCTCTGTAGATTCTGCGAAGGATGTCCCCAGAATTGCAGTGAAAAATTCAAGTAAACATTGACAGGCTGGGTCTCTTCTCTCTTGAAAGAGATGTTGAGGGATAATTTGATAGATATTTTTAAAATAGGGTGGGAGGTGTGGGCTTGGGTGGGGTGCTCTTTCCAAGAGCTGGTGCAGACTCGATGGGCTGAATGGCCTCCTTCTGCTCTGTAGATTCTGTGAAGGATGACCCCAGAATTGCAGTGAAAAATTCAAGTAAACATTGACAGGCTGGGTCTCTTCTCTCTTGATAGAGATGTTGAGGGATAATTTGATAGATATTTTTAAAATAGGGTGGGAGGTGTGGGCTTGGGTGGGGTGCTCTTTCCAAGAGCTGGTGCAGACTCGATGGGCCGAATGGCCTCCTTCTGCTCTGTAGATTCTGCGAAGGATGTCCCCAGAATTGCAGTGAAAAATTCAAGTAAACATTGACAGGCTGGGTCTCTTCTCTCTTGAAAGAGATGTTGAGGGATAATTTGATAGATATTTTTAAAATAGGGTGGGAGGTGTCGGCTTGGGTGGGGTGCTCTTTCCAAGAGCTGGTGCAGACTCGATGGGCCGAATGGCCTCCTTCTGCTCTGTAGATTCTGTGAAGGATGACCCCAGAATTGCAGTGAAAAATTCAAGTAAACATTGACAGGCTGGGTCTCTTCTCTCTTGATAGAGATGTTGAGGGATAATTTGATAGATATTTTTAAAATAGGGTGGGAGGTGTGGGCTTGGGTGGGGTGCTCTTTCCAAGAGCTGGTGCAGACTCGATGGGCCGAATGGCCTCCTTCTGCTCTGTAGATTCTGTGAAGGATGACCCCAGAATTGCAGTGAAAAATTCAAGTAAACATTGACAGGCTGGGTCTCTTCTCTCTTGAAAGAGATGTCGAGGGATAATTTGATAGATATTTTTAAAATAATGAAACGTTTTGAGAGTGGATACAGAGAGAATATTTTCTCTTGTGACGAAGAGCCTAACTACAGACCATCAATGTGAGACAGGCACCACAAAATCCAGTAGGGAACTAAAGCAACTTCTTCAGCCAATGATTGGTAACTTCCTACCATTGGGAGTAGTTGAAGCGAATATCTATGCATTTTGTGTACCTTGTGTTGCCCTATTATGTATTTTCTTTTTCTTTTCTTTTATTTTCATGTACTTAATGATCTGTTTGAGCGGCTTGCAGAGAAGTACTTTTCACTATACCTCGGTACACGTGATAATAAACAAATCCAATTAAGGGGAACCTGGATAAGCATTTGAGGGAATTAGTTACAATGGTGGTAATGAGATGAGAAAGGCTCCAATGGGGCAAGAGATCAAGAACTGGTCAGGCCGAATATTTCTGTGCCGTATATTCATGTTATCAGCACTTTTACTCTACATCCATAAAAAAACGTTTCCCTTTGGCAGTTTTGTAATCACTCTATTGAAGACATTTAGTGGGCAGCACGGTAGCACAAGTGGATATCACTGTGGCTTCACAGCGCCAGGGTCCCAGGTTCGATTCCCCGTCTGTGCGGAGTCTGCACGTTCTCCCCGTGTCTGCGTGGGTTTCCTCCGGGTGCTCTGGTTTCCTCCTACAGTCCAAAGACGTGCAAGTTAGGTGGATTGGCAATGATAAATTGCCCTTAGTGACCAAAAAGATTAGGAGGGGTTATTGGGTTACGGGGTAGGGGCAAGTGAGGGCTTAAGTGGGTCCATGCAGACTCGATGGGCTGAATGGCCTCCTTCTGCACTGTATGTTCTATATGTACTCGATAACATGAGAAGTTGTGATATGACCTGTGAAAGTTGCATTTGCTGTTAGATGCAGCACTGACCTCGCACCCCGTCTTAACCTCTAGTCAGGGCGATGTTAAATTTCCATCCCTGGATTATAATTGGGGATGCATTTTCTGTGCACTGATCCTTGAAGAAATCTCTACTTTTACATTTTTCCGAGGGAAACTGAGAAAAAGTAAGACTTTTAAATATAACTTTGCCGCCTGTGCCGTGCGGACTGTGTACGAGGCTTCCTTTAAGGGGCGGGAGGAGCTCTCTGCGTGTGGGTGGGGGCTGTTTTGCTTGGGCCTGGGGAGGGGGATTGACAGCTGGGCGGGGCTCGAGCTCTCCCCTCTGGGTTGCTGAGTGACGGGCACGCTCCGCTCCAGCCTCTCGGACGCTGCTGACACTTGGGGAGGACGGCGGACCTTTCAATCCCAGCGCAGGATCTCTCTCTCGAGTTTGGTCTTATAAAGCGGGTGGACGAATGAGGAGGATTTATTTCATAATCGGTCGGGAAGGAGAAGGAAACGCCGAGCGCCGGTGGATTATAATTTGAGTTGAGGGTTTCCCCCGCCTCCTTTTCTGGAGTCTGGAATCCGTTTGCAGCGAGATTCCTGCTCTGCTTGTTTCCTTTTCCCTCTCTGGAATTTGGGATGGTGCGGTGGGCTGTGATGATATAGTATGAAGTCTGGAGGATGGGAGCGAATAATGGGAAACAGTGTGGCAGTGAGGGTGAGTTCCATGCAGCTACGACTCAGTAAATACAAGTTGGAGAAGGACGTGACTAACCCAGTATTTTTTTTCCCCTTGAACGTTTGTCAGGACTCCAGGCATCCAGTGTCGCGTATTCTTTTTAAAATGACTTATTATGTTACTTCTCTGTCTGCGGTAGTGTTCATTCAGACGAATTTTGGCTATTTGCCTTCCTGTGATTCCAAAAGTGGGTTGCCTGAGTGAAACGGGAAGGAAATGTGACTGAATTGGCGACAACGTAACCAAAACTAAGCTGAATATAAACCAGCTGAATATAAAAACTGGGTTTTGAAGCCGGGGACTGGAATGAAGCGCCTCCCAGTCTTTGCACCCATGGGTTTAAAGCGCCGTTGATGGGGACTGACAATTTGCTTAGCTGATATTTACCTGGATTTAATCAAATATACAGGTCCAATGTTTAGTGTAATCCCTTACAATTTAACAACGGAGACGTGTATCTAAATGTTGTTACTTCAATCTTTTAAAAAACGAATCATTTCCTGGAAGTAGAAGAGCGAAGTAAATCACAGTTCCTGAGATTTAAAGCTCTGATTGAATGTCACGGTTGATTTTCAGAACTTAGTTGCGTGCCTTTAAATTTTTGTCCGGCCATTCGGTTTCTCGAATTTCATTTTAATTCTAGATTTCGAAATACTTCACGTCATTGCTAAATCTTTGTAAGATGAACATTTGTTGTTTATTCCAGATTTTGAGGCTCCAGTTTGGGCTATGGTACCAAGTCATGTACAGAATATTCAAGGCGTTTAAGACTTGGCCTTTAACTTTAGAGCTTACACTCCCCCAAATTAATCACAACATTATTTTGGTTGAGAATTGAATAGTATCTAAAGATGGCTATAGAATAAGAGGTGAAGTTGTCACCCACCACCATTCACAATGGAGCAAGTCATATTTTCACCAGGAAAGGCCTGTTTGCTTGAGTGACACTCAGTCTCTTTAGTGGCATTGTCCTCTCCACCTCTTCGGATTCTAAATTTAAAACTCAAGGATAAAAAGTGGAGTCAAAGCTGAGTGCATAATCCTTTGTGAAACTGACTTACAACATGAATGTGATGGACCAACAAGGAAAACTAATGCAGAGATGTGGTAGCTCCTGGAGGGAAACGTATTATTTGCCTATACCATACCTTAACACGTAACAAAATGCAAAGAATGTGACAGAAAGGGAAGCAATGTGATGGAAACAGCAATTTAGCTTGTCAGATATCAGGATTTCAAGTGTAATTCAGCTTTAGGTTAAGTTAACACAGGAGCAATCTTGCATGGCCTGCACACTTCCGTGTCTGAATTCCCAGTATGCATAGCATGTAAGACCCATGCTGGGAGCACAAATTTGCCATTTGATTTGTCAAGCTTTTATCAGCTGTAACACAAAAGCTTCTTTTGACAAAGAGAGTATCTATACTGCAATGCCATCTATAATTTAGTGTTTGCATTCCACTTTCAAATCCATTCCGGTTTCTTCGCATTAGATGCTGTGTTGTGCAGAAATCGAAAGAGAGGAATGAACTTGTATTAAAATGCCATATACATCACTTGGGTCATCTCAAAGGACATATCATCCCCAAGTATTCAGGAATCTATGAAGCATTGGTTTCTCTGAAAAGGCCTCTCGCCTGATTGTGTTCGCACCATGGGTGTTTTTGGTTTGTTTTGGTGCAATTGTTTTGCTTGTAACTAAATTTAACTCTCAGTTTCAGCCATAATGGAATAATATGATAACATGATAGTTGCTTTCCCACTCCAAAAGATAGTGAGTCTTTTAAGCGTTCCATATTATCTCTGATGTATGCTATCACAAAAAGAGGGTACATATTAGTCTTGACGCCAGTTATCCCATTCTTGCATACATAAGAACATAAGAACTAGGAGCAGCAGTAGGCCATCTGGCCGCTCGAGCCTGCTCCACCATTCAATGAGATCATGGCTGATCTTTTGTGGACTCAGCTCCACTTTCCGGCCCGAACACCATAACCCTTAATCCCTTTATTCTTCAAGAAACTATCTATCTTTATCTTAAAAACATTTAATGAAGGAGCCTCTACTGCTTCACTGGGCAAGGAATTCCATAGATTCACAACCCTTTGGGTGAAGAAGTTCCTCCTAAACTCAGTCCTAAATCTACTTCCCCTTATTTTGAGGCTATGCCCCCTAGTTCTGCTTTCACCCGCCAGTGGAAACAACCTGCCCGCATCTATCCTATCTATTCCCTTCATAATCTTATATGTTTCTATAAGATCCCCCCTCATCCTTCTAAATTCCAACGAGTAGAGTCCCAGTCTACTCAACCTCTCCTCGCAATCCAACCCCTTCAGCTCTGGGATTAACCTAGTGAATCTCCTCTGCACACCCTCCAGTGCCAGTACGTCCTTTCTCAAGTAAGGAGACCAAAACTGAACACAATACTCCAGGTGTGGCCTCACTAACACCTTATACAATTGCAGCATAACCTCCCTAGTCTTAAACTCCATCCCTCTAGCAATGAAGGACAAAATTCCATTTGCCTTCTTAATCACCTGTTGCACCTGAAAACCAACTTTCTGCGACTCATGCACTAGCACACCCAGGTCTCTCTGCACAGCAGCATGTTTTAATATTTGATCATTTAAATAATAATCCCTTTTGCTGTTATTCCTACCAAGATGGATAACCTCACATTTGTCAACATTGTATTCCATCTGCCAGCCCCTAGCCCATTCACTTAGCCTATCCAAATCCCTCTGCAGACTTCCAGTGTCCTCTGCACTTTTTGCTTTACCACTTATCTTAGTGTCGTCTGCAAACTTGGACACATTGCCCTTGGTCCCCAACTCCAAATCATCTATGTAAATTGTGAACAGTTGTGGGCCCAACACTGATCCCTGAGGGACACCACTAGCTACATAATAATGTAAGGTTCAGATCATAGGTAGCACAGTTTGATTATGGAAACTACACTTTGGCAGTAAATGAAAGAAGTGTCAGGCAAAAGCGTGAATGATCAGAAGAACTGGAGCTACTAGGAATTGCTAGTTATCAAAAGACTGTGATCCATCTAATTTGCCTTCTATTATCCTGGTAGTTGTATGATAGAACAATAATTAAGTTGTTGCCGAATCATCAAATCATGATTCCCAGATTCTCTCACACAAACTATCCAGCAAACATTCCCAGATGCCTTTCTGACAATCTAGCTGCAGAACAAGTAAGTGTCACAGTTATCCATTGGATGGCAGTGAGAAGACTGGAAACACTTTTAAGTTATTAATATGTTCTCAGGGTAGCCGCGCAGTAGGAATCTCTGCTCCTACCTGATTTATTTCATGTTCTGCTATTTCATCTTTCTCTCCTCAGGCATGTTGAAAGACAATTGTTAAATGCGACCTGCTTTCCTGTGAATGTGTAGAAGTTTAAAATATTTTGGTGGAAAACATTTCTTCCCTTTAATGGGACATGGTATGAATTGAGGCAATCTCCTAAAACACTTAAATAACTTGAAATGGCAGCAAGCAAGTTGGTAACTGATATTGTACAATGCAGAATTCATGATGCAAACTGGCTAAAGACATTTATTTGGCCAGAAGGTGAGACAACTATTTGACCTTGGATTATAAGAATACACAAATATTTTGCAATGGAACTTCTATTTGGAGCAAATTAATAGGGAAACTGGCAGGCACCTGTTCTGGAATTTGAAAATGATTTTCCTGGGCCTCTTTGTCCTAGTGCTGGAGAAAAGTTGAGGTAAATAGTACCACTCCTGGGAATAGAGGTGGACTGGGCTGCAGCTTTGCATCATCCAGTGTTCTGGTGGCTTACGGACGCAGTTTCAGCATACAGAAATTTTGGAGCTAAGGTTGGGATGTGGGAGCTGACAACCAGTAAAACTCAGTATTCAGTGTTAATGACCTAACAGGTTGGACTGTAATTTTTGAAGCGAGATACATAAACCATGCTACATCTGATCCATATCTACAAGGATATAGGGCAGCACGGTAGCATTGTGAATAGCACAATTGCTTCACAGCTCCAGGGTCCCAGGTTCGATTCCGGCTTGGGTCACTGTCTGTGCGGAGTCTGCACATCCTCCTCCTGTGTGCGTGGGTTTCCTCCGGGTGCTCCGGTTTCCTCCCACAGTCCAAAGATGTGCAGGTTAGGTGGATTGGCCATGATAAATTGCCCTTAGTGTCCCAAATTGCCCTTAGTGTTGGGTGGGGTTACTGGGTTATGGGGATAGGGTGGAGGTGTTGACCTTGGGTAGGGTGCTCTTTCCAAGAGCCGGTACAGACTCGATGGGCCGAATGGCTTCCTTCGGCACTGTAAATTTTATGATAATCTATGAAACATGCAATACAAACATCCAAACAAGGAGCAGGAGTACGTGGCTAACACGTGGCTAAACAGCTGGTGTAGGAGGGAGGGTTTCCGTTATCTGGACCACTGGGAGCTCTTCCGGGGCAGGTGTGACCTGTATAAGAAGGACGGGTTGCATCTAAACCGGAGAGGCATAAATATCCTGGCCGCGAGGTTCGCTAGTGTCACACGGGAGGGTTTAAACTAGTATGGCAGGGGGGTGGGCATGGGAGCAATAGGTCAGAAGGTGAGAGCATTGAGGGAGAACTAGGGAATAGGGACAGTGGGGCTCTGAGGCAGAGCAGACAGGGAGAAGTTGCTGAACACAGCGGGTCTGGTGGCCTGAAGTGCATACGTTTTAATGCAAGAAGTATTACGGGTAAGGCAGATGAACATAGAGCTTGGATTAGTACTTGGAACTATGATGTTGTTGCCATTACAGAGACCTGGTGAGGGAAGGGCAAGATTGGCAGCTAAACGTTCCAGGATTTAGATGTTTCAGGCGGGATAGAGGGGGATGTAAAAGGGGAGGCGGAGTTGCGCTACTGGTTCGGGAGAATATCACAGCTGTACTGCGGGAGGACACCTCAGAGGGCAGTGAGGCTATATGGGTAGAGATCAGGAATAAGAAGGGTGCAGTCACAATGTTGGGGGTTTACTACAGGCCTCCCAACAGCCAGCGGGAGATAGAGGAGCAGATAGGTAGACAGATTTTGGAAAAGAGTAAAAACAACAGGGTTGTGGTGATGGGAGACTTCAACTTCCCCAATATTGGCTGGGACTCACTTAGTGCCAGGGGCTTAGACGGGGCGGAGTTTGTAAGGAGCATCCAGGAGGGCTTCTTAAAACAATATGTAGACAGTCCAACTAGGGAAGGGGCGGTACTGGACCTGGTATTGGGGAATGAGCCCGGCCAGGTGGTAGATGTTTCAGTAGGGGAGCATTTCGGTAACAGTGACCACAATTCAGTAAGTTTTAAAGTACTGGTGGACAAGGATAAGAGTGGTCCTAGGATGAATGTGCTAAATTGGGGGAAGGCTAATTATAACAATATTAGGCGGGAACTGAAGAACATAGATTGGGGGCGGATGTTTGAGGGCAAATCAACATCTGACATGTGGGAGGCTTTCAAGTGGCAGTTGAAAGGAATTCAGGACCGGCATGTTCCTGTGAGGAAGAAGGATAAATACGGCAATTTTCGGGAACCTTGGATGACGAGAGATATTGTAGGCCTCGTCAAAAAGAAAAAGGAGGCATTTGTCAGGGCTAAAAGGCTGGGAACAGACGAAGCCTGCGTGGAATATAAGGAAAGTAGGAAGGAACTTAAGCAAGGAGTCAGGAGGGCTAGAAGGGGTCACGAAAAGTCATTGGCAAATAGGGTTAAGGAAAATCCCAAGGCTTTTTACACGTACATAAAAAGCAAGAGGGTAGCCAGGGAAAGGGTTGGCCCACTGAAGGATAGGCAAGGGAATCTATGTGTGGAGCCAGAGGAAATGGGCGAGGTACTAAATGAATACTTTGCATCAGTATTCACCAAAGAGAAGAAATTGGTAGATGTTGAGTCTGGAGAAGGGTGTGTAGATAGCCTGGGTCACATTGAGATCCAAAAAGACGAGGTGTTGGGTGTCTTAAAAAATATTAAGGTAGCTAAGTCCCCAGGGGCTGATGGGATCTACCCCAGAATACTGAAGGAGGCTGGAGAGGAAATTGCTGAGGCCTTGACAGAAATCTTTGGATCCTCGCTGTCTTCAGGGGATGTCCCGGAGGACTGGAGAATAGCCAATGTTGTTCCTCTGTTTAAGAAGGGTAGCAAGGATAATCCCGGGAACTACAGGCCGGTGAGCCTTACTTCAGTGGTAGGTAAATTACTGGAGAGAATTCTTCAAGACAGGATCTACTCCCATTTGGAAGCAAATAGACGTATTAGTGAGAGGCAGCACGGTTTTGTGAAGGGAAGGTCGTGTCTCACTAACTTGATAGAGTTTTTCGAGGAGGTCACTAAGATGATTGATGTAGGTAGGGCAGTGGATGTTGTCTATATGGACTTCAGTAAGGCCTTTGACAAGGTCCCTCATGGTAGACTAGTACAAAAGGTGAAGTCACACGGGATCAGGGGTGAGCTGGCAAGGTGGATACAGAACTGGCTAGGCCATAGAAGGCAGAGAGTAGCAATGGAAGGATGCTTTTCTAATTGGAGGGCTGTGACCAGTGGTGTTCCACAGGGATCAGTGCTGGGACCTTTGCTCTTTGTAGTATATATAAATGATTTGAGGAAAATGTAACTGGTCTGATTAGTAACTTTGCAGACGACACAAAGGTTGGTGGAATTGCGGATAGCGATGAGGACTGTCGGAGGATACAGCAGGATTTAGATTGTTTGGAGACTTGGGCGGAGAGATGGCAGATGGAGTTTAATCCGGACAAATGTGAGGTAATGCATTTTGGAAGGTCGAATGCAGGTAGGGAATATACAGTGAATGGTAGAACCCTCAAGAGTATTGAAAGTCAAAGAGATCTAGGAGTACAGGTCCACAGGTCATTGAAAGGGGCAACACAGGTGGAGAAGGTAGTCAAGAAGGCATACGGCATGCTTGCCTTCATTGGCCGGTGCATTGAGTGTAAGAATTGGCAAGTCATGTTGCCGCTGTATAGAACCTTAGTTAGGCCACACTTGGAGTATAGTGTTCAATTCTGGTCGCCACACTACCAGAAGGATGTGGAGGCTTTAGAGAGGGTGCAGAAGAGATTTACCAGAATGTTGCCTGGTATGGAGGGCATTAGCTATGAGGAGCGGTTGAATAAACTCGGTTTGATCTCACTGGAACGACAGAGGTTGAGGGGAGACCTGATAGAGGTCTACAACATTATGAGGGGCATAGACAGAGTGGATAGTCAGAGGCTTTTCCCCAGGGTAGGGGGGTCAATTACTAGGGGGCATAGGTTTAAGGTGAGAGGGGCAAGGTTTAGAGTAGATGTACGAGGCAAGTTTTTTACGCAGAGGGTAGTGGGTGCCTGGAACTCGCTGCCGGAGGAGGTGGTGGAAGCAGGGACGATAGTGGCATTTAAGGGGCATCTTGACAAATACATGAATAGGATGGGAATAGAGGGATACGGACCCAGGAAGTGTAGAAGATTGTAGTTTAGTCGGGCAGCATGGTCGGCACGGGCTTGGAGGGCCGAAGGGTCTGTTCCTGTGCTGTACATTTCTTTGTTCTTTGTTCATGAGTAGACCATTCAGCCCCTTGAGACCTCTCTGCCATTTAATAAGATCCTGCCTAATCTAATAATAATCTGAAAATTGTATTTTGCCCATCCTCAATAACTTATTACTCCCTTTCTTACCAAGATTTTATCCTCCTCTGCCTTAGACTCTGCTTCCACCACCTTTTCAAGATGAAAGTTTCAAAGACTCACACAACCCTCAAAGGAATTTTGCCTGATCTCTGTTTTAAATGAGTGACCTCTTATTTTTAAACAGTGACCCCTCATTCTAGATTCTCCCAGAGAAGGAACCATCCTCTCCACATCCACCCTATCAGGACCCCTCTTACTCTTCTAAACTCCAGTGTATACAATCCTAGCCTGTTCACCTTTCCTCATAAGACAACCTGTCCAGTCCAGATATTAGTCTAATAAACCTTTTCTGAACTGCTTCCAACACATTTACAATCTTCCTTTGCCCACCCCCTTAACCTATCCATGTCCCTTTGTAGCCTCGTTATGTCCTCCTCACAATTTATTTTCCGATCTATTGTTAGCAAATTTGGCAACCATACCTTCAGTCCCTTCATCCAAGTAATTTATATGAATTGTAAAACCATTGAGACCACGGCACTAATGCCTGTGGCATACCACTTGTTACATCTTGCCAACCTGAAATAAGTCATTTGTTCCTACTCTCTGCTTTCTCTTAGCCAGCTAATTTTCTTTCCATGCAAATATGATACCCCCATACCTTTAACTTGTAATTTTTGCAATAACATTTGGTGTGGAACTTAACAAATGTCTGGAAATCTATTTACAGTCCATCCACTAGTTCCCCTTTATCCACAACACAGATTACTTCCTTAAAGAACTCCAATAAGTTGGCTAAACATGATTTCCATTTCACAAAAACATGTTAACGCTGTGGGGACGATTCTCCGGCCCTGTTTGAGCAGACGCAAACCTTATATGGCTGGAGATTCTTGTGCGAGTGTGACCACGTTGGGGTCTCTGAGGCCATTGGAGCCCCCGGGGAGTCAGGGACATGGCTGGCCAGCACCAAGCTGGTAGTGCCAAGTTGGTAGCATGGTGGGCACTGTGACATATAATATGGAATGCCTAATGGGCACTGCCAGATGGGCAGGGGTTGAAGTGGGAGGCGGGCACCTGATGAAGGGGAGCATGAGTGGTGGCATGGCCGGTACAGACTTGGAGGGCCGAAAGGCCTGTACCTGTGCTGCATTGTTCTTTGTACTTTGTATGAAGTGAGCAGGGCCTAAAAGGGGGGGAAGAGGCCTTTAGCGACACCATAGCGGGGTTTTGCTCATTTGGAGGGGATGGTACTGGGAGTAATGATTGGGGGCGAAGGGGGCACTGATGCCAGTGAATGCTGGAGGGGGTAGTGTGTAGGGTTATCTGGTGATTTTTAAATCTCTCTTTCGATCCAGCATGTATCTTTCTCGGCGGGAATCACAGCAAGCTGCAAACAAATGTTTAAATGTGGGTGAATTGCGATCTGGAATGCGCTGACACACCCGGCAGGAATCACACTGTTTTTCCCGCCGGGAACAACATTTAGAAATGTTCTAGGAAAATGTTGCCCTGGCTGATTACCTTGAAGCGCACTGCTATAGCTTCTTTAGTTATAGCTGCTAACATTTTTCCTATGACAGATGTTTTCTGTCTCCCTCCCTTTTTGAATAATAAGTTACATTTGCTATCTTCGAATCTAATGGGACCTTCCCTGAATCCAGGGAGTTTCAGAAAATTAAAACCAATGCATCAACCATCTCATCGGTCGTTTCTTTTAAGAGCCTAGGGTGAAGCACATCAGGACCTTGGCACTTGTCATCCGACAGCTCAAACAATTTACTCAGTATTACTACTCTGGTGATTGTAATTTTCCGGAGTTCCTCCCTCCCTTCCATTTCATGATTTATAGCTGCTTCTGGGTTATCCAGAATCCTCTACATCCTATGTAGTGAATATATGCAAAATACCTGTTTAATTCATCAGCTATTTCCTTGTTTTCCAATATCCTCCAGACTCACTTTCTTTTTTAAATTAAATTTTTTTTTTCCAATTAAGGGACAATTTAGTTTAGCCAATCCACCTACCCTGTACATCTTTGGGTTGTGGGGGAGAAACCCACGCAAACACTGGGAGAATGTGCAAACTCCACACAGACAGTGACCCAGAACCGGGATCGAACCTGGAACCTCGGCGCCGTGAGGCAGCAATGCTAACCACTGCACCACCGTGCCGCCCTTTTAATTTCATACTATCTTTAACCTTTCTATTTAACTATAGATGGGGTGTCCTTCTCATGGACTTCTTCTTTCTTGTTGGAATTCATCTATTTTATGTATTCTAAAATAATCCCTTCTATGTTTGCAACCACATCTCTGTTGACTTAGTTTTTAACCTAATTTTCCAATTCACTTTAACCAGCACTGCTTTCTTGCCTTCCTAATTGCCCTTATTTAACTCTCTGAGATCATTTAAAATCTCCTACAATTATCACGTTTCTGAAGAGCTCCCATTATTTTTTCCTTTATGCTTCACCTTACCATGTGGTCACTGTTAGGTGGCCTGTACATGACTCCCACAAGTGACATCTTGCCTCTAACATTTCTCATCTCTACCCAAACCATTTCCACATCCTGGTTTTCTGAAATTATGTAATCCCTCTCTATTGTGCTAATACCATCATTAACAAACAGTCATCCCTCCATCATTTTCATTCTTTGTGTCGTTCCAAAAGGTCCTGTACCCTTTAATGTTCACGCCCCAACCCATGTCCTCTTGCATTTATGTCTCTGGAATGGCTATCAAATCATATTTCTTTCTTTCTATATGTGGTCTCAGTTCATGTTTTATTTTGCAGGCTTCGTACATTCAGATATAGAAGGCTGGATCCTCCATCGGCAGGATCCTCCGTTTCACCGGCAGTGCACTCGTGCCCACGGATTTCCCGATGGCGTGGAGTGCCCACAATGGGAAACACCATTGGCCGGCTGCTGAGACGGAGAATCCCACTGCCGATGGGGGAGTGCTGCATTGGAAAACGGGTGCAGCGGGACGGAGAATCCCACCCAGAGCCTTTAGTTTTATCCTTTTATTCTTTTTATAATCTCTAGTCTCATCTGTTGATTTACTGTTAGATTTGTACTCTCTATCCCTTCCTGTCATAGTCTGGTTTTCATTTCCTGTAATATTACCTTTCTCTTTTTGCCTTGTATCCACTCTTTAATTTACAACATCTTCCCAAATTTGATTCCTTGCCCCCATTACGTAGTTTAAAACCCTCTCTATTACCCTAGTTTTCAGCTCACAAGAACACTGGTCCCAGTACGGTTCAGACATGGACTGTCCCAAAGTTACAGATCCACTTTCCCCAGTACTGATGCCGGTACCCACCTCTCCCACACCAGTTTGAGCCATGCATTCCTCTTCCTCATCTAATTTGCCTGATGCTGTTTTGCTGACTGTAGCGCAACAATTACTCACTCAAGTCGGGACGTTGAGTGTCTTTAAGACAGAAGTTGATAAATTCTTGATTTCTCGAGGAATTAAGGGCTATGGAGAGAGAGCGGGTAAATGGAGTTGAAATCAACCATGATTGAATGGTGGAGTGGACTCGATGGGCCGAATGGCCTTACTTCCACTCCTATGTCTTATGGTTTTATGGTAAGTCGAGAAGAGATGAAATCAATCGAGGCTTTATTAAGCAAGACATGTTCCTCAGCAGCTCAGTTACAGAATGCGGCTGCTGGGAGAACTCGAGCTCTTATACTCCGCCTTCAGGGTGGAGCCAGCAGGCGGCAGATCCAACCAGGACCCGGGACCTGTCAGCCAACAGCCTCTCGGCTTCACAGGTACCGTACTACCCCTAATACATACCACCACATTCACCCTTTGTTAAAAAAAAACCGGCGGGGTGGTGGTTCGCATGGTGGTAGGGGTTTACAAGGCTGGTCCTGGAACTGATTTCGTACAGTGGCTATGCATTTAGCCCAACAGTCAACTATGTACAGGTTGTCAGAATTATTTACAAGTTTGTTCTTCCTTTCTTGTTGTATCACGCGGATTCCACGAGTTGAGCGGGTGCCCTGGTCGTCCTTGTCGATCACCTCAGCCCCAGTGGTGGTGCAGGTGCTGGTTCGGGCACTGTCGTCTCTGGGAGCGTTGCGCTGTTCGTCCCTGTTTCTTTACTCCTGGGCGGGCACGGGAGGAGGACCGATCCACCCGGGAAACGAGCGGTCGTGGGGTGCGCCGGTGGCAGGGAGGGGGTGATCGGTGTTGGGAGTGTGTGTGTGTTTCCAGCGGGCGCCAGGTCCCGTAGGGAGACCATGTCCTGTCGGCCGTCGGGGTACGCCACGTAGGCGTACTGAGGGTTTGCGTGGAGAAGGTGAACCTTCTCGACCAACGGGTCCGATTTGTGCGCCAGCACATGATTTCGGAGCAAGATGGGTCCTGGGGCTGCCAGCCAGGTCGGCAGCGACATTCCGGAGGAGGACTTCCTAGGGAAGACAAGGAGGCGCTTGTGAGGCGTTTGGTTAGTGGTGGTACACAGCAGCGACCGGATGGAGTGGAGGGCTTCCGGGAGGACTTCCTGCCACCGGGAAACTGGGAGTTTCTGGACCGTAGGGCCAGTAGGACAGTCTTCCAGACCGTACTGTTCCCCCTCTCTACCTGACCGTTCCCCCGGGGTTGTAGCTGGTCGTCCTGCTCGAGGCAATGCCCTTGCTGAGCAGGAACTGACGCAGCTCGTCACTCATGAAGGAGGACCCCCTGTCGCTATGGATGTACGCGGGGAAACCGAACAGTGTAAAGATGGTGCCGAGGGCTTTAATGACTGTGGCCGCTATCATGTCGGGGCAGGGGATGGCGAAGGGGAAACAGGAGTACTCGTCCACCACGTTCAGGAAGTATACGTTGCGGTCGGTGGAGGGGAGGGGGCCTTTGAAATCCAAACAGAGGCGTTCAAAGGGACGGGAAGCCTTTATCAGTTGCGTTCTATCTGGCCTGAAAAATGCGGTTTGCACTCTGTGCAGATTTGGCAGTTCCTGGTGGCTGTACGGTCCTCAACCGAGTAGGGGAGGTTGCGGGACTTCACGATATGGTAGAATCGAGTGACCCCCAGATGGCAGAGGTCCTCGTGGAGGGCTTGGAGGCGGTCTACTTTTGCGTTGACACATGTGCCGCGGGATAGGGCATCGGACGGCTCGTTCAGCTTTCCGGGACGATACAAGATCTCATAGTTATAGGTGGAGAGCTCAATCCTCCACCTCAAGATCTTGTCATTCTTGATTTTGCCCCGCTGTGCATTATCGAACATAAAGGCTGCCGACCGTTGGTCAGTGAGGAGAGTGAATCTCCTGCCGGGCAGGTAATGCCTCCAATGTCGCACAGTTTCCACTATGGCTTGGGCTTCCTTTTCCACTGAGGAGTGGCGGATTTCTGAGGTGTGGAGGGTCCGGGAGAAAAAGGCCACGGGTCTGCCCGCTTGTTTGAGAGTGGCCGCCAGAGCTACATCGCTCTCGACCTGGAAGGGGAGGGACTCGTCGATTGCGTGCATTGTGGCCTTTGCGATATCCGCTTTGATGCGGCCGAAGGCCTAGCGGGCCTCTGTCGACAGGGGGAAGGTAGTGGACTGTATTAACGGGCGGGCCATGTCTGCGTACTGGGGAACTCACTGGGCGTAATACGAAAAGAAGCCCAGGCAGCGTTTCAGTGCTTTGGAGCAGTAGGGGAGGGGAAATTCCATAAGGGGGCACATGCGTTCGGGGTCGGGGCCTATCACTCCATTGCGCACTGCGTATCCCAGGATGGCCAGACGGTTGGTGCTAAAAACGCATTTTCCCTCGTTATAGGTGAGGTTCAGGGCATTAGCGGTCTGGAGGAATTTGCGGAGGTTGGCGTCGTGGTCCTGCTGGTCATGGCTGCAGATGGTTACATTGTCGAGGTATGGGAACATGGCCCGCAACCCGTGCTGGTCAACCATTCGGGCCATCTCCCGTTGGAAGACCGAGACTCCGTTCGTGACGCTGAATGGAACCCTTAGGAAGTGGTAGAGCCGCCCGTCTGCCTCGAAGGCCATGTACTTGCGGTCACTCGGGCGGATGGGGAGCTGGTGGTATGCGGACTTGAGGTCCACGGTGGAAAAGACCTTGTACTGTGCAATCCGATTGACCATGTCGGATATGCAGGGAAGAGGGTACGCATCGAGCTGCGTGTACCTATTGATGGTCTGACTATAGTCTACGACCATCCTCTGCTTCTCCCCGGTCTTCACAACTACCACCTGGGCTCTCCAGGGACTATTGCTGGCCTGTATTATGCCTTCCTTCAGCAGCCGCTGGACTTCAGACCGGATAAATGTTCAGTCCTGGGCGCTGTACCGTCTGCTCCTAGTGGCGATGGGTTTGCAATCCGGGGTGAGGTTCACAAACAAGGAAGGCGGTTCAACCTTGATGGTCGCAAGGCTGCAGATAGTGAGTGGGGGTATTGGGCCGCCGAATTGGAATGTAAGGCTCTGGAGGTTACACTGGAAATCTAACCCCAAGAGACTGGAAACGCAGAGTTGGGGAAGGACATAAAGCCTATAATTCTTAAACTCCCTCCCTTGCACCATTAGGTTCGCGATGCAGAACCCTTTGATCTCTACGGAATGGGATCCCGCTGCCAGAAAAATCTTTTGGGTACTCGGACGAATAGAGAGAAAACAGCGTCTTACCGTGTCCGGGTGGATAAAACTTTCCGTGTTCCCAGAGTCGATTAGGCATGGCGTCGCGTACCCGTTGACCAGTACCGTTGTCGTTGCCGTTTGGAGCGTCCGGGGCCGCGATTGGTCCAGGGTCACCAAAGCCAGTCTTGGTTGCTGCACCGTGGCGCTTTCTTCCGACCCCGTGGAGCCGTCTATGCTGGGGTCCTTGGCTATCAGCCAAGATGGTGGCGTCCATGGATCGCACGTGGCCCGGGGGGTCACAAGATGGCAGCGTCCATCCTCCCCGCGTGGTGTCCGGGGCCCAAAATGGCGGCGCCCGCGGGCCACACATGGAGCGCTGGGGGGAGTTGGGTCTGCTGTCCCCGTTTTCCCCCGGAGATTGCGGCGACCCCCCGGGACTGGCACACCACTGCGTAATGCCCCTTTTTGCCGCAGCTTTTACAAATAGCTGAGCGGGCCGGGCAGCATTGCCGGGGGTGTTTCGCCTGCCCGCAAAAATAGCAGCGGGGCCCAACGGGATGGTCTGGTGCTCTAGCCGCGCAGGCTTGCGGGGGATGTGGGGGGTGCCGGGGAGTCTGTCGCAACGGGGGTCCACAGAGCCCAAGGGGCTGCCGCGCGGTCGGGGTCGTAGGCGCGGGCATTTTGTGAGGCCACGTCGAGGGAGGCCGCAAGGGCCCGTGCCTCTGTGAGTCCTAATGAGTCTCTTTCTAACAGTCTTTGGCGAATTTGAGAAGAAGTCATACCTGCCACAAAAGCATCCCTGATTAGGAGCTCCGTGTGCTCGTTTGCGCTCACCGACGGGCAGTTGCAGTTCCTTCCCAAAATCAAGAGTGCGCTGTAGAACTCGTCGAGCGATTCTCCGGGGATTTGCTGTCTCGTCGCGAGTTGATGGCGTGCGTAGAAATGGTTTATGGGCCGAATGTAGACTGCTTTCAGCATGGCGAGTGCTGTCGGGAAATCCTCCGCGTCTTCGATGAGCGTGTAGATCTCCAGGCTCACCCTGGAATGCAAGACATGCATTTTCTGATCTTCCGTGGTCCGGCCGGGGGCCGTTCGAAGGTAACCTTCGAAGCATACTAGCCAGTGTTTAAACATGTCCGCCGAGTTTTCTCCACGGGGGCTGATTCGCAGACACTCCCGGGGCGATCCGGAGCTCCATAGCTTTTAAGCTTGCTTAATAAATTGTAGCATAACAATTACTCACTCAAGTCGAGAAGTGATGAAATCAATGGAGGCTTTATTAAGCAAGACTTGTTCCCCAGCAGCTCAGTTACAGAATGCGGCTGCTGGGAGAACTCAAGCTCTTATACTCCGCCTTCAGGGCGGAGCCAGCAGGCGGCAGATCCAACCAGGACCCGGGACCTGTCAGCCAATAGCCTCTCGGCTTCACAGGTACCGTACTACCCCTAATACATACCACCACACTGACGGCTCAGGTAGTAATCTAGAGATTATGTCTTTTGACGTTCTATTTCTTCATTTGGTGCCAAGATCCTCATTCTGACAATGCAGAATGTCCTTTGTCCTACCTAAGTCATTGGCACCTACATGGACCACGACGACTAAGTCCTTCCCCATCCACTAAGTTCCTCTTCAGCTCCGTGAAGATGTCCCGAACCCTGTCACTGTCCAGATATTACAACTGTCTAGGCTCACTCTCTTTGCTGCTGGTGTCAATTCCTCTGACTATGCAATCTCCTACTACCTCTACATTCCTTATAACACTTTCTTCGCCCCCTGACCCATCACCCCAACTTGAATGGTTTCTCTTGCCACGGTGCCGTGGGTCAGCTTGCTCATATACCCGGCAGCCTCTACTCTCATTCAGATAAGCTGAAAAACCTCAAACACTTGGCCAATGGCAAAGGTTAAGGCTCCCGCAATCCTGCTCTCTGGTTCCCCTTACCTGCCTCACTAGCGGTCACACCCTCCAGTACCTGACCACTCACCAAGTCAGAAGACCCTAACCCAAGGGTGGGACTGCCTCCTGGAATAAAATGTCTCGGTAACTTTCCCCTTTCCTGTTGTGCCGCAATGTCGCCAACATGACCTCCAGCTCAATAGCTCGGAGACGAAGTTCCTGCAGCTGCAAGCACTTACTGCAGATGTGTTCGCCCTGGATCACACTGGTATCCAGAAGCTCCCACATCCTGTAATCACAGCACATCAGCTGCCTTGTCATCTCCATGTGCAATTAATAAATGATAATTAATTCATAATTAATAAAGCCTGCACCACCCAATAGGTTTTGGCACTGCCAGCAAACTTTACAATGTTGATAAAACAATTGAGTGTGTAAAATAATGCTAAAACTTAGTTCTAATAATACTAGTTTTAGAGAAAAAAAAGCATCTTCTCTCAACCCTTCACTGAACCCCCCACTCAGCACACATTACTACTTGCAGTAAACCTTACCGAAAGAACCGCTTTCCCCCTGTGTACCAAATTCCCACTTTGGACCAAATTCCCAAATACAGTCACTCGGTTTCATTCATAGAACATAGAACATTACAGAGCAGTAATGATGTTGCGCCGACCTGTGAAACCACTCTAAAGCCCATCTACACTATTCCCTTATCGTCCATATGTCTATCCAATGACCATTTGAATGCCCTTAGTGTTGCCGAGTCCACTACTGTTGCAGGTAGGGCATTCCACGCCCTTACTACTCTCTGAATAAAGAACCTACCTCTGACATCTGTCTTATATCTATCGCCCCTCAATTTAAAGCAATGTCCCCTCATGCTAGACATCACCATCCTAGGAAAAAGGCTCTCACTGTCCACCCTATCCAATCCTCTGATCATCTTGTATGCCTCAATTAAGTCACCTCTTAACCTTCTTCTCTCTAACAAAAACAGCCCCAAGTCCCTCAGCCTTTCCTCATAAGATCTTCCCTCCATACCAGGCAACATTCTGGTAAATCTCCTCTTCACCCTTTCCAATGCTTCCACATCCTTCCAATAATGCGGCGACCAGAATTGCACGCAATACTCCAAATGTGGCCGCACCAGAGTTTTGTACAGCTGCAACATGACCTCATGGCTCCGAAACTCAATCCCTCTACCAATGAAAGCTAACACACCGTATGCCTTCTTAACAACCCTCCCAACCTGGGTGGCAACTTTCAGGGATCTATGTACATGGACACCGAGATCTCTCTGCTCATCCACACTGCCAAGAATCTTACCATTAGCCCAGTACTCTGTCTTCCTGTTATTCCTTCCAAAATGAATCACCTCACACTTTTCTACATTAAACTCCATTTGCCACATTTCAGCCAAGCGCTGCAGCTTATCTATGTCCTTCTGTAACTTGTAACATCCTTCCGCACTGTCCACAATTCCACCGACTTTAGTGTCATCTGCAAATTTACTCACCCATCCTTCTACGCCCTCCTCCAGGTCATTTATAAAAATGACAAACAGCAGTGGCCCCAAAACAGATCCTTGTGGTACACCACTAGTAACTGGACTCCAGTCTGAACATTTCCCATCAACCACCACCCTTTGTCTTCTTCCAGCTAGCCAATCTCTGATCCAAACTGCTAAATCAGCCTGAATTCCATGCCTCCCTATTTTCTGCAGTAGCCTACCACGGGGAACCTTATTACACGCTTTACTGAAATCCATATACACCACATCAACTGCTTTACCCTCATCCACCTGCTTGGTCACCTTCTCAAAGAACTCAATAAGGTTTGTGAGGCACGACCTACCCTTCACAAAACCGTGTTGATTATCTCTAATCAAATTATTCTTTTCCAGATGATTATACATCCTATCTCTTATAAACCTTTCCAAGATTTTGCCCACAACAGAAGTAAGGCTCACTGGTCTATAGTTACCGGGGTTGTCTCTACTTCCCTTCTTGAACAAGGGGACAACATTTTCTATCCTCCAGCCTTCTGGCACTATTCCTGTGGACAAAGATGACTTATAGAGCAAAGCCAAAGGCTCAGCAATCTCCTCCCTAGCTTCCCAGAGAATCCTAGGATAAATCCCATCCGGCCCAGCAGACTTATCTATTTTCACACTTTCCAGAATTGCTAACACCTCCTCCTTATGAACCTCAAGCCCTTCTAGTCTAGTAGCCTGAGTCTCCGTATTCTCCTCGACAACATTCAGGCAAAAGGTTTTCCTCGCTGGCAATGTGCTTCTTTATTGCAATGCAGGAGGGACTCCAGCCAGTCTTGATGTGGGCCCATAAACACTTGGAAGGCTCAGAGAGGCACTTGTCTACTGTGTCATGCCCACAAAGCTATATTCATGGTTCTATGGAAAATGGACATCATTAAAAACTCAATGGGCAATCTCTGTTGAGACAAAATGAAGTAGAGAGGTCAGGTGACCTCTTCATTTATGCCAATATGTGGAACTACACAAGGCTGGAAGTTACCCTACTTGACTGCTCAGGATATTAAGATATGAAGGACCATTCAGAACATTTCATTGAGAAGACATTAAAATGCAGAGATATTTCTTACGGGGCGGCATGGTAGCACAATGATTAGCACTGCTGCCTCACAGCGTCAGGGACCCGGATTCAATTCCAGCCTTGGGTGACTGTCTGTGTGGAGTTTGTCCATTCTCCTGATGTCCGCGTGGGTTTCCTCCAGGTGCTCCGGTTTCCCCCCACAGTCCAAATATTTACAGGTTAGGTGGACTGGCCATGCTAAATTGTCCAAAAGGTTATGTGGGGTTCCTGGTTGACGGGATAGGGTGGGGCATGTGCCTAGATGGGGTGCTCTTTCATACGGTCGATGCAGACTTGATGGGCCGAATGGCCTCTTTCTGCAGTGTAGGGATTCTACGTTGTCCAATAACTGCTGAAGCCTAGTGCACAATGGGCTTGCAGACTTCTTGGCTGTAAAAATGTAATTCCATGAAATGGTATGAGGAGAAACCCATTCTGTCACAAGGAGATGCAAGTGAGTAACACTGGAACACTATTGTATGTAAATTGTCAAGTCATCCAGGAGCATCTGTGGGGACAATGGGAAAACACATACTATGGCCCAGCCACATCTCTTCCAGGTGTCCACCTCCCCTAATTCGACAACAAACAAGTCTTCCTGCTAATTTACAGGAAAATGCACAAAAGTCCGTGGCTCTTTCTAAGGCAGTGTGGGGTCAGGACTCAAAGAAAGTCTCAGCCCATGGATTTTCAAAAGGTGTTTGACAAAGTACCACATAATAATCTTCTCAGCAAAATTAAAGCGATGGATACAAATTTGACTACGGCATAGAAATCAGCAATTTCTGGTGAAAGGTCATTTTTTTTTCAGACTAAAGTGGTCTTCTCTAGGGTTTAAATTTTATTTTCACAATGTGTGCGTCATGACTAGGCCAGCATTTATTGACCTTCGATAATTGTCCTTCAGAAATTGATGGTGAGCTACCTTTTTGAACCATTGGAGTCCATATATTGTAGATACATCCACCGTACTGCTAGGAAGGGAATTTCAGAATTTGACCCAGTCAAAGTGAAGGAACGACAATATAGTTCCAAATGAGCATGTGGCTTGGAGGGGTATCTTGTAGGTGATAATGTTCCCAGGCATCTGCTGCCCTTGTCCTTCCAGCTGATAGAAGTCGTGGGTTTGGAAGATACTGTCGAGGGAGCAATGATGATTTCCTGCAGTGCATCTTACAGATTGTACACACTGCTGCCACTGCTGCCACTGTGCATTGGTGGAGGGGGAATAAATGCTGAAGGTGCTGGATGGGATGCCAATCAAGTGGGCTGTTTGGTTTTGGATGGTGTCAAATGTCTTGAGTGTTGTTGGAGCTGCATCCATCCAGGCAAGTGGGAAATGTGCTAACACATTCCTGCATTGTGCCTTGTAGCTGGTGGACAGGCTTTAGGGTGTCAGGAACTGTGTTACTCTCTGCAGAATTCTTAGTCTCTGACCCTCTCTTGTTGCCACAGTATTTATATGGCAAGTTCAGTTCAGTTTCTGGTCAATGGTAAGCCCCGGGATGTTGATAGCGGGGGGAATTCAGGGACGGTAATGCCATTAAATGTCAAGTGGAGATGATTAAATTCTCTCTTGTTGGAGATAGTCATAGCCTGGCACTTGTATGGCATGAATGATGCTGGTCACTTACCAGCCCATGCCTGAATGTTGTCCATGTCTCACTGCCTTTGGACATGAACTGCTTCAGCATCTGAGGAATCATCAGTGGTGCTGAACATTGTGCAGTCATCAGTGAACATCTCCACTTCTGACCTTATGATGGAGGGAATGTCATTAATGAAGCAGCTGAAGATAGTTAGACATAGCATACCACCCTGAGGAACTCCTGCAGTGATATCTTGGGTCTGAGATGATTAACCTCCAACCACCATAACCATCGTCCTTTGTGTTAGGAATGACCCAGCAGTGGAGAGTTATCCCCCTAATTCCCATTGACTTCAGTTTTGTTCAGGTTCCTTGATGTCACACTTGGTCAAATATTGCCTTGATATTAAGGGAAGTCATTCTCACCTCATCTTTAAGTTCAGCTCTTTTGTCCATGTTTGGACTAAGGCTGTAATGTGGTGTGGTGCTGAGTGACCTTGGCAGAATGCAAACTGAGCGTCAATGAGCAGGTCATACCTGAGTAAGTGTTACTTGATAGCACCCTCAATGACACCTTCCATCACTTTGCTAATGATCAAGGATAGACTGATGGTGTTAATTGGTTAGTTCGGATTTGTCCTGCTCTTTATGTATAGGAGACACCTGTGCAATTTTCTACATTCCCGGGCAGATGCCAGTGTTGTAGCTGTACTGAAACAAGTTAGCTTGGGACACGGCTAGTTCTGGAGCACAATTCTTCAGCCCTAATGCTGGAATATTGTCAGGAACCGTGGCCTTTGCAGTATCAAGTGTCTTCAGCCATTTCATAATATTACATGAATTGGATTGAATTAGCTGAAGACTGATATCTATGATGCTGGGGTCCTCTGGAGGAGACTGAGTTAGATCATCCACTCGGCACTTCTGGATAAAGATGGCTGCAAATACATCAGCCTTGTCTTTAGCACTGCTGTTCTGGAATACCTATCATTTGAGGATAGAAATATGTGTGGAGCCTCCTTTTCCAGTGAGTTTAATTGTCCACCGCTGTTCATGACTGGATGTGTCAGGATTGCAGAACTTAAATCTGATCCTTTTGTGTGATTGCTTAACCATCTGTTTCATGCTGCTTATGCTCTTTGGCATGAAAGTAGTCCTTTGTTGGGACCACTGCCATTTTTGACGTGAATGATTTGAACTGGCAATACAATCTTCAAGTTTGCGTATGATATAAAACTCAGTTAGCAGCAGTGTTCAGGAGGATATAGACTTGCAAAGTGGCAGATTAAATTTAATATAGAGAAGTGTGAAATGATGTATTTTAATAGGAGGAATGAAGGGAGGCAATATGATCTAATTGATATAATTTTAATGGTGCTGCAGGAACTGAGACACCAAGGTGTATGTTCACAAATCTTTGAAGGTGACTGCAAGCCTTTAACATTTTTTTCATGGGTTGCAGGCATCACTTGCATTTGTTTGCCAACCCTATTTGTCTTTAAACTTAATGGCTTACTAAGCCATTTCAGAGAGCAGTTAAGAGTTAACGACGTTGGTGACGATCTGGAGTCATATGTAGGCTGGACTAGGTAGGACGGCAGACTTCCTTCTGTAAAGAACATTAGCTGAGAAGGTTATTAAAAATCATAGAGGACCCTCGACTTTCTTGCCTTTATATTCTATTGTTTAATTAACAAAGTTAGGCTAAATCTTTATAAATCATTTTTAGGCCCTGGTTGACATATTGTGTTCAGTTGTGGACGACACACTTCAGAATGGATGTGAAATCCTTGGAGAGGGTGTAGAAAGGATACTGGCTGAATTCCCCGTTTGGGAGACTATGTTCTGCTGCCGGAGCTGAATCACTGTGGTTCTCGCTGGCGGGAGGAGCGACACCCACAAGCGATTTACTCTCCCCAACAACACAAACTTTATGCATGGAGCGGATTGCAAAGGTACCGTCATGAATCCCGCTTTTGGGTGGCCTGCTCACAATGGCGGCCCTACAACTATGTCTGACTGCTGAGACCCCCCCTTCCCCCTCCTCCCTACAACTCAAATCTTGCTCTCCCCCCCTGCCCCACATGTAGGGTCATTCTCCACCCTTTCTCCTCCCCCCCCCCCCCTCCCCAATATGTCATCCCTGCCTGGAAGCTAAAGAGCAAATCCAGGCAGAAACAGTAAAGAAAATCACTGAACTATCACTGGCATGTCCCTTACACCTGCTGCCTCAGACAAATGTCTAGAAAGGAGCAGCTGCTGCTTCATAGAAAGCCGAAACTACAGCACAATGCTTTAAAACCCCTCTAATCCTTTGATCTGCAAGGCCTCTATTCACTTCAAAGAGAAACAGCTATTAGTCACCTATCATTGACAACTTCCAGACAGCCAGATGTCTGGATTAATTATTTTCATTTCCCTTCATGCTTGAATGGATCTCAAGTAGCCTGCAGTGAACCAAACTGCAATGTTTATAAACATCTAGCTGTGATTGACCACTCCTAACCACATCAAAAGCATTTAAGTGCTTTCTGCTGAGAAAAAGAGGAAGTGAAAGTACTTAACTCCCAGGTGTTTATAAACATTGCAGGTAACTGGGGGTCTCTGAAGGGGACGGTCTGGTGGCGGGATGCGATGGGGGTAAGATGGGCATGATTTGCATTGTGGGGGAGAGGGGGGTCCTCCGATGGACTTTGGGGCACCTGCCTTAAATACTTATCCCCTTCGCCCACCGCGAGGTTCATTGCATCAGGGCTGCGCTGGCAAATTCTTGAACAATCCACGCCTATGTGAACTCTGGCCAAGAGGGCTGGTGCATGATGGAGGCGTGAAGAATCCGGTGTCTAGCCCGTTAATGGGATACAAATGGGTCATGATCCATTTGCATCCTCCTACCTCCCTTCCCACTATATTGATATCTGGGATGAGGGACTTCAGCTTATGAGGGGACAATGAGCTGCTTGTGTTCTTCTTAGAGCAAAGAAGGTTAACAGGATATGATAGAGGTGTTCAAAATTATGAATGGTTTTTCATAGATCATCATAGAATTTACAGTGCAGAAGGAGGCCATTCAGCCCATCGAGTCTGCACCGGCTCTTGGAAAGAGCACCCCGCCCAAGGTCAACACCTCCACCCTATTCCCATAACCCAGTAACCCCACCCACCACTAAGGGCAATTTTGGACACTAAGGGCAATTTATCATGGCCAATCCACCTAACCTTGATAAGCGAAATAAAAATAAATTAAGTAGTCCGTGTGGCGTTTGCACATTCTCCCCGTGTTTGCTTGGGTCTCACCCCCACAACCCAAAAGATGTGCAGGGCAGGTGGATTGGCCATGCAAAATTGCCTCTTAATTGGAAAAACAAAACTGGATACTCTAAACTTATTTAAAAAGAAGAAAATAGATTAAGGAATAGAATGATTGCTAAAAGTAAGGTGAGAATTTGTTTTTTATATACACTGCGTTGTTCCTGAAAGTGGAGTGGAAGCAGATTCAATTGTAACAGATGAACACAGGGCTATGGCAAAAGAGCAGGAGGATGGGATTAACTAGATAACTCTACCAAAGACACAGGCAGAGGAATGATGGACTAAATGGCCGCCTGTAAAATGTCACTCTATGATTCTATAATAAGGTGAATCATCCAGGAAGGGGAGAATTTGGGAAATTCTCCTTTTTAAAACGTAAGTGGGTGATGTCAATGTGTTTCTGATTTTTTGACAAGAATTTGTTTAACACAACTGTGATCCTACAGGAGAACTACAGGCAGTTTATAATTACAGTTCAACGCTTGGTACTATAATCCTCTAATTATGTGAGGACTTTCAATTGCTTTGCTTTCAAGAACTTACAAGTTGTATTTTGCATTGATACTTAAAAAAAAATAATATCATAGATGTTGAATATCATAAATTTGAACTACAGTGAGGGTATTATAAAGAATTATAAGTGGCATAATTTTATTTAACATGTTATAGTTGCCTCTATTACAATTTATGGAAAACATTGTTTAAAAGTGTCTATTTTACTGTAACATTGGGAGAAGCTGAAAATGATTATAGAATTCCAATCTGTTTTCGTAGTGATTTCCATTGATGATGTCATAGAGCTTTTAGGGCACAGAAGGAGATCATTTGGACAATTGAATCTATGCAGACTCTGCAGATCAATCCAGTCAGTCCTTGCTCCACCCCTGTAGCTCTGCAAGTTTATTTCCCTCAAGTGCCCATTTCATTTCCTTTTGAAAGTATTGATCGTCTCTGCTTGCATTGCCCTTGTAGGTTGTGTGTTCCAGGTCATTATTTCTCACTTGAATTTCCTGCCCAAAACCATAAATCTGTGTCCCTGAGTACTTGTACCCTAGTTAATGGGAACAGCTTTTCTTTGTCTACCCCACCTAAAACTGCCACAATCTGGTACATCTCTATCAAATCTCCAATCAATCTTCTTTGATCCAGGGAGAAGAAACTGAACTTTTCCAACATAACCTTGTAACTAAAATCTGTCAACCGGCAAATCTGTCAATCAGGCAGATCTCCTCTTCAGGACCATCACAGACGTCTTAAGTGAGGTGACCTAACTAGAGCTTTATAAAGGTTTAACATGCCTTCCCTGCTTTTTTTACTCAATGGTTCTATATATGAAGCTACATATGCTTTTTTAATTAGTCTCCCAGTATGTCATGTCACTTTCAAAGATTTGTGCACATGAACCACTCTGTCCCTGTACTCTCTTTTGAACTGTGCCATTTAGTCTATATTGCTTCTCCCTATCCATTCTGCCAAAATGATTGCCTTTACATGTCTCTGTATTCAATTTCATCTGTCACTTGCCTGCCCATTCTGTTGGCCTAGGTCTGTGACATTCAATTGGTATCATCCTCACTGCCACACCTTCAAATTTAGTGTAATTGCCAAATTTTTAAATGTCTATATTCCAAGATTCAAGTCACACAGCCATCCTAGCACTGATGCTTGGGGAATAGCAGTGTCTATTGCCCCCAAGTCTGAAAATTACCATTTACCAGAACTTTTCTGTTCTTAAGCAAATGTTTTTTATCCAGGCTGGAACTTAACCCTTTATTCCATGACCCGCAGTTTTCTCAACTAGACTTTTGTGTGGTACTTTGTCAAACACTTTCTGAAAATATATGTAGCAACATCCATTGCATTCCCTTCATCAGCTTTCTCTGTTCATTAAAAAAACTCAATTAAATATGTCAAGCATGATCTGGCTTTTACAAATCTTTGCAGGTTCTCCTTAATTAACTTGTACCTCTCCAAGTGTGTGTTGATTTCTTTCTGCTGATTGTTTTTAAAACTGTTACCTCCCTTTGTTAAACTATCTGATCTGGGGTTGCGAGGACTGTCTTTATATCCTTTCTTGAATAAAGGTGCCGCATATACCGCTTTCCAATCTTTTGACATTTCACTTGTATATAGAGAATATTGGATGGTAACGGTAGACCCTGCCACCTGCTCCACCCCACCTACTTTTCGTAACCTGGGATTTAAAACCAGACTCTACAACTAGAATATTCCATCTAGTTCTGGTCACCACATTTGAATAAGTTTGCGAGGGTCCTTGAGAGGAACTTTGGCCAGTATAATTCCAAAGTTTACAGATTTCAGTGACAGGGTTACGCTGGGGAAGCTGGGTTTGTTCCGCTTGGAGCAAGGGAGATTGAATGGAGTTTTTATAGTATCCAGTTGAATTATCCATCCTCTGTATAGCCAGCCATTCGGGTGCCTCTTTCCTATCAATTTTCACTACATCCATTAACTCCAGTATCTCCATTTCTACCAATATTTTGTCAGTGTCCCCAACCTTAGTAAACTCTGAATCAAAATATTAATTGAACTTTCTAGCCTTCTCCTGTGTCTCTAAGCGTATATCGCCCTCTTTGTCCCTTGTCAATTCGGATCATTGGGACAGTTTCTGGAGTAGGTGGAACCAGTACAAGCTGGATGGGTTGCACCTTAACAGAAAAAGGTCCAATATCCTTGCTGGGGCGTTTGCTCATGCTGTTGGAGGTTTTAAACTAATTTGGCAGGGCTATGGGACATAGTGTGATGTATAGTTGAGAGTGAGGTTCAATCAAATATTTAGATATATTGTCACGTGTATTGAGTTACAGTGAAAAGTATTCTGCGTGCAATCCAGGCAGATCGCTCCATTATTGAAAAACTTGGACATACAATAAATATACAATGTAAATACATAGGCATAGACATTGGGTGAAGCATACGGAATATAGTGCTACAACTGTAGAGAAGATGCATAGAGCGACCTGTTCAGCCTCTAAGAGGTCCATTCAGGAGTCTGGTAACACGGGGAAGAAGCTGTTTTTAAATTTGTTGGTGCATGTTCTCGGGCTTTTGTATCTTCTGCCCAATGGAAGAGAGAATAGCCCAGGTGGGAGGGGTCTTTGAATATGCTGCCTTTCCCAGGGCAGCGGGAGGTGTAGACAGAGTCAGTGGGTATAGACCGAGTCAGTGGATGGGAGGCAAGTTTGCATGATGGACTGAGCTGTGTTCATGCCTCTCTCTAGTTTCTTACCGTCTTGGGCTGAGCAGTTGCCATACCAGGCTGCGATGCAGCCAGATAGGATGCGTTCTATAGTGCATATATGAAAATTGGTAAGAGTCAATGTGGACATGTGAAATTTCCTTATTTTCTTGAGGAAGTATAGGTGCTGTTGTGCTTTCTTGGTCGTAGTGTCAAAATGGGAAGACCAAGACAGATTGTTGGTGATGTTTACACCTGGGAATTTGAAGTTGTTACCCATCTCCTCCTCGGCACCATTAATGCAGACAGAGACGTGTACAAAACTTCACTTCCTGAAGCTGAAGGCCAGCTTAGTTTTGCTGACATTAAGGGAGAGGTTGTTGTCATTGCAAAATGCCACTAGGTACTCTATCTCCCTCCTGTACTCTGACTCATCAATGCTTGTGATCCGACCCGCTATGGTTGTTGTGTCATTAGCAATCTTGTAAATGGAGTTGGAGCTGAATTTTGCCACACATTTGTGTGTGTATAAGGCGTATAGTAGGGGGCTAAGCATGCAGCCTTGTGGGATCCCGGTATTGAGGACTATTGTGGAGGAGGTGTCATTGTTTATCCTTACTGACTATGGTCTATGGGTCAGGACGTCGAGAACCCAGTTGCAGAAGGAAGAGCCAAGTCCTAACTTTTGAAATTTGGATATGAGCTTGGTTGGGATTATGATGTTGAAGGCGGAGCTGTAGTCAATGAATAGGGAGTCTGATGTAAGAGTCCTTGTTGTCGAGATGTTCCAGGGTTGAGTGTAGGGCCAGGGATATAGCATCTGCTGTGGACCAGTTGTGGTGGTAGGGAAATTGCAGTGGATCAAGGCAATCTTGCAACTTGGACCTGATGTGTCTCATGACTAACCTCTTGAAGCCCTTCATAATAATAGATGCCAGGGCCACAGGTCGGTAGTCGTTGAGGCACTTTGCCTGGTTCTTCTTTGGCACTGGTATGATATTGGTACTCTTGAAGCAGATGGGAACCTTGGAACGGTGTAGGGAGAGGTTTAAGATGTCTGCAGTCACATCCGTCAATTAGTCTGCGCAGGATCTGAGTGAACGACAGGGGACTCTGTCAGTGACCGTTGCTTTCCGTGGGTACACCTTCAAGAAGGCCGATCTAAATTCTGAGGCTGTGATGGTAGGTGATGTGTTGGGTACTCTGGATCTGTGGAGACTGTGTTTACCTTAGCAGTAACAGAGACAGGCTATCAACACTTGTAATAGTACAACTCTATTTATTTAACTAAGAGCTGTTAAACATACTTGCACTGTGGGTCGACACTATGTTAGATTGACTGAAGACCTATGCCTAACCTGACCAGCCTATACTGCTAGCACATGGTGGATTACCCGCTTCCCCACTAATATAGCCACCCCTCTGTTTTTTGGATACCAGTATTTCGAATGGCAGGTTAGCCTTTAATGACCGGTGCGACACTTCAAGCTGACAAGAGCCACTGGCAGCAATGGCATTACCATTATAGTCCAGAAGCTGGCAGGCGGATGGCAGGATGGTAGGCTTGACATGGAGGCTTTCAAGGTCAGAGGTTGGCTGAACCGCCGGTGTCCAGGCGGAATCGGATGCGGGATCGGTTGACCGTGAGGGTGGCACACCACTCGTCGTCCGGATCAATGCTGAATATTGGGAGAGACTTGGCTTTTGTCTTCTGGAGCATCTTGTGTTTGGTGATGATGCCCACCCGAAATGGTGCTTTAGGGTCCTCGGTATCAAGGTCCGGAATCAAGTCAGAGTCGGAATCGGTGACCAGTGGCTGGATGGTTCGGACATCATAGAATCTACAGTGCAGAAGGAGACCATTCGGCCCATTGAGTCTGCACCGGCTCTTGGAAAGAGCACCCTACCCAAGGTCCACGCCTCCACCCTATCCCCATAACCCATAACCCAGTAACCCCACCCAACACTAAGGGCAATTTTGGACACTATGGGCAATTTAGCATGCCATTCCACCTAAGCCGCACATCTTTGGACTGTGGGAGAAAACCGGAGCACCCGGAGGAAACCCACGCACACACGGGGAGGATGTGCAGACTCCGCACAGACAGTGACCCAAGCCGGAATTGAACCTGGGACCCTGGAGCTGTGAAGCATTTGTGCTATCCACAATGCTACCGTGCTGCCCTTGCGTGGCTGGTTGGAGCGACTAGAGGTAGTAGGTTGAGCAGACCTTCATAGTGGCCAAGCTTGCCACATTGGAGACAGCATCGGGATTTTGCAGGACATTGCCGCTTTAAGTGGGCGGAGCCACAGTTGCCACACGTCGTGACTTCAGAACGTTCGGTACGCCACCGCGCATGCATGGTGCGGTCGTATGTAGTGCGTGCCTGCGCCGTGCGGTCTTCGGCCTTGCCGTCCCCTCGGTCAGTGCGCGGGAGCACGTGAAATGGCCGCCCTCATCCAGGCTTAGGCCCTGGAGTTGTTTAATGGCTCTGCCTCGTGGGGACCTTGACGCGCCGTTTCAGCCGCTTGAATGTGCGAGTATCGGTTAGTGGCATGTTCATGCACAACGCAGGTCTCGATGGCTATCGCAAGGGTGAGCTGTTTAACCTTGAGGAGCTGCTGGCGTAGGGGGTCCGTTTGCACACCGAGAACAATCTGGTCACGGATCATCGAGTCGGAGGTGGACCCGTAATTACAGGACTGCGCGAGGATGCGAAGGTGGGTGAGGAAAGATTGATAAGGTTCATCCTTACCCTGCAGACGCTGTTGAAAGACTTAGCGCTCAACTTTCATTTAACTCGATGTCACAGTGACTGTCGCATTTGAGCAGGACTGTCTTGAACTTGGACTTGTCTTCACCTTCAATGAAAGTGAGAGAGTTGAAGATATGGATGGTATGGTCCCTGGCTGTGGAAAGGAAGAGAGCAATCTTCCTGGCGTCTGAGGCAGATTCCAGGTCTGTAGCTTCAAGGTATAGCTGGAATCGTTGTTTAAAGATTTTCCAGTTTGCACCGAGGTTGTCGGTGATGCGGAGCGGCAGGGGAGGGCGGACGCAGTCCATACTACCAGATGGCTGATTGCTGGTTAAAGGCAGATCACTTGAAGGTTGGTCTATTAAACTCTAACATCACATCCTGGTACCATGATGTGTTGGGTACTCTGGATCTGTGGAGACTGCGTTTACCTTAGCAGTAACATAGACAGGCTACCAACACTTGTAATAGTACAACTCTATTTTATTTAACTAAGAGCTGTTAAACATACTTGCACTGTGGGTTGATTGTTAAATTGTCTGAAGACCTATGCCTAACCTGACCAGCCTATACTGCTAGCACATGGTGGATGTTTGTGCTACTGACTGCGGGCTCTGTCTGTCTCAGAGGCTGCATTCCGAATGAGCGGGAAAACTAGTGCCCTCTGTCTTTATAGTGACCGTGCCCTAACTGGTGATTAGCTGCTGTGTTGTGTGTGTTGATTGGTCTTGCAGTGTGTCAGTCAGTGTGTGTCTCTGCACCATCATATACTGATGTGTATATTATGACAGTAGGTATGGGGTGTCCTAGGCTGTTGGGACAGTTGACAGTGGTTCGTTGGCTTCCGGCTCAAAACGAGCGTTGAATGCATTCAGTTCATTGGGAATGGGTGCTTTGTTGCCAGAGATTTTACTCGGCTTTGCTTTGTAGCCTGTTATATTGTTTATATAAATACGAAAGGAAAACCAGGTCAATCCAACAGGGCGCGAAGTCATGGACATGAAAAGGCACATGGGAGAATTGGATCGCCAAATTGTGTCTATTTTAATGTAAGGAGCCTGTCTGGTAAGGGGCAGATGAACTTTGTGCATTGAACAGCCCATAGAATTATGGTATTGTTGCAATCATTGAGACTAGGTTGAAAGAAGGGCAAGACTGGCAACTCAGCATTCCAGGGTATAGAAATTTCAGGCAGGATAGGGGGGATGCATGGGAGGAGGGGTCATCCCATTATTGATAAAAGAGATCATCACTGCAGTAATGTGGGAGGATGTCTTAGAAGGCTCTTCAAATGAGGCCATATGGGTGGATCTTAGAAATAAAAAAAGGGTGATCACTTACTGGGATTATACTACAGGCTTCCCAACAGTCAGAGGGAGATTGAGCAGCAGATATGTAGGCAAATCACACAGAAATGTCAGAATCATAGAAAAGTTAGAGCACAGAAGTTGGCAAATTCAGTCCATCTTGTCCATGTCTGCCTGAAGACAACCAGCTACCCATTCTAATCCAACCATCCTGCACCCGGTCCATAGCCCTGTATCTTACAACATTTAAGGTTTAGGGTCTCTGCCTCCACCACCAACTCGGGCAACGAATTTCAGACACTCTGCGTAAAAAAGGTTCTTCCTCATGTTACCTCTGTACCTTCTGCCACTTATCTTGAATCTATGGCCCCTGGTTCTATAATTCTCCACCAAGGGAAACAATTTCATCCTGTCCACTCTATCTCTTCCCCTCATAATTTTGTCCACCTCAATTATGTCACCCCTCAACCTTCTTTTTTCCAAGGAAAATAACCCCAACCTTTTCAATCTCTCCTTTAACTTCTGCAGTATTGACTGGAATCGTCCAGTGTGAAAGGATTAGACGGGATGGAATTTTTAAAGTGCATCCAGGAGAACTTTTGTTTCGCTGGTTATAAGATTTTTATTTCAGAAAATTATTACTGTGGCTAGGTACGAAAACACATCACAACTTAATCTGTTTTCCAAAAGCCGATATCCAAAATGCTATTAAGACAACAGTTTGCTATAGTGCATAGACAATCAAGTTCCAGTGAATCCATTCTTAACTGTGGACGCTCTGTTGTAAGGTGATGTTGTCCCCTTTCAGCATAACACGGCCCAATGGTTTTCTTGATTTTGATTTCATGTGAATTTCCTCTGCATCACCCAAAACAAGGTTCATGTATTCATCAAAGCCAATTATACAACCTTCTATCCTCATGTTGACTTGTTCATATAACCATACTTGGATCCTGGATCGATTTTGAAGGTATCTGAAAATAAGATTGATGGGCTGCACCATGACTTCCTGCACTTTCTGAGCCTGCCAGCGGTATGCCAGTTCGCCGACTCCACCCCCTGTGGCTGGCAGTGAGCAAACCTCCAGGAGAGCTTTTTGTGCCAGAATATAGAGAGTCCTACCAGGGACGGGGCAGTACTACACTTAACACTTGGAAATGTGGGCAGGCAAGTGGTCGAAGAGTCAGTAGGTGAGCATTTTGGGGACAGTGTTGCAAACTTACTAATTATATCTACTACACTCGCATCCAAGTCGTTAATGTATATAACAGAGGAGATTCATCAGGATATTGCCTGGGATGAAAGGTTTCAGCTATGAGGAGAGACTGGATAGGCTGCGTTTGTTTTCCCTGGAGCAGAGGAGGTTGAGGGGATACCTGATAGAGGTATACAAAATTATGAGACATAGATAGGGTAGGTTGTAAGAATCTTTTCCTCATGGCAGAGGTGTCTAAGGCCAGAGGGCATAGCTTTAAGATGCGGAGTAAGTGTTTCGACGGGACCTGAGCAAACATTTCATTTAGAGAGTGGTGGAAATATGGAACATACTGCCTGAGAAGGTGGTGGAGGCAGGTATATGCAAAACATGTCAGAAGCATCTGGACGAGCACTTGAATAGCAGGCAACGGACCAAGTTCTAGTAAATAGGATTAGTATAGATTGGTATTTTATGGTCGGCATAGACATGGTGGGTGAAAGGCCTGTTTCTGTGCTGTATTACTCTAATATTTGAGGAATTAACATCTCCCAATATCATAACTCTGAAGCTACTGCACATCTTCCTGCAGATTTTCTGCTCTCTCTCGCTCTTTCTCTCACTATTTGGAGGTGCACAGTAGCATGATCTCACATAAATCAATTCTTTCCTTGCCCCTTCAAGTATCCCCACTTTTTCCAACACTAATATGTCTTTCTTTTAAAATTTTTTTTAGAGTACCCAATTCATTTTTTCCAATTAAGGGGCAATTTAGCGTGGCCAATCCACCTATCCTACACATCTTTGGGTTGTGGGGGCGAAACCCACGCAAACACGGGGAGGATGTGTGAACTCCACACAGACAGTGACCCAGAGCCGGGATCGAACCTGGGAACCTGGCACTGTGAGGCTGCAGTGTTAACCACTGCGCCACCGTGCTGTCCACTAATATATCTTTCCTAACATCTTTCCTTCCTTATCTTTTCTAAACTATTTTTATCCTTGAGTATAAGGCACCCAGCTCTCACCATTTTTTAGCCATGTTTGTTATTGCTGGTACATCATATTCCCACATGGCTAATTGTGCCTGTAGGTCAACAATCTTGCACTCCACAATGAATAGTCTAGTGTAATTGGATTAATAATCCAGTGTCCCATGTTAATGCTGTGGAGACACGGGTCCGTGCCACCATGGCAGTTAGTGGGATTAATTAATAAATGTGGCAATGTGGTTGACTCTTAATTGCCCTCTGAAATGACCTAGTAAGCCACTCAGTTGTATCAAGCTCCGACAGAAAAGTGGAAAAGAACACCATTTCCTCTCAGACTTATTCATCCAGTCACTTACTGGCTCCTGGCTTTTTTCTGTGGATCTCTAGCATTGTTTTCTCTCAGTCTTATAGAGTTCAATTCTGGTCGCCACACTACCAGAAGGATGTGGAGGCTTTAGAGAGGGTGCAGAAGAGATTTACCAGAATGTTGCCTGGTCTGGAGGGCATTAGCTATGAGGAGCGGTTGAATAAACTCGGTTTGTTCTCACTGGAACGACGGAGGTTGAGGGGCGACCTCATAGAGGTCTACAAAATTATGAGGGGCATAGGCAGAGTGGATAGTCAGAGGCTTTTCCCCATGGTAGAGGGGTCAATTACTAGGGGGCATAGGTTTAAGGTGCGAGGGGCAAGGTTTAGAGTAGATGTACGAGGCAAGTTTTTTTACACAGAGGGTAGTGGGTGCCTGGAACTCGCTATTGGAGGAGGTGGTCGAAGCAGGGACGATAGTGACATTTAAGGGGCACCTTGACAAATACATGAATAGGATGGGAATAAAGGGATACGGACCCAGGAAGTGTGGAAGATTGTAGTTTAGTCGGGCAGCATGGTCGGCACGGGCTTGGAGGGCCGAAGGGCCTGTTCATGTGCTGTACTTTTCTTTGTTCGTTGTTCTTTGTCTTGTTCTCATTGATTCCTGCTGACACCAAATTGCTGCTTTTACATTTGGGTCTTGGCTCTTGTTACTAACTAATTAAAAAAATTAGTGAAGGATGGAATTTGTTGCATCAGCAACAAAGAACAATACAGCACAGGAACAGGCCATTCGGCCCTCCAAGCCTGTAACGGTCATGGTACCACCCTTGGCCAAAACCCTCAGCACTTCCTTGTGCCGTATCCCTCTATATCCATCCTATCTATGTATTTGTCAAGATGCCTTTTGAACGCCGCTAATGTATCTGCTTCCACAACCTCCCCTGGCAACGTGTTCTAGGAACTCACCACCCTCTGTGTAAAAAAAAAAAAAAAAAAAAAAACCTGCCTCGCACATCTCCTCTAAACTTTGCCGCATGGATCTTAAACCTATGCCTCCTGGTGACTGACCCCCCCTCCACCCTGGGAAAGAGTGCCTGCCCATCCATTCTAACCATGTCACTTCATCCATGCATCTCATAATCTTGTAGACCTCTATTAGGTATCCAATTTCTGGTATCTGTTTTTTCTCCTCCCCACCACATTCATCGTCCTACTTTAATTTTCAGCACTTCTGAAAATGAGTCACTTAATCAAGGGTGATTTTCACACTGCTGATTGGCATCCAATTAGCCATTCTGTCTACATCCAATGAGTGTCTTGGCCCATTCAGCCACATCTCACATCACAGCCATTTTCTTTCTGGTACTCATTTGACATAGGTATGTGTATTATCGGGTGTAGGGAAACGTGAACTGCCACTGATTTTCTGTCTACCTATTTGCGGGATAATGACGTTCTCTTTGGCTCCGATCAGCTAACTCAGCATAGACCAGAGATGGAACCTTGGACCTTGCTTAGTCTATGTGGCTCAGTGCCACACCACATAATGCATATACTAATGGATCCATTAGGGGAGCCCTTGGCTATTATTTTTATGTAATGGCTCATAAAAATTCCACTGCATCTTTAAAATTTAATTTCATAACTGTTTAAAGCTCTTGAGGATTTTTTTATAAAACACTGGATTATAACAAGTAATGCCACTGTTTCTTTTCAGAAGAGACGCCAAACTGCTCACCAGAAAGAAAAGTGCAGCACTCTCTTTGATCTGTCCATCATTCATTTGTTTTTCTATCCGAAGAGCTGGATTTTCCTTCTCTGTAACACACAACATTGCACAGCATAGTTGTGGGAATTGAAAGGAGACAGGCTAAAAAGAAGGCATACTGAAACATCCCTGCCCCTGTCAGCAG
The DNA here is from genome assembly GCF_047496885.1 of Scyliorhinus torazame. NCBI lineage: Eukaryota > Metazoa > Chordata > Chondrichthyes > Carcharhiniformes > Scyliorhinidae > Scyliorhinus > Scyliorhinus torazame. Next base: position 239,725,938 of record NC_092712.1, read on the forward strand.
CATCAAAAATCTTTCTCCCTTACAGCTTCTGTGTAGAAGGATTTTGGGGAGATGGTGCCCAGGGTCTGACCGATTTCGCTACCTCCTGCTGACCTCAGAAACTGCCAGAGTAGGTATGGGGCAATAAATAGATCATATGGCAGCAGTGGCAATTCCTCACAGGATAGTTTTGGAGGGAGAGGGCAAGGGTGGATGGCTCTTCCTCTGGTTTGGTCCCAGATCTTTACCCCTTAAGGGCGTAAGCCCGAACAAAGAAATGTACAGCACAGGAACAGGCCCTTCGGCCCTCCAAGCCCAGTTTATTCAACCGCTCCTCATAGCTAATGCCCTCCATACCAGGCAACATTCTCTTCTGCACCCTCTCTAAAGCCTCCACATCCTTCTGGTAGTGTGGCGACCAGAATTGAGCACTATACTCCAAGTGTGGCCTAACTAAGGTCCTATACTGCTGCAACATGACTTGCCAATTCTTATACTCAATGCCCCGGCCAATGAAGGCAAGCATGCCGTATGCCTTCTTGACTACCTTCTCCACCTGTGTTGCCCCTTTCAATGACCTGTGGACCTGTACTCCTAGATCTCTTTGACTTTCAATACTCTTGAGGGTTCTACCATTCACTGTATATTCCCTACCTGCATTAAACCTTCCAAAATGCATTACCTCACATTTGTCCGGATTAAACTCCATCTGCCATCTCTCCGCCCAAGTCTCCAAACAATCTAAATCCTGCTGTATCCTCCGACAGTCCTCATCGCTATCCGCAATTCCACCAACCTTTGTGTCGTCTGCAAACTTACTAATCAGACCAGTTACATTTTCCTCCAAATCATTTATATATACTACAAAGAGCAAAGGTCCCAGCACTGATCCCTGTGGAACACCACTGGTCACAGCCCTCCAATGAGAAAAGCATCCTTCCATTGCTACTCTCTGCCTTCTATGGCCTAGCCAGTTCTGTATCCACCTTGCCAGCTCACCCCTGATCCCGTGTGACTTCACCTTTTGTACTAGTCTACCATGAGGGACCTTGTCAAAGGCCCTACTGAAGTCCATATAGACAACATCCACTGCTCTACCTGCATCAATCATCTTAGTGACCTCCTCGAAAAACTCTATCAAGTTAGTGAGACACGACCTCCCCTTCACAAAACCGTGCTGCCTCTCACTAATACGTCCATTTGCTTCCAAATGGGAGTAGATCCTGTCTCGAAGAATTCTCTCCAGTAATTTCCCTACCACTGAAGTAAGGCTCACCGGCCTGTAGTTCCCTGGATATTCCTTGCTACCCTTCTTAAACAGAGGAACAACATTGGCTATTCTCCAGACCTCCGGGACATCCCCTCAAGACAGCGAGGATCCAAAGATTTCTGTCAAGGCCTCAGCAATTTCCTCTCCAGCCTCCTTCAATATTCTGGAGTAGATTCCATCAGGCCCTGGGGACTTATCTACCTTAATATTTTTTAAGACACCCAACACCTCGTCTTTTTGAATCACAATGTGACCCAGGCTATCTACACCCCCTTCTCCAGACTCAACATCTACCAATTCCTTCTCTTTGGTGAATACTGATGCAAAGTATTCATTTAGTACCTCGCCCATTTCCTCTGGCTCCACACATAGATTCCCTTGCCTATCCTTCAGTGGGCCAACCCTTTCCCTGGCTACCCTCTTGCTTTTTATGTATGTGTAAAAAGCCTTGGGATTTTCCTTAACCCTATTTGCCAATGACTTTTCGTGACCCCTTCTAGCCCTCCTGACTCCTTGCTTAAGTTCCTTCCTGCTTTCCTTATATTCCACGCAGGCTTCGTCTGTTCCCAGCCTTTTAGTCCTGACAAATGCCTCCTTTTTCTTTTTGACGAGGCCTACAATATCACTCGTCATCCAAGGTTCTCGAAAATTGCCGTATTTATCCTTCTTCCTCACAGGAACATGCCGGTCCTGTATTCCTTTCAACTGCCACTTGAAAGCCTCCCACATGTCAGATGTTGACTTGCCCTCAAACATCCGCCCCCAATCTATGTTCTTCAGTTCCCACCTAATATTGTTATAATTAGCCTTCCCCCAATTTAGCACATTCATCCTAGGACCACTCTTATCCTTGTCCACCAGTACTTTAAAACTTACTGAATTGTGGTCACTGTTACCGAAATGCTCCCCTACTGAAACATCTACCACCTGGCCGGGCTCATTCCCCAATACCAGGTCCAGTACCGCCCCTTCCCTAGTTGGACTGTCTACATATTGTTTCAAGAAGCCCTCCTGGATGCTCCTTACAAACCCCGCCCCGTCTAAGCCGCTGGCACTAAGTGAGTCCCAGTCAATATTGGGGAAGTTGAAGTCTCCCATCACCACAACCCTGTTGTTTTTAATCCCCTACCTGATGTTTGTGAGTGCACTTCTGCTGGAATACTACAGCCTCCTCTACAGCAGCAACAGGTTCCTTTTAATCTGTCAGGAATTTTCCTTGGAATCCAGGCCAACAGCCCCAATCTAAGATAATGGAACAGGAGGACCATCCTGACTCACTTTTTGTGCCAATTCACTTGGAGCAAAATCTATGCCTTTAATTTTCCTACATCTAGGATAGCAGAGCTGATGGGGGTGATTTTCTACCAGCATTGTGCCCGGTATAAATCCCGTCCCGCTGTGCCAGGAGAATAGCGAGAGGGCCCCTAAATGGTGTTCACGCCAGGCACCAAACAGAGCGAGGTGCTCACGGCCCACTGCAGCTGACAATCCAATTTTCGCCCTTGCTGGGCATGAACCATATTAGCATATTTAAGTAAGCATTTAAATATGCTTTGTCGGTTTAAAGCCAGATTCTCCCGGCTTCCGGGATTACCCCGCCCTCACCGGCACAGCTGAGGCTAGCGGGAATCATCACTGGCCTCCACCACCAGAGACCAGATGTGATGGTCACACCAAGGGGCTTGGAGGCCATTGGAATCCGGAGATGGTTACGGACATGGCAGGGCAGGCACTGCCTCCTGGCACTGCCAAGGCGTGGGACCGGATAGGGGCCTATTTAGGCCCAACCCTCTCCGTGCAGGTGTAAAACTCTCTCCCCCCTCCAAAAACATTTCTAAGTGTGGATTGTGATCTGAATCGCTCTGAACCACCCAGTGGGAATTGCACCTTATTTCCTGCTGGAGACCACACCTAGGAATATTTTGGGCAAATTTTGACCAATGTTTTCAGTGGTGAGAGGAGAATGTGATGACCAATTGTCATTCCTGGGCCCTTCTAAGATTAACCTTGACATTTATTAATGCATTCACCTTCGAATTTTTGTTCTTTTAAATTAGTATTTGAGAAGTGAAGGATGCAAGCTTGCAGTCTAATTGGTGGAGTAGTTTGAAGGAGGTATTGACTCCAAGGGCTGGATTCTCCATTTGGGAGGCTATGGGCCCGATTTTCCCAAAAGGCAGAAAAGTCCCTCGCAAGCACGTTTAGCCACATGTTTCCCGGCGCTCGCAGTGCCGAAAAACATATGACTATTCATCGCGACTCGCATTGAATAAGGGGCCTGAACAGGGAACAGATGGCCGAGGCCGCATATAGCCTCGTTTTGTACAGTGGGGAGCTCCACTCACCGGAATTCCCCATTGTAGTGCAAGAGGCGTCCTGATGTCTGAGGCCCTCCAAACAATCCCTGACCTCCCTGAACGCACTATGGGAATCAAAGGTTATCGGGGTAGATGGGAATGTGGAACCCATAACAGATCAGCCATGATTTTAATGAATGGCGGAGCCAGCTTGAGGGGGTCAAATGTTTTATGTTAGCTCCAATTTCATATGTTCGTATGTCTGTATGTTTTGGTCCATCCAGGCTGTCATACAATTGCATGATCTTGACTAAATAATGGCCGGAATTCTTTGGCCGTTCACTGGCGGCGGGATTCTCTGGTCATACCAGCATATATTTACTCCCTACCCACAAAACCACCATCATGATCTCTGTGAATCATCACTTTTAAACATTGGCGCCATTTAATGGCCTTTGTTGTGCCCAACCTGGTGGCACGATGGAGCCGATGAATCTCGTGAGAGGCTTCTCGTGAGATTCTTGCTGCTCGTGACACCTCGACGAGATTCATCCAAACATTGCAAGATGTCGCAATCTGGCTCTCGCCCTCACTGGTTCTAGATCAGCATATTTAAATAAGCTAAAGTGATTCTCCGGGGCCTGGGAACTAATAGCTCGCCAGCAGGACTGGACCAGGTGCCATTTCATACTGCTCCACACAAACGTGGACCAGGCCTAAGGGCACTTAGAACATAAAACATAGAACATTACAGCGCAGTACAGGCCCCTCGGCCCTCGATGTTGCGCCGACCTGTGAAACCACTCTAAAGCCCACCTACACTACTCGCTTATCGTCCATATGTCTATCCAATGACCATTTGAATACCCTTAGTGTTGGCGAGTCCACTACTGTTGCAGGCAGGGCATTCCACACCCTTACTACTCTCTGAGTAAAGAACCTACCTCTGACATCTGTCCTATATATATCTCCCCTCAATTTAGAGCTATGTCCCCTCGTGCTAGACATCACCATCCGAGGAAAAAGGCTCTCACTGTCCACCCTATCCAATCCTCTGATCATCTTGTATGCCTCAATTAAGTCACCTCTTAACCTTCTCTCTAACGAAAACAGCCTCAAGTCCCTCAGCCTTTCCTCATAAGATCTTCCCTCCATACCAGGCAACATTCTGGTAAATCTCCTCTTCACCCTTTCCAATGCTTCCATATCCTTCCTATAATGCGGCGACCAGAATTGCACGCAATACTCCAAATGCGGCCGCACCAGAGTTTTGTACAGCTGCAACATGACCTCATGGCTCCGAAACTCAATCCCTCTACCAATAAAAGCTAACACACCGTACGCCTTCTTATCAGCCCTCTCAACCTGAGTGGCAACTTTCAGGGATCTATGTACATGGACACCGAGATCTCTCTGCTCATCCACACTGCCAAGAATCTTACCATTAGCCCAGTACTCTGTCTTCCTGTTATTCCTTCCAAAATGAATCACCTCACACTTTTTTCTACATTAAACTCCATTTGCCACCTTTCAGCCCAGCGCTGCAGCTTATCTATGTCCCTCTGTAACTTGTAACATCCTTCCGCACTGTCCACAACTCCACCGACTTTAGTGTCATCTGCAAATTTACTCACCCATCCTTCTACGCCCTCCTCCAGGTCATTTATAAAAATGACAAACAGCAGTGGCCCCAAAACAGATCCTTGTGGTACACCACTAGTAACTGGACTCCAGTCTGAACACTTCCCATCAACCACCAACCTTTGTCTTCTTCCAGCTAGCCAATTTCTGATCCAAACTGCTAAATTTCCCTGAATCCCATGCATCCGTATTTTCTGCCGTAGCCTACCATGGGGAAACTTATCAAACGCTTTACTGAAATCCATATACACCACATCAACTGCTTTACCCTCATCCACCTGTTTGGTCACCTTCTCAAAGAACTCAATAAGGTTTGTGAGGCACAACCTACCCTTCGCAAAACCGTGTTGACTATTCCTTTCCAGATGATTATACACCCCATCTCTTATAAACCTTTCCAAGATTTTGCCCACAACAGAAGTAAGGCTCACTGGTCTGTAGTTACCGGGGTTGTCTCTACTCCCCTTCTTGAACAAGGGGACAACATTTGCTATCCTACAGTCTTCTGGCACTATTCCTGTTGACAAAGATGACTGAAAGATCAAAGCCAAAGGCTCAGCAATCTCCTCCCTAGCTTCCCAGAGAATCCTAGGATAAATCCCATCCGGCCCAGGGAACTTATCTATTTTCACACTTTCCAGAATTGTTAACACCTCCTCCTTATGAACCTCAAGCCCTTCTAGTCTAGTAGCCTGAATCTCAGTATTCTCCTCGACAACATTGTCTTTTTCCTGTGTGAATACTGACGAAAAATATTCATTTAGCACCTCTCCTATCTCATCGGACTCCAAGCACAACTTCCCACTACTGTCCTTGACTGGCCCTACTCTTACCCTAGTCATTCTTTTATTCCTGACATATCTATAGAAAGCTTTAGGGTTATCCTTGATCCTACCTGCCAAAGACTTCTCATGTCCCCTCTTGGCTCTTCTTAGCTCTCTCTTTAGGTCCTTCCTAGCTAACTTGTAACTCTCGAGCGCCCTTACTGAACTTTCATGTCTCACCTTTACATAAGCCTCCTTCTTCCCCTTGACAAGTGTTTCGACTGCCTTAGTAAACCACGGTTCCCTTGCTCGACCACTTCCTCCCTGCCTGACAGGTACATACTTATCAAAGACACGCAGTAGCTGTTCCTTGAAAACGCTCCACATTTCCATTGTGCCCATCCCCTCCAGTTTTCCTCTCCATCTGATGCATCCTAAGTCTTGCCTCATCGCATCATAATTGCCTTTCCCCCAGATATAACTCTTGCCCTGCGGTATATACCTATCCCTTTCCATCACTAAAGTAAATGTAATCGAATTGTGGTCACTATCACAAAAGTGCTCACCTACCTCCAAATCTAACTCCTGTCCTGGTTCATTACCAAATACAATACGGCCTTGGGACTTTCTCAGGCCTTTTGAGATCCCCGGGTGGTTGGGGACAGGACAAGGTGGCCCCCTGGCTATCCCTCTGTCACCTGGGCACCTTGGCACTCCCAAAGTGCCTGGGTGACATGCCAGGATGGCAGAGGTACAGTCAGGGTGCTCAGGTGGCAGTGCCAAGGTGCCCAGGGGACAGGGTGGCACTGTCAAGGACCTGGACCTGAGGGGGGTAATGTCCATAAAAGGGGGCTGAGGGAGGATATGAACGTGGAGTGTTAAGGGCAAGTATGACGGCGCCTAATAAAGGTTGGGGGGGGGTGAAGGGTGGTGGTAATTAAAGGGCTGGGGTCCTAAAGAAGGGATGGGGAGCCCTGAAAAGGGAGTGGAGTGTCCTCACTTAGGGGAGTGAGGTGTAATGCCCATGTATGCATGTATGGTATGTGGGCAGGCAGATGAGGGGCTTTTCATGTGAGGCCGTAAGCCATGTTTAAATATTGTGGATACCCACAACAGGGACAACTACAGCTGCTGCCAAACCTGTCCTACCAAACATTTCCAGGACAAGTCCTGCTCTTGGGTCTATACTGAAGGCCCCTTTAACTCCCTTTGACTGTGAGCAGCCTCAAGCTTCATAGCTGAAGGCTATTGCGAATGAGGAATTGGCCTTGTTAGTTGTGAGAGCACTTCACAGCTGCAGATTGTGTTTGCTGCTTGCTCCTGCTGGTGGCTACAGATGCCTAGTAGCTGCTGTTGCTGTTTCCTTCCATTTCTGTAGCCGGAAAGAAGGACAACCAAGATACCTGGGTCCTGGAATGCTGCACTTAGGGGAAAATGTGAGTCCAGAAGGAAATCCGGTTTAAAGCAAGCAGATGCTGCGGGACCAGGTGTGTGAAGTTGTTCCAAATGAGCCACCTGTTAAGGCCATTGAGTTTAAGAAATGCTTTCACGGTTTGCTGGTGCTTTGATTGCTGCTGTAGCGATTGCTGCATGTAACTGGTACGTCACCATGGTTCGAACATGCTGAAAGTCAAGGGTGTTCAACTGCACCTTGGCAAACAATGGAATATGTGCATTCCGGGATTTGGTTCCAGTGAGACTGGGCCATCTGGGAGGGTCTGTACAGTTGCGGATTCTGGACAGAGAATGCAACTGATACGTGGAATAAGTTACACATTGATGGACAGATCATTCCTACGACAAAGTTCTGGACATGATAACACATTCTCAGGCTTATACTCCTTTCAATTGAGGAAGCTGTGAGGGTTGATACCATGTGTTTGCTTTTGTTGTAAAAATGAGCCGATGTAGCTTTCTATGGGTACAAATATGGAATAATGGTGTTTCTTTGTTGTTTAATGGTTATTCTGATATATGGAATATTACGTAGTTGATTTTCAAATCTTTATTACTGTTGACCGTTAAATAAACAAAATATTCTCAAGTGGTGCTGCAGGTTGTATTTGCTACTTGCTGCTGCTTGTGGCTACAAATGCCTGGGGCTGCTGCTGCTGTTTCCTTCTTTTTCTGTCGCCTGGAGTAATGAAAGGGAGGATGAGAAGATGACCCCTGCCTGGGCTGAAGAAGGGTAAGGGAAGTCCTTTCTCTCTTTTGGCGTGCTCTGGGTCAGTGTGACTTTGCACTTCTGCGGAGTCTCCTGTGAGCAGCTGCATGAGGGGGAGAGAGAAATGCAGATTGATCCGAATGAGCAGTCTTTGCTACTACTTGCTGCTTGCAGCTTCAGCTGCCTGGAAGCTGTGTGTTTGTTTGCTGCTGCCTCTTTCCTTTTGTGGCCTGGAGAAAGGAAAGGGAGGATGGTAAGATGACCTGCTGCCTGGTCTAGAGAAGAGAAAGGGGAGCTCTTTCTCTCTTATGGCGTGCTCTGGGTCGGTGCAATCTTCACCAGGAAGCTGCAGAAGGGAGAGTGGAGAGGTGAATTGATCTGAGTGAGCAACTCAATGAAGGAAAAATCTGAGCTTTTGCAAATTGTCCATGATTTTATTGTGTGTGGTGAGTACTGGATGTCAACTAGCACGTCGGCGTGAGTCTAACACATTGGACGTTGAGGTTGTTTTACTGCACCTTGAACACCTGTGGACCATGTTGATACCGAGCTTTGGTTTCAATGAAATTAGGCAGTATAAGAAGGCCTATACAACAGAGACTCATGGAGAGAGATTGATAGGTAAAATGACCAAACAGCAAGGATTCTCCTCTGTTGAGGACCTGTAAGGGGTGATGCAATGTGTTTGGTTTTCTTTATACAAATAAATTGTTGTAACTATGTGTTTGTACCGATATTCTGTAGTGAAGAGATACTTGTGTATGTATGGCACGGAGCCTTTTCCTTGTTGGTTACTGGTTAGTATGATATATGGACTGTTAAGTAGTTTGTTTTCAACTTTTTGTATGAAGGGTACTGTTGACCATTTAATAAACAAAATATTCTCAAGTGGTGCTACAGGTTGTGTTTGGTGCTTGCTGCTGCAAATCCCTGGAGGCTGCTGCTGCTTCTCCTTCATTTTCTGTAGTCTGAAAGAAGGACAATTTAAAAAAAATAAAAAATACCTGGAATACCAGGCTCAGGGGGGACGTATGAGTCCAGAAGGAAATCAGGTTTTCAGCACGAAGAAGCTGCAGGACCTGGTGCGTGACATTGAACCAAATGAGCAACCTGATGAAGATGTTGAAGAAATGCTTTTGCAGATTGCTGATGATTTTGTTGAAGGGTGTGGTGAGTGCTGCATGTAACTGGCGTGTCACCGCGGGTCACAGATGTTGGAAATGGAGAATGTTGAACTGCATCTTGAGCGTCAGTGGAATATGTGGATGCCAGCATTTGGTTCAGATAAGATTGGGCTGTGTGGGAGGCTCATCGCAGCTGAGGCTCATGGATGAAGAATGGCACTGAAACGTGGAGCAAACAAAAAGTAAGGCATTGACGGACAGATCATTTCTACGACAAAGTTCTGGACATGATAAAACATTCTCGGGCTTATCCTCCGTTTTTGTTGAGGAAACTGCGAAGGGAGATATCACGTGTTTATTTTTTTTGATGGAGTGACCTGATATAGCTTTATACAGATTTTTATTGTATTTTATATAACTTTAGAGTATCCAATTCATTTTTTCCAATTAAGGGGCAATTTAGTGTGGCCAATCCACCTACTGCACATCTTTGGGTTGTGGGGCGAAACTCAAGCAAACACGGGGAGAATATGCAAACTCGGTGCCGTGAGGCAGCAATGCTAACCACTGCACCACCGTGCTGTCTCACCGGCGGGACAGACCCAGCAAAGGTGGTGGCACAGTGGTATACAGTCAGTAGGGAGTTGCCCTGGGAGTCCTCAACATCGACTCATGGTCTCATGTTGAACATGGGCAAGAAAACCTCCTGCAGATTACCATGTACCGTCCACCATCAGCTGATGAATCAGTACTCCTCCCTGTTGGACACCACTGAGGGTGGCAAGGGCACAGAATATATTCTGGCTGGGAGATTTCAATGTCCAGCACCAAGAGTTGCTTGGTAGTACCAGTTGCAAATACATCTGTCCATGAAAGTATCGGTAAAAGTGACCACTGCACAGTCCTTGTGCAGACAAAGTCCCATCTTCACAATGAGGATACCCTTCATCGTGCTGTGTGGCACTATGACCGTGCTAAATGGGATAGACTTCGAACAGATCTAACAACTCAAGACAGGGCATCCATGAGGCGCTGTGGACCATGAGCACAGAATTGTACTCAACCGCAATCTGTAACTCATGGCCAAGCATATCTCCCACTCTACCATTATCACCATGCCAGGGGATCAACTCTGGTTAAAGGAAGAGTGCAGGAGAGCATGCCAGAAGCAACACCAGGCATATCTTAGAAAAACAAAAATGAGGTGTTAATCTGGTGAAGCGACAACATGGGATTACTTGTGTGCCAAACAGCATAAGCAGCAAGTAATAGACAGTGCTAAGCGATTCCACAACGGACACATCAGATCTAAGCTCCGCAGACCTGCCACATCCAGCTGTGAATAATCTTTTTTTTTTATTGTCATAAGTAGGCTTGCATTAAAACTGCAATGAAGTTAGTGTGAAAAGCCCCCGGTCGCCACATTCCGGCGCCTGTTCGGGTACACTGAGAGAATTCAGAATGTCCACTTCACATAACAGCACATCTTTCGGGACTCGTGGGAGGAAGCCGGAGCACCCAGAGGAAACCCATGCAGACACAGGGAGAACGTACAGATTCCACACAGACAGTGACCCAAGCCGGGAAACGAACCTGGGACCCTGATGCTGTGAAGCAGTAGTGATAACCACTGTGTTACCATGCCCAACTCAACCTGAGCAAGTGTGAAATATTCCCCATTAACCGGTGGGGTGGGAGTGGGAGCGGGGAGGAGGAATCAGAGCTGGAAAACCTGCTGTTTCAGCTAGCCCAAATCAAATTCTGATACTTGTGGAACCAAAAAGCCCACGACTGGACAAGGATCCACTAATGGAACCTGTTGAGCTAATGGAAGAGGTAAAGCGGGACCTACAGAGGTGGGACTCTCACCCACCCTTCCTGACAGGAGAGTGCAGATGATCAACATGAACATGCTACCCAGGGTACTCTTCCTATTCAGGTCCCTCCCAAATTTCATCTCCTAGGCATTCTTCACTAAGTTAGACAAATCAATCATGGCGTTTGGGTGGGGGAAGAACCTGAGGATCCGCAAGAACGTCCTCCAAAGAAGGAGGAACATGGGGGTGCTGGCCCTTGCGAACCTCCAACTCTATTACTGGACAGCCACCACAGAGAGTGCGGGGTTGGGTGAAGGACCTGGGAATGGAATGAGTAAAAACAGAGGAGAGCTCATGTACAGCGACGTCCTCCGGGCCATGCCCACATCCCCACTCCCATTACCCCAAGGCCTTTACTCAAAAAACTAGTGATGGTGGCCACGCTGAGAACGTGGAGCCAGCTCAGGCACCAGTACGGACTGGTAGCAATGCCAAATCTGCAAGAACCGTAAATTCCCCCTGGCAGCATTAGATACCTCCTTTAAAAGGTGGAGACAGGACGAGGAGACACTGATGGTAGGGGAAAAAGCTGGCAGGATAGCGATCTTGTGGGGAACTGACGGACAAGCTTCAGCTCCCAAAAGGCAAAGTTGCGATACATGCAACTAAGAGACTTCCTCCGCAAGGATACTGTAGCATTCCCCCAGCTACCTGGACGCTCACGAATGGACAGCCTTCTGACCGCGGGTTAATTGGGGAACGGTAACTGTGCTGATATGTGCGGACGTCTACTGGAGGAGATATGGTCACCACTGGACGGGACATGGGAGAAATGGGAGGAAGAGTTAGGCATAGAGATGGGGGAGAACTCTGGAGTGAAGCACGGCATGAGGTGAAATCCACTTCCTCATGCGCAGGGCTGAGCTTAACGCAGCAGAAAGTAGTTCACAGTGTGCACTTGACAAGAGCACGCATGAGAGGGTTCTTCCCGGAGGTGGAGGTCAAATGTGAAAGGTTTCAGGGAGGCCTGGCCAAACACACACATGTTTGGGTATTAGACCGTCTTCTCCGTGGCGGTCTTTGGGGTAGTGGCGGTCTTTGGCGTAGTGGCGGTCTTTGGTGTATCGTATCTGCCAGAATATTTTACGGGTAGAGGGGCAGACACCTTAGCCTTTGCCTCCCTGATCGCCCACCAGACTCCTGCTCAGCTGGAGATCAGCAGCGCCACCCAAGGCTGCTGACTGGCTGGCCAGACTGGCTGGCCAACCTGGCAGAATTCCTTACATTGGGAAGGATAAAATGTTCTATTCGGGGATCAGAGGAAGGCTTTCACCATACGTGAAAACAATTCACCAGCCTGTTCCAAGACTAGTTTTAAGGGGGGTGGAGGTGGAAACTAGAACCAGAATGGACAACGGAAGAAGAGAAAGCAGGTAGGGGGGTCGGGGGGGGGGGGGGGGGGGGGGAAGATGGGGAGACGGTAGGGGGAGGAGGGTAGGGGAGGACAGTGGGGGGGGGGAGACAACAAACCGGCAATAGCGTGAATAGAAACTAAGTCCCCAGAACATTACTCTGGGTCTTTGGTATACTAGTCCAGTGACAATACCATTATGCCACTGCCTCCCCTATCATGAGATCGCAAGTGACGTTTAATTTTATTTCAAAATTGCAACACTTGCGATAAATTTACCACGTTGTATTTCCGATACTTTCAGGATCAGGCGCTGTTGCCTTCATAAATGATCAAAGTGTGGATGCACAAATGAAATATGTCTCCATGAGCAAAGTCATAGAGGAATTCCTTGTGACTGTATCAACATGTAAGTGCCTTCAACAGAAAGGGATGGGGGGTTGGGGGTGCGGGGATGATGAAATAAATAAATGTACTGAACTTGCCAACTGCTGCAGATGGCAATGTTGTGAGTAGGATTGCCTGATCAGGAACCAGCCCGAGAACTGGTGAAGTTTAATACACAGATGTTAGACAGATTGGAAAACTGGCCTTTGCTGAAATTTGAGCCAGTGATGGCGTGAGGTCTGTAAACCACGAATCCACTACTTTATGACTTCACCACTAGACCATTTTGAAATTGTGATTACTTTAAGCCCTCATGATCACCATTGCTGAGTTTTCAGGTTTCATATGTTAATAAAATGAAATTGTGATAGCTTCAACATTTATTTTGTTGGAAGCAGAGCATTTTCTCCTCTGGAACTCGACTGGAATTTTTTTTTTTAAAGGGCACTTTTGTTTCAAGTGTAGTTCCAGTGGAAAGGAATAATTTACAGTTTAATGATAAGGGTAAATCTGATTACTTTGCTGGTATAACAGGCATTTAACAAGATTCTGGCTGTTTGACAGGGCAATAATTAAGTGTATATTAATTGTGAATATCTAGTTAATAATTCATGGGCGGGTTTCTCCGTAAGCTGACGACGAAATCAGGGCTTGCGATCGGGCGAAGAATAGGTTCCGATGCCGAGATCGCAGTAGGCGCCAGTTTGAGGCTGAATCGCGATGCTCCGCCGCCTCGAAAACAGCGTCAATGTGATGCACGCCGCGCAGAGTTGCAACACCGTTGGCATATCATTAGCGGGTCCACCCGCGATTCTCTGCCTCCGATGGGCCGAGTTCCCGACGTCATAGCCCATGTGTGCTCTTCCAAATCGTGAACCTGGCGTGGTGGCTGCTGAGAGAGAGAGGGCATACAGATAGTGTCCAGCACTACCATACTTCACCGACAGCTGTGCCACTGGTCGGGGGGCTTCTGCCAGGACCCGTGGGAATAGTGGGGAGTGGCCAGGAGGTGGACTGTAGAGTTGGGGTGGACGGGTGACCCCCCCTCCCCCCACCCCCCGGTAAAAGCAACCCTGAAATAAGTGCAGTTCAAACAAACTTGGATTAAACTTAAAAGGTTTAGGCCATGTTGACTTCAGAGGTTAATAGCTAAAAAGGTAAGACCATAAACAACAGGTGGACATATTGAGCTAAAGAACTGGAAACATGACTTCTACAGTTATTCCAGTAAAAGGTTAAGTTATTTATGTGGTTTCCCAGAATGAAGGTAAGCTTTGGAATTGAAGGTAGTTCATTTTCATTTCCTGGGAAATTCTTTGTTTTCAGTTCCCTCTGTGAATTCAGTAAGGCTGGCTGAGAGAAACGGCTGAGAGACTGTCAATTTTGGGTCTTGTATAGTTTGTAGCTCCTTGGAAGTTGACTTATGATGCCAGACCTACACCTGATGTGGAGTAAATGCTGAGATCTATCATCCATGATGCAGCCTGCGATTGGAAGCTCATATTCAATATTAGACAAATTTGCAAAGGGGATAAAAACGACTGATAGGTCTGTTTAGCCGGAAGCTGAAGGAGGCAATCTACAGTAAACCTCTCAATTAAAGGCTGTTAACCGTGTTTGCAATTGGAGTTCTGGAAGTAATCAGCTTGGTTACAGTCTGAAACCAAAGCAGCAAGCTGTTGGAAACCAAGGGTGTTTTCTGATGTTTTAAGCAATTGTGCTGGAGTTGCAGGAAGACCCATGCTGGATCTGTGGAATCCAGAATTGTGAGATCAGTAAAGAAATTGTAGTGTCACTTAGCCAAAAGCCAATGGAAGGATCCACATGAAATCTTATACCTTGGTGAGTAACTCCAACACTAAAAAGAAATCGAAGTGAATTCCGGAAAGCAATGATATAACTGGTGTGATGAACGGATACTGCCTTATCATCATGGAAGGCGAAGTCCCCTTTAAGACCGGGCTTGGAACCCTGGGGACTACGCCTCTGGCTCCGCCCATCTGTGAGCCATATATAAAGGGCTGCCTCATGGGCTGTGTAGCAGTCAGCACTTGTCTCAGCTCTAACATAGTTCTTAGTCTAATAAAGCCTTCTTTACAGTTTAATCTCTAAGCTTCATTATTGAGGGTACCTCAACCGGAAAGGTGGATGAGTCTGAAAGGTTCCTTAAGAGGATAAAAAAAGTGGCACGGAGTCTTTATAAGGTATGGTGTTATTAGTGCTTAATTTGATTAATTCCTTTTGATACACAAAAGTTTGTTTCTGTTTGAAAACGGGAACTGTGGAAAAACTTTAAACACGTTAAGTACCTAGCACGTCCTGTCGGTTAATTGCTGGTTGTTCAAATTTCTTCAAACATTAACAGTCACTAACCTATTGATGAGGAACATGTGGCCATCTCCGAGGAGGAGGATGATGAGGTGACGCTAGACCAGCAGGGGCTGGAGGACGAGGCCAGGGAGGAACCAGAGGACCAGCCGGAGGCTGCAGTACAGGCTGCAGCGGTGAGCATCCGGCAAGCACGGAGGGCCAGGGAGGCTCTCGTACTCACCCGCTTCACATCGGACGTGGCCTGGTCCTATTTCCCACCCTCCCCAGGGTGTGTGTTAAATCACTCTAGGGTGCTGGGAATGTGGCGGCACCATCAGCGGGTCACTGTGGAGGGCAGGGGGGTGATAACCTGCAGAGAGCTGAGCGCCAGTGCTCCTCAATCTATACCATAGTCTGACTGCTGCCTGTCTGCTGAGTGCTCACTCACACACATCACCTGGACACGGTGTGCTGGGGAAGGGTGGGACACCTGGAGAGATAGGCCAAAGGTTCAGAGATCGGCCCGCATTGTGGAAGAAAGTGACAGCGGCATCATACTGGTTGTGCACAAGGGTGTTTATTGGGTTTTACAATTCCCCACTCCCCCGAGGTGCCCTCAGTAATTCTTGATGCGATTCACCTTCCTAGCTCTACCACTACATCTAAGTGTGTCCCCAGGATACACATCTGCAGTGGAGGCAACCCGCTGCGTACCATGTCTCGTGGCCATCGATGCCCCTAGCGGGCGTCCTCTGGGGGCTCTGGGGTCCTGGTTCACTTGTCGGTGGCACATGCACAGCCGTTTCATCCTGTCCCGTGCTGGCTATGAGACCTCATCAGAGGGGTAGAACTCGGGGGAGCTGCTGACCACTGTCGCCACTCCATGGGACCCATGGCCAAGGGGCTGGGACCCAGTGCCCTCTCCTCCCACTCTGCGTCCATAGGGTCCTGGGGTTCACCTTAGGATGGAGGGACAGCTGGTTCGAGCCCCGGCTGCCCTGCATTATCTTGGTCTGCCATCCTTGGCAGTTCCCCATCGTCTGCACCATCGTGTCAACATTCTCGGTGATGTGCCTCCCATGACTGGGACATGCTCTGCAGCAACTTGGCAATGCCCCCCTGCGACTGGGATAAACTCCGCAGCACCTCGGCCATTCCTCTCTGAGAGCGGGACATGCCCTGCAGGACTTCATCAAGGTCAGCCTGGTATTGGGTGACAATCCCCAGGGAGTCGGATATTCTGGGGGTGTTTAAACTAATGCAGCAGGGGCATGGGAACCTGGATTGTAGTTTTAGGGTAAGGGAGAATGAGAGTATAGAGGTCAGGAGCTCAGATTTGACGTCGCAGGAGGGGGCCAGTGTTCAGGTAGGTGGTTTGAAGTGTGTCTACTTCAATGCCAGGAGTATACAAAATAAGGTAGGGGAACTGGCAGCATGGGTTGGTACCTAGGACTTCGATGGTGTGGCCATTTCGGAGACATGGATAGAGCAGGGACAGGAATGGATGTTGCAGGTTCCGGGGTTTAGGTGTTTTAGTAAGCTCAGAGAAGGAGGCAAAAGAGGGGGAGGTGTGGCGCTGCTAGTCAAGAGCAGTATTACGGTGGCGGAGAGGATGCTAGATGGGGACCCATCTTCCGAGGTAGTATGGGCTGAGGTTAGAAACATGAAAGGAGAGGTCACACTGTTGGGAGTCTTCTATAGGCCTCCAAATAGTTCTAGGGATGTAGAGGAAAGGATGGCGAGGATGATCCTGGATAAGAGCGAAAGTAACAGGGTAGTTATTATGGGAGACTTTAACTTTCCAAATATTGACTGGAAAAGATATAGTTCGAGTACATTAGATGGGTCGTTTTTTGTACAGTGTGTGCAGGAGGGTTTCCTGACACAGTTTGTTGACAGGCCAACAAGAGGCGAGGCCACATTGGATTTGGTTTTGGGTAATGAACCAGGCCAGGTGTTGGATTTAGAGGTAGGTGAGCACTTTGGGGACAGTGACCACAATTCGGTGACGTTTACGTTAAGGATGGAAAGGGATAAGTATACACCGCAGGGCAAGAGTTATAGCTGGGGGAAGGGAAATTATGATGCCATTAGACGTGACTTGGGGGGGATAAGGTGGAGAAGTAGGCTGCAAGTGTTGGACACACTGGATAAGTGGAGCTTGTTCAAGCTACTGCGTGTTCTTGATAAGTATGTACCGGTCAGGCAGGGAGGAAGGTGCCGAGCGAGGGAACCGTGGTTTACCAAAGAAGTGGAATCTCTTGTTAAGAGGAAGAAGGAGGCCTATGTGAAGATGAGGTGTGAAGTTTCAGTTGGGGCGATGGATAGTTACAAGGTAGCGAGGAAGGATCTAAAGACAGTGCTAAGACGAGCAAGGAGGGGACATGAGAAGCATTTGGCAGGAAGGATCTAGGAAAACCCAAAAGCTTTCTATAGGTATGTCAGGAATAAGCGAATGACTAGGGAAAGGGTAGGACAAGGATGGGAAGTTGTGTGTAGAGTCTGAAGAGATAGGCGAGATACTAAATGAATATTTTTCGTCAGTATTCACTCAGGAAAAAGATAATGTTGTGGAGGAGAATGCTGAGCTCCAGGTAAATAGATTAGGTGGCATTGAGGTACGTAGGGAAGAGGTGTTGGCAATTCTGGACAGGCTGAAAATAGATAAGTCCCCGGGACCTGATGGGATTTATCCTAGGATTCTCTGGGAGGCCAGGGAAGAGATTGCTGGACCATTGGCTTTGATTTTTATGTCATCATTGGCTACAGGAATAGTGCCAGAGGACTGGAGGATAGCAAATGTGGTCCCTTTGTTCACAAAGGGGAGCAGAGACAACCCCGGCAACTATAGACCGGTGAGCCTCACGTCTGTAGTGGGTAAAGTCTTGGAGGGGGTTATAAGAGACAAGATTTATAATCATCTAGATAGGAATAATATGATCAGGGATAGTCAGCATGGCTTTGTGAAGGGTAGGTCATGCCTCACAAACCTTATCGAGTTCTTTGAGAAGGTGACTGAACAGGTAGACGAGGGTAGAGCAGTTGATGTGGTGTATATGGATTTCAGCAAAGCGTTTGATAAGGTTCCCCACGGTAGGCTATTGCAGAAAATACGGAGGCTGGGGATTGAGGGTGATTTAGAGATGTGGATCAGAAATTGGCTAGCTGAAAGAAGACAGAGGGTGGTGGTTGATGGGAAATGTTCAGAATGGAGTTCAGTCACAAGTGGAGTACCACAAGGATCTGTTCTGGGGCCGTTGCTGTTTGTCATTTTTATCAATGACCTAGAGGAAGGCGCAGAAGGGTGGGTGAGTAAATTTGCAGACAATACTAAAGTCGGTGGTGTTGTCGATAGTGTGGAAGGAAGTAGCAGGTTACAGAGGGATATAGATAAGCTGCAGAGCTGGGCTGAGAGGTGGCAAATGGAGTTTAATGTAGAGAAGTGTGAGGTGATTCACTTTGGAAGGAATAACAGGAATGCGGAATATTTGGCTAATGGTAAAGTTCTTGAAAGTGTGGATGAGCAGAGGGATCTAGGTGTCCATGTACATAGATCCCTGAAAGTTGCCACCCAGGTTGATAGGGTGGTGAAGAAGGCCTATGGAGTGTTGGCCTTTATTGGCAGAGGGATTGAGTTCCGGAGTCAGGAGGTCATGTTGCAGCTGTACAGAACTCTGGTACGGCCGCATTTGGAGTATTGCGTACAGTTCTGGTCACCGCATTATAGGAAGGACGTGGAGGCTTTGGAGCGGGTGCAGAGGAGATTTACCAGGATGTTGCCTGGTATGGAGGGAAAATCTTATGAGGAAAGGCTGATGGACTTGAGGTTGTTTTCGTTGGAGAGAAGAAGGTTAAGAGGCATACAAAATGATTAGGGGGGGTTGGATAGGGGTGGACAGTGAGAGCCTTCTCCCGCGGATGGAAATGGCTGGCACGAGGGGACATAACTTTAAACTGAGGGGTAATAGATATAGGACAGAGGTCAAAGGTAGGTTCTTTACGCAAAGAGTAGTGAGGCCATGGAATGCCCTACCTGCTACAGCAGTGAACTCGCCAACATTGAGGGCATTTAAAAGTTTATTGGATAAACATATGGATGATAATGGTATAGTGTAGGTTAGATGGCTTTTGTTTCGGTGCAACATCGTGGGCCGAAGGGCCTGTACTGCGCTGTATTGTTCTATGTTCTATGTTCTGCCAAGACCCTCGGCTATGGCCGTCACCGACTGTACAACCCCTTGGACACCTCCACTAATGGAGCCGATGTCATGCACCAGGTTCTCCGCTCCGGTCGCCACCCTAGCAGTGTTGGACTCAGTGCCACGCATTGCTGCCGACATCTTCTCCGCTCGTAGCCTCTGGGACTCCTCCAAGCTTCTTTGCACCGGCTGGAGTGACACTGACATCTCCCTCTGAATGTCCTGGCCACACGCAAATATCTCCATCTGCTCCAGGATGACCTCTCCCACGGGCTCTGCATCAGGCTGGGAACCAGCTAGTCCTGGGAACCAGCAGCCCCTCCGACTGCTGTCTCACCTGGGGGTTCTGCCTCCACCTGATGTGCATCATCAGCTGTGTGGTGCTCACCAGATTGTGCCCCAAAAGCCTGACCACTAACATTTCCCACCGAGGTGTGAGCAGCTGCACTGGTGGAGGCTGGGGCTGACAGCTGTGACACAACTATTATGGTGGCATCTCCTCTCGTGAGAGGATGGAGAGGGCGCCCACCGGGGATGAGCCGGCGCCGTCAGCTGGAGGACTTGTGGGAGAATGGACATATGGTCAGTGGGAGGGATGGGTCAGTCAGTATGGCAATATCAACTCACATTTAACAGGTCCTCCGGGTGGAACCCAGTGGGTTCCTTAGCTCTGTGACGTCCGCCAGGCGCCGCATTGGTGACCACTTTGTCCTCGACCACACCAGTCACCTTCAGGACATGCTCCTCAAAGGAGGTGAGAATTCTTGTGTCCAATACACCACTGTCAGTCTGGGACCTCTCCCGGTGATTGTGGGGGAGCTTTTCCTGAGGCGACACAGAATGGGCATCATGAGCTGCACGTGTAGTTCAAAGTGGTGGTGGTGGGCGGGGGTGGGGGGTGGGGCAGTGACTGAAGGGTTGGGGGGTTGAAGGGGGGGAGGGGTGGAGGGAGGATTGTAGGTCGCCCGGAGAGTTGGGGGTGGATGTTCATGTGGGGGCGGAAAGGTCTCAGAGGATGGGGGGCGCGGCTGTCTAATCACTCATGCTGCCCACTGTAGGTCATTGACCTTTTTCCTTCACTGGAGGCCAGTCCTTCTGGTCACACTCCTGGAACTCGCTGCTGCCACCGTCTCATCCCAGGTAGCATTGGCTGTCCTATGACTGACCCTCCGGGACCCCCGGGGAAACGGGACATCCTTCCTGGCCTCCACTGCGTCTAGGAGCCTCCCCAGAATCTTGCAACCCCGCATCTTGGGGCCAGTCTCCTGGGTGCCATTGTTGCGAGCTGGCTGGCGTTGGCTGAGCAAGTGGTGCTTAAGTGCTGCTCAACCTTGTTAGCGGGGGGGGGGGGCTGGTGATTGCGGTGCCGGCGAATCGGCTGGCGAGCCTTCATTCGCGGCACGAAGTCCATGGGGCCTAATTAAGTGGACCAATTAACGTTGAATAGCGTTGTCTGCGTGCGGGAAGCTCGCATCAATTCCTGCTTGCTATAACATTTAGAAATTTGCCCAGAGTTCCGAGAAATCGCCCCCAATGTGTTTTCAGCCAGGGGAATTAATTTATTTTCAGCTTGGGGAGATAAAGTCATTGCTGGGTGGAGTTCAGACATCTTGAGAAAGCTTTTGAATTGAGTTCTGACCTGACTAACACTGAGTCCACAAGAAAGGTCTTTCGCTCTCACAGTGGGATAGTTAAGAAAAACATGAATACTATTTCAAGCAGGTGCTGACTTGTCTGAGGACAAGTGGGAAGCTGAAACAAATCAGTTGAAACAACTTTTTGAAGATATCCAGTCAGAGTCTGCAGGAGTTCCAACAGGAACCAAATCTGTTCTGGAAAGCAAATATTACTCTGTGCCATTGTGATGTGGGTTGGATTGTCACCTGCATTTTTTCCCTTTCTTGTTGTTTAATTGGGAACAGAGATAGTACTTAAGGGTATGGTATTTACTGTATCGAGTAGTATTGTTTAAGGGGTAATTGTAAGCTATTTTTAGGTGTGAGGTTAAAGATTTTAATACTGTGTGAATAATAAAGTGTTTTTTTACAATACCAAATCCCTATTTTCTTCATGCAATCACTCCTGGAGCAAAGTATTCTTTCCGCATAGTCTTACAAAATAAAATAAATTGTTGGGGTTTTGGCCAGTATCCTAGCCACTGTTTGGAGTCTGGTCTCTGATCAGAATACTACCGGGTCTCCCGACCCTTGGAGGTGGACAGGGCTCACAGAGCGCTCGCGAGGAAGCCGCGTGTGGGGAACCCCCCGAGGGGGATGGTGGTGAGATTTCACAGGTACCTGGACAAGGAGTGTATTTTACGGTGGGCCAGGCAGACATGGAGCTGTAAGTGGGAGAACAGTATCCTGCGTATATATCAGGTTCTGAGCGCGGACGTGGCCAGGAGAAGAGCAGGGTTC
Organism: Scyliorhinus torazame; assembly: GCF_047496885.1. NCBI lineage: Eukaryota > Metazoa > Chordata > Chondrichthyes > Carcharhiniformes > Scyliorhinidae > Scyliorhinus > Scyliorhinus torazame. Next base: position 239,747,718 of record NC_092712.1, read on the forward strand.
AACCAGATAAAGTCGACCCTTTACAAGAAGAAGGTGAAGTTTGGACTGCTGTATCCAACCCCTCTTTGGGTCAGTTATGAGGAGCAACATTTCTACTTTGAGTCGCCCGAGGAAGTGATGGACTTCGCTAGAAGGGAAGGGGTGGTAGCGGACTGAGGTGTTTGAACTTTGCTGCAGTGTGCATGTTAAGAAAGATTTTGTTTTTGGACGTTATCTGTAATGCCTTCTGTATTGATTTGGGGCCTACCGCAGAGCTGTGTGAGTTAAAGTTTGTATTTGCACTGATGGGGGAGGGAGGTGTGCATCTTAGCTGTTGGGCTTTCTTTTTGATTTTCTTTTTGTTTCTTACGGGCAATTGGGTTGGAATTGCTTGCTTTTGCTTATGTGTGCCCGAGCGGGGGGAGGGGGAGAGGGAGAGAGAACATTAGGTGGGAAAATGTCTGCCGCCATGGGCGGGGGCCACCAAGCTAGCTGGGCAGGCTGGCTCATGGAAGCGCAGTCAGTGGCGAGCAGGGGTTATGCTTGTTGAAAGGGGTGGTTTGCATAGTGATGTTACTGGGGGGGGGGGGGGGGGGGGCGGGGGACTGTTCTGCTGACGGGGGAGGGTCTTTTGCTGGGGGACAAGAGGGAGGTAGGGAGGTCGGGGACGGAGGCTGCCTGGGGGCGGGCCTGCGGATGCGTGGGGCGCAAGCTGGAGACTGTGCCAAGAAAGGTGATGGCTGATCTGCAGGGGGCGGGGCAAGAAGCCCCCCAACCAGGCTGATCACATGGAACGTAAGAGGGCTAAATGGACCGGTGTTCGCTCATTTGAGGGGACTGAAGGTGGACGTGGCAATGTTGCAAGAGACGCACCTTAGAGTAACTGATCAGATCAGATTAAGGAAGGGATGGGTCGGACAGGTTTTTCACTCGGGTATTTGTGCAGCCGAGAGTGAAGGAGTTCTCCTTCTACTCACACGTGCATAAAGTGTACTCCCGGATTGACTTTTTAAAATCTTGAACAGGGCTATACTGACGGGGCTAGTGGACACTGAGTACTCAGCGATCACGATCTCGGATCATGCCCCGCACTGGGTTGACTTACAGGTGAGCAAGGAGGGTGGTCAACATCCACACTGGAGATTGGATGTCGGATTTTTAGCGGATGAGGAGGTATGTGGGCGGGTGAGGAAATGTATCCAGAACTATCTGGAAGTTAATGACACAGGGGAAGTCTGCAATGGTCTGGGAGGCGCTGAAGGCAGTGGTCAGAGGGGAGCTGATTTTGATACAGGCCCACAGGAGATGGCAGACAGGGCAGAGACGGACCGACTGCTAAGGGAAATGCTATAAATCGACAGGAGTTATGCGGAGACCCCAGGGGCAGGGCTTCTAAGGGAGCGACGGAGGCTACAGGCAGAGTTTGGTTTGTTAACTACAGGGAAGGCAGTGGAGCAGCTGAGGAGGGCGAGGGGGGCAATTTATGAATATAGAGAGAAGGCCAACAGAATGCTTGCGCAGCAGCTCAGAAAGCAGGAGGCAGCCAGGGAAATCGGATAAGTAAGGAACAGGGATGGGAACCTGGTCGGAGATTCAGCAGGGGTTAATAAGGTGTTTAAGGAGTTTTAGAGCAGGCTGTATGAGTCCGATCCCCCAGCTGGGCCGGAGGGGATGAGGCAATTTTTAGGGGGGCTGAGGTTCCCAAAGGTGGACTTGGGTTCCCAAAGGGGGTTGGCAGAAGGGCTGGGCCCCTGATCGGGTTGGAAGAAATAGCAGAAGGGCTGAAGGCCATGCAGTCGGGTAAAGCCCCGGGGCCGGATGGGTACCCAGTGGAGTTTTATAAAAAGTTCTCTGGGATACTGGGGCCATTTAATGAGGCAAGGGAGAGAGGGGGACTGCCCCCAGACAATGTCACAGGCCACTATCTCATTGATCCTGAAGCAGGTTAAGGACCCGGAGTTATGCGGGTCCGACAGACCGATCTCCCTACTAAATATAGATGCCAAACTGTTGGCCAAAATCTTGTCCTTTAGGATTGAAGACTACGTTCCGGACGTGATTGCGGAGGACCAGACAGGATTCATTAAGGGTAGGCAGTTGGCGGCCAACGTAAGAAGGTTGCTGAATGTGATTATGATGCCCCCAAAGGGTAGGTACGTAGAGGTAATGGGCGCAATGGACGCAGAGAAGGCATTTGATCGGGTGGAATGGGCTTATCTGTGGGAGGTACTTGGGTGGTTTGGATTTGGACGGGACTTCATCGACTGGGTTAGACTGCTGTCTCAGGCTCCTGTGGCGAGTGTACGGATGAAAAGGTTGACATCAGGATATTTCAGGCTGCACCGGGGGACAAGACAGGGATGTCCCCTCTCCCCACTGCTGTTTGCATTGGCCATAGAACCTCTGGCAATTGTGTTGAGAGCCTCATGGGGCTGGTCCGAGGAGGGGTGGAACACAGAGTCTCGCTATACGCAGAGGACCTGCTCCTATATGTTTTGGACCCACTGGAAGGGATGGAAGAAATTCTGAGGATTCTGGGGGAGCTTGGCCGGTTTTCGGGTTATAAATTGAACATGGGAAAAAGTGAGATGTTTGCGATCCAGGTAAGGGGGCAGGAGAGGCGATTGGGGGAGCTGCCGTTTAGAGTGGTAGGGGGACGCTTTCGGTACTTAGGCATCCAGGTGGCGCAGGAATGGGAAAGGCGGCACAAGCTAAATCTGGCCCGTCTAGTAGACCAATGGAAGGAAGATTCCCGAAGGTGGGACGCGTTCCCATTGCCACTGGCTGGGAGGGTACAGACAGTGACAATGACGGTCCTCCCGAGAATCCTGTTTGTGTTTCAGTATCTCCACATCTTTATTCCACGGTCCTTCTTTAAATGGGTCAATAAGGTGATCTCTGGCTTTGTATGGGGGCGGGTAAGACCCCGCGATTAAAAAAGGGAATGCTGGAGCACAGCCGAGGGGAGGGCGGGCTGGCGTTGCCGAACTTTAGTAATTATTATTGGGCTGCAAATATAGCCATGATTAGGAAGTGGGAGGGGGGGGGGTGGATGGGGGAGGGGGGGTTGGAGAGGGGAGGGGTGGGGGGGTGGAGAGGGGGGGGAAGGTGGTGGGGGGGTGGAGAGGGGGGGTGGATGGTGGGGGGGTGGAGGGGGGTGTGTGGAGGGGGTGGGGGGTGGGGGGGTGGAGGGGAGGGTAGAAGGGGGTGTGTGGAGGGGGGTAGAAGGGGGTGGAGGGGAGGGGGGTGGTGGCGGGGAGGAGCGGGGGGTGGAGGGTGGGGGTCGGTGTGGGAGCGAGTAGAGGCGGTATCATGCAAGGACACTAGTTTGGGGGCATTGGTTCTGCCGTTCCCGCCGGCATGGTACTCCATCAGCCCCATGGCAGTGGCGGCCCTGAGAGTCTGGGGGCAATAGAGGAAACATGTGGGAGCAGAGGTATCATCGGTGTGGTCTCCAATCTGCCATAATCACCGGTTTGCCCCGGGGAGGCTCGATGGGTACCGGAGGTGGCAGAGATCAGTGATCGGGAGGATGGGAGTTCTGTTTATCGAGGGGAGCTTTCCCAGCCTGAGGGAGTTGGAAGAGAAATTTGAATTGATGGGTGGAAATGAGTTTAGGTACTTGCAGGCACGGGACTTCCTACGTAGGCAGGTCTCAGCCTTCCCGCTCCTACCACCAAGGGGGATACAGGACAGAGTAGTTTCCAGAATGTGGGTGGGAGAAGGGAGGGTTTCGGACATTTACAAGGAATTCATGGGGTCTGAGGAAACGCAGACTGGGGAGCTGAAACAAAAGGGAAGAGGAGTTAGGAGCAGAGATAGAAGGTGGTCTCTGGGCGGACGCGTTGAGCAGAGTCAACGCGTCCACAACATGTGCCAGGCTCAGCCTGATATAGTTTAAGGTCGTTCACCGGGCTCACATGACAGTGGCCTGGGTGAGCAGGTTCTTTGGGGTAGAAGATAAAAAAGGTGTGCGGGAGGACCAGCGAACCATGTCCATATGTTCTGGGCATGCCCGAAGCTTAGGGGATTCTGGCAGGGGTTTGCGGACGTCATGTCCAAGGTGTTAAAAACAAGGGTGACGCCGAGTCCAGAGGTGGCGATTGTCGGAGTGTCGGAAGATCCGGGAATCTAGGAGGAGAAAGAGGCAGACGTTTCTGTCCTTTGCCTCCCTGGTAGCCCAGAGGCAGATATTATTAGCTTGGAGGGACTCAAAGCCCCCGAAGTCGGAGACCTGGCTAATTGACATGGCTAGCTTTCTCTGTCTGGAAAAAGTTAAGTTCGCCCTGAGAAGGTCAATGGTAGGGTTCGTCCGGAATGGCAGCCGTTCGTCGACTTCTTTGGGGAAGATTAACCGTCAGCAGAAGTGGGGGGGGAGGTTGGGGTTTAGTTTAGTTTAGAGTAGGGAGTTAGAAAAGATGGGACCTGTGAGGGAAGAAGACGGCTTTTGCTCTATATTTATATTTGTATGTACACTGTTTCTACTGTTATTGCTGGGTCTTTTAGATAGCCTATTGCCACTCTGCAGCCTCTGTTCTCACCCATCTGCCCCCGTTGTCCTGGGGGCCAGATTAGATCAGCTGGCTGGACAGCTGATTTGTGATGCAGAGCGAGGCCAACAGTTCAATTCCCATACTGGCTGAGGTTATTCATGAAGGCCCACCTTCTCAACCATGCCCTCCGCCTGAGGTGTGATGATCTTCAGGTTAAATCGGTCACCTCAAAGGGGAAAGCAGCCAATGGACATCTAGGACTATGGTGACTTTACTTTTACTTTAGAATGTATGAATTAAAGGCTTGGAAGAGGCTGTTGAAAGAATCTTGGTGGGTTGCTGCAGTGAATTTTGTGGATGGTACATGCTGCAGCCATACTCACTGCATTGAGGATAACTGGGCAACATTTAGGGATATACCCATGGCTCTATCTCTTGTAAGAATTGATGAAAACAGTGAGGTAATCTAGAAATGATTGGAGGAGAAACATTGCCTCTGCTGGCTTTACTCCAATGCCAAGTCATCACTATCCAAGCACAATGCCTACTGAAATATCTGCAGGACTGTCCGAGAGATACAAGATACTGACTGAATCAGAAAATGGACTACCTTCAGTCATTTACAGATGACAAAGACTAGAAGAGCTTCTGTGATTCTCTGAAATCTGCCTGCTGGTTCGTCACCACTCCTCGGTGCTGACAGGTTAACTCTGCTCAAAGGAAGGGCAGCACGGTGGTGTAGTGGTTAGCACTGCTGCCTCACGGCACCGAGGTCCCAGGTTTGGTCCCGGCTCTGGGTCACTGTCTGCGTGGAGTTTGCACGTTCTCCCCGTGTTTGCGTGGGTTTCGCTCCCACAACACAAAGATGTGCAGGCTAGGTGGATTGGCCACACTAAATTGCCCCTTAATTGGAAAAAATGAATTGGGTACACTAAATTTAAAACAAACTCTGCGCAAAGGAGAAGTCCAATTTCTAGAAAGATGGCCAGAGCACTTCAAACACATCTTCAATCAGCCTTCATCTATCAGTGAAGTAGCATTCCGCGTGCTGCCACAGGTTTCCATCAAATGCTCTCTTGATAACCCTTCTACATTTTTTAAAAAATATATATATTTTAATTGAAATTTTTTTCCAAACAACAATTTTTCCCTCTTACAAAGCAAACGAAACAATAACAAAACAGAAATTTTTAACAATACACAGGTAACAAAACCCCATTGTCTATTGACCTAAACTAAACTAAATGCCCTCCCCCCCCCCCCCCCCCCCCGTCCCCCTGGGTTGCTGCTGCTAGTCATCTGTCTTCCCTCTAACGTTCCCCTAGGTAGTCGAGAAATGGCTGCCACCGCCTGGTGAACCCTTGAGCCGACCCTCTCAGGGCAAACTTTATCTGCTCCAGTTTAATGAACCCCGCCATATCATTTACCCAGGCCTCCAGTCCGGGGGGTTTCGCCTCCTTCCACATCAGTAGGATCCTGCGCCGGGCTACTAGGGACGCAAAGGCCACGACATCGGCCTCTTTCGCCTCCTGCACTCCCGGCTCTTCCGCAACTCCAAATAGAGCTACCCCCAGCCTGGTTTGACCCGGGCCTTCACCACCTGCGAAATCACTCCCGTCACTCCCTTCCAATACCCTTCCAGTGCCGGGCACGCCCAAAACATATGTGCGTGGTTTGCCGGGCTCCCGCCACACCTCCCACATTTGTCCTCCACTCCAAAGAACCTGCTCAATCTTGCCCCCGTTATGTGTGCTCTGTGTAGCACCTTAAATTGAATCAGGCTAAGCCTGGCGCATGAGGAAGAGGAATTTACCCTGGCTTTGATTTTTATGTCATCATTGGCTACAGGAATAGTGCCAGAGGACTGGAGGACAGCAAATGTGGTCCCTTTGTTCAAAAAGGGGAGCAGAGACAACCCCGGCAACGATAGACCGGTGAGCCTCACGTCTGTAGTGGGTAAAGTCTTGGAGGGGATTATAAGAGACAAGATTTATAATCATCTAGATAGGAATAATATGATCAGGGATAGTCAGCATGGCTTTGTGAAGGGTAGGTCATGCCTCACAAACCTTATTGAGTTCTTTGAGAAGGTGACTAAACAGGTAGACGAGGGTAGAGCAGTTGATGTGGTGTATATGGATTTCAGCAAAGCGTTTGATAAGGTTCCCCACGGTAGGCTATTGCAAAAAATACGGAGGCTGGGGATTGAGGGTGATTTAGAGATGTGGATCAGTAATTGGCGAGCTGAAAGAAGACAGAGGGTGGTGGTTGATGGGAAATGTTCAGAATGGAGTACAGTCACAAGTGGAGTACCACAAGGATCTGTTCTGGGGCCGTTGCTGTTTGTCATTTTTATCAATGACCTAAAGGAAGGCGCAGAAGGGTGGGTGAGTAAATTTGCAGACGATACTAAAGTCGGTGGTGTTGTCGATAGTGTGGAAGGATGTAGCAGGTTACAGAGGGATATAGATAAGCTGCAGAGCTGGGCTGAGAGGTGGTAAATGGAGTTTAATGTAGAGAAGTGTGAGGTGATTCACTTTGGAAGGAATAACGGGAATGCGGAATATTTGGCTAATGGTAAAGTTCTTGAAAGTGTGGATGAGCAGAGGGATCTAGGTGTCCATGTACATAGATCCCTGAAAGTTGCCACCCAGGTTGATAGGGTTGTGAAGAAGGCCTATGGAGTGTTGGCCTTTATTGGTAGAGGGATTGAGTTCCGGAGTCGGGAGGTCATGTTGCAGCTGTACAGAACTCTGGTACGGCCGCATTTGGAGTATTGCGTACAGTTCTGGTCACCGCATTATAGGAAGGACGTGGAGGCTTTGGAGTGGGTGCAGAGGAGATTTACCAGGATGTTGCCTGGTATGGAGGAAAGGCTGATGGACTTGAGGTTGTTTTCGTTGGAGAGAAGAAGGTTAAGAGGAGACTTAATAGAGGCATACAAAATGATCCGGGGTTGGATAGGGTGGACAGTGAGAGCCTTCTCCCGCGGATGGATATGACTGGCACGAGGGGACATAACTTTAAACTGAGGGGTAATAGATATAGGACAGCGGTCAGAGGTAGGTTCTTTACGCAAAGAGTAGTGAGGCCGTGGAATGCCCTACCTGCTACAGTAGTGAACTCGCCAACATTGAGGGCATTTAAAGGTTTATTGGATAAACATATGGATGATAATGGCATAGTGTAGGTTAGATGGCTTTTGTTTCGGTGCAACATCGTGGGCCGAAGGGCCTGTACTGCGCTGTATTGTTCTATGTTCTATGTAGATTAAAATCCCCCATGATAACTGCTGTACCATTTCTACATGCATCTGTTATTTCTTTGTTTATTGCCTGCCCCACCATAATGTTACTATTTGGTGGCCTATAGATTACTCCTATCAGTGACTTTTTCGCCTTACTATTCCTGATTTCCACCCAAATGGATTCAACCTTATCCTCCAAAGCACCGATGTCATCCCTTACTGTTGCCCGGATGTCATCCTTAAATAACAGAGCTACACCACCTCCTTTACCATCCACTCTGTCCTTCCGAAAAGTTTGATACCCTCGGATATTTAACTCCCAGTCGTGACCATCCTTTAACCATGTTTCAGTAATGGCCACTAAATCATCGTCATTCACGATGATTTGCGCCATCAACTCATTTACCTTATTCCGAATACTACGAGCATTCAGGTAAAGTACACTTATGTTGGCTTTTTTACCTCTGTTCTTAATCTTAACACCTCGATCAGTAACCTCTCCTAAGTTATATTTCCTCTTAACCTTTCTCCTAATTTTCCTTGTCGTTGAACCCATATCTTCATGTAACAACCTGCCGCGTCGCTTACCATTAATGTTTTCACTTCCCGTTCTATTTCTTTATTGTAGCTATCATTACATTCATCCCCCACCATCTGGCCTGCCAAATCCTACCAACTGTCCTGGCTTGATACAATTCACACCTCTTTAACCTGGGGTTACCCCATCTCTGGATCTGTAAAGATTTAATCACCTGCTAATGCTCGCATTCCAAGCATTGTCTGGCATTTTTGAATCTGTCTATATATATGTTTCTGGAACATACCTCTTCATTCACCTGAGGAAGGAGCTGTGCTCCGAAAGCTAGTGACATCGAAACAAACCTGTTGGACTTTAACCTGGTGTTGTAAGGCTTATTACTGTGCTCACCCCAGTCCAACGCCGGCATCTCCACATCTTATTAAAAGAGTTTAAGGTCTCTGCTTCCACCACCAACTTTGGAAGCGAATTCCACACTACCACTACCCTCTACGTAAAGAGGTTCTTCCTCATGTGGCCTCTACACTTTCTGCCACTTATCTTGAATCTATGTCCCCTGGTTCTGGAAGTCTCCACCAAGGGAAACAATTTCATCCTGCCTATCTCTTCCCCTCATAATTTTGTACACCTCAATTAAGTCACCCCTCAGCCTTCTTTGTTGCAAGGAAAATTACCCCATATTATCCAATCTCTCCTCATAGCCACACTTTTCTAGCCCTGGCAACATTCTTGTAAAGCTTCTCTGCACTCTCTCCTGAGCAATTACATCCTTCCTGTAATGTGGTGACCAGAACTACACATAATACTCCAGTTGTGGCATCACCAGTGTTTTATACACTTTTAACATTATATCCTTACTTTTGTATTCTATACCTTTGCCAATGATGGACAGCAGTCCATATGCTTTCTTTACAACCGTGTCTACTTGAGAAGCTGCCTTTAGAGACCTATGTACTCGTACGCCAATGTTTCTCACTTCATCTACTCCTCCTAGTATATTCCCACTTATTGTGTACTCCTGTTAACTGCTTGACCCCCCTAAATTCTCTGAGTTAAATTCCATCTGCCACTTTACCACCCACTCCACCAATCCATCTATATTATTTTGGAGATTGTAGCTATCCTCTACATTTTCCGCCACTCGGTCAATCTTTGTGTCATATGCAAATTCCCAATCGTGCCCCCCCCCCCCCCCCCCCAACCAAAGTTCACGTCAAAATTGTTAATATGGAACACAAAAAGTCAGGGTCCCAACACCGAGCCCTGTGGAACACCACTTGAAACAACTTTCCAATGCAAGTGTAGTCATCAACCATTACCTACAATGACCTATAATTGCTTCCTGTTACAAAGCCAACTTTTTATCCAGTTTGCCCTGTATCCCATTGGCTTTCACTTTCTTGATCAACCTGCCATGTGGTACTTTGTCAAATGCCTTGCTAAAATCTAAGTACACAACATCCACTACACTACCTTCATCGACCCTTCTTGTCACTTTCTCAAAGAATTCAATCAAATTTGTGAGGCAAGACCTTCCTTTAACAAATCCATGTTGAATATTACTGACTCGTCCATGCCCTTCTGTGTGACAGTTAATCCTATCTCTCGGGACTGATTCTGCTAATTTACTCACCACCAACGTAAAACTAACTGGCCTATAATTGTTTGGCATTTCCTTCAAACCCTTTTTAAACAATAGAACCACATTTGCATTTCTCCAGTCCTCCGGTGCCTCCCCTGTATTGAGTAAGGATTGGAAAATCATCCTTCGAGGCTAATCTCCTCCCTGGCCTCCTTCAGCAGTCTTGGAAACACTCCATCTGGTACTGGCAACTTATCAACTTTCAAGGATTTCAACCTTTGTTGTACTTTCTCGCTCTTTATGATTATCCTATCCAATATCTCGTAGTGTTCCTCCTGGACTACTATATCTGCATCATCCATTCCCTTTGTAAACACGGGAGACAAAATATTAATTTAAAACCCTTCCCACAGCCTCTGCATCTACACACAAGTTCCCTTCTTCATCTCTGATAGTTCCCACTTTTTTCTGAACTATCTTTTACCATTAATATATTGGTAAAACATCATTGGGTTTTATTTAACTTTACTTGCTAATCTTTCTTCATGCCCTCTTTGATTTTCTTATTTGCTTTTTGATTTCGCCCCTGCACTCTCTATACTCGTCAAGGCTATCTGTAGTGCTTAGTCCTTTGTGACCATCGTACACTTTCTTTTTCTGTTTGATCTTCCCCTGTATTCCTCTAGACAACCAGGGGGGTCTAGATTTGGCAGTTCTATCCTTATTCTTAGATGGGCCATGTCTACTTTGTACATTTAGGATCTCGCTTTTTACTGCTTCCCACTGGTTTTCCGCTGATTTACCCTTTAGCAATGCTGGCCAGTCCACCTCAGCCAAATTCCTTCTAATTTCTGCCAAATTTGCCTTCCCCTATTTCAAAATGTTTCCTCCTGCTTTGTCTCTGTCCTTTTCCATGGAATTACTGAATTTAACTGAATTGTGAACACTATCCCTGATATCGTTGCCAACTGTCACTTCACACACTTGCGCTTTTTCGCTCCCTGAGTCTAGAATATGCTCCTCTTGTTGGATTTGTCACTAATTGGTTGAAACAAATTTCCTGGTCACTCTGCACAAATTTTTCTCCCACAGTTCCCCTTATATTGTTTGAATTCCAGTTGATATTGGGATAAAGATTCCTACTATTATTGCCCTCTTGATCTTACAGGCAGAAATGTGCCTACATATTTAATCTTCTATTTCCCTTTCAGAATTTGGGGGTCTGTAGTATACTCTGAATAGTGTCACTGCCCCTTTTTTTATTTCTAAGCTCACCCCATGATGCCTCGTTTGTTGACTTGTTTAGTAAATCATCCCTCCTCACAACTGAAATTGATTCTTTAACCATTAGTCAAGTAAGGAACTAACTAAATCCTTGTCTGTTTCATGTTTTTCTTTTAATCCCTGTCCCTGCAACATTACAGATTTTGCTTTAAAACTTGCAGACTTTGGTCAAACCCTTGGTCTAATGTACTGGCCCAGATCTCCCCTTGATATTCTGTGGCACAGCCTGTGATGTCATTTTGATAGACTTGGCAAGCAGCCAATCAGTGTGTCTTAAATTCTGGGATGTCTCCTGTTTTCGCTTCTGATTGGTGGAGCCATTCAGAGCCTTCTGGAAGAAGCGTGGGTAAGGAGAAGAGTCTCTATTTGGCCTCAGTCCTGTTCAACCAGGTACAACCAGGGTCTGGTTTAGGCACTCTCTCCCTATCAGGCCTGTGAAGGTTTACATCTCAGATTGAAGGCTCGGGAGCTGAAACTGACCATTCTCTCTGCAGTCCATTTACCCTCTGGGTGTTCCCCTGGAAGTGAAACTTGATTTGAAATGGCAGACAAGTGGTCAAAGGCTGGAGCGGACAGACAACCTTTGTTTAAATTCTAAGGTAGAGAATTCTAAAATTCTCTCCATGAGACTGGAAATCAATCTGGTGGGGGTCTGTCAGGACTGAGCTGACCTTGGAGGGGGAATTCTGTGTGAAGACCCTGATTGTTAAAAGTAAAAGTGATTTACCATAAAGCATTCTACAGCATACAGGTCCAGGTTGAAGATCACCATTTGAAGATCGCTGGCTACAAAGACTGTAACCTCGGCAACAAAAAAACATCTCATGCCTTTTAATCCCTGTTATTTTCAACTCTTTCCCTACCCCTACCATACATGAGTCTTGTGTGTGTCTGGGTGGAGGGTGAGACGTGGTTTGGGCAATAGATTAGCAGATCATTGATCCATTCTTATCATTATATATTCATCTTTTCCCTTGTTATAAATAAACAGTTTTAAAATGTTTTACTTATAAATCTGGTGCCTGTAACACATTGGAACAGTCAAGAGTTAAAGATCTGACGAAAATCACATAGTATTGGTTTATTCATTTTGTGTTGGTACTCCGGGGTCTGTGGGGCTAGAATTGACCACGCACTCACCCAGGGTGTCGTAACAGTGCTCATCGCCCTTTTTTTTCATCTCCCATTCTATCCTTCCTGAAAACTCAGTATCCAGGGATATTGAGCTGCCAAAATTGCCCCTCCTTTAGTCAGATTTCCATTATAGCAACAACATCCTGCTGCCATGTGTCTACCTATGCCCTTAAATTCATCTACCTTGCTTGTAATACTCTAATAAGTCATGAAAATAAACACATAAACGAGGATGCAGAAAAATAAGTTGTTGTAGTAAATTGAAAATCATACAGAATCTTTAAAAGCCTTTGGTTTATTGATTACATATAGTATTGATTCCTAATTTTAATCGAAATTCTTTCTCATCTGTATAGTTGAGCACCACTGGCTCCCAGCTAGCCAGCAGATGTCATGGATGTACAGTTTCAGGGCATGGGGATAGGACTAGCTGCTCTGTTATATCTCCACTTATTGTTAAGAACATGTATTCTTCGAGAAAGTGCAAGTCTATTCTACATTGTGTGTGCACCACTGAGGTGAAAAAGTCATTTAAACTTATATTAAATACTTCTCCCAACACCAAGTACGAAACTTCCATTATGCAAGAAATACAGAGGTGGTCTGGAGAGATGGATTTCACCTGTGTTGTTAAAGAACAAAGTACAAAGAACAAAGAAAATTACAGCGCCGGAACAGGCCCATCGTGCCTGCACCGACCACGCTGCCCATCTGAACTAAAGCCTACCCTTACGGGGACCGTTTCCCTCTATTCCCACCCTTTTCAGGGTCTCTATTGTATCTGCTTCCACTACCTTCCGCCGGAAGTGAGCTTCAGGCTCCCACCACCCTCTGTGTAAAAAAACACTTCCTTTGTTAAGACTGGATGCGGAATGTATCTTTAGAGTAAACAATGTTACTGGGATCAATTAAAAAGTGTTTTGGTTTGTCATGCCACAGGGGAGGCAATGGCATAGTGGTATTGTCACTGGACTAGTAATCCAGAGACCCAGGGTAATGTTGTGGGGACTGAGGTTTGAATCCCACCATGGCAGATGGTGAAATTTGAATTCAACGAACATTCAATTTAACATCAACGAAAACCATGCGGTTTTGTGAAGGGGAGGTCGTGTCTCACTAACTTGGTAGAGTTTTTCGAGGAGGTCACTAAGATGATTGATGCAGGTAGGGCAGTAGATGTTGTCTATATGGACTTCAGTAAGGCCTTTGACAAGGTCCCTCATGGTAGACTAGTACAAAAGGTGAAGTCACACGGGATCAGGGGTGAACTGGCAAGGTGGATACAGAACTGGCTAGGCCATAGAAGGCAGAGGGTAGCAATGGAGGGATGCTTTTCTAATTGGAGGGCTGTGACCAGTGGTGTTCCACAGGGATCAGTGCTGGGACCTTTGCTCTTTGTAGTATATATAAATGATTTGGAGGAAAATGTAACTGGTCTGATTAGTAAGTTTGCAGACGACACAAAGGTTGGTGGAATTGCGGATAGCGATGAGGACTGTCTGAGGATACAGCAGGATTTAGATTGTCTGGAGACTTGGGCGGAGAGATGGCAGATGGAATTTAATCCGGACAAATGTGAGGTAATGCATTTTGGAAGGTCTAATGCAGGTAGGGAATATACAGTGAATGGTAGAACCCTCAAGAGTATTGAAAGTCAAAGAGATCTAGGAGTACAGGTCCACAGGTCATTGAAAGGGGCAACACAGGTGGAGAAGGTAGTCAAGAAGGCATACGGCATGCTTGCCTTCATTGGCCGGGGCATTGAGTATAAGAATTGGCAAGTCATGTTGCAGCTGTATAGAACCTTAGTTAGGCCACACTTGGAGTATAGTGTTCAATTCTGGTCGCCACACTACCAGAAGGATGTGGAGGCTTTAGAGAGGGTGCAGAAGAGATTTACCAGAATGTTGCCTGGTATGGAGGGCATAAGCTATGAGGAGCGATTGAATAAACTCGGTTTGTTCTCACTGGAACGAAGGAGGTTGAGGGGCGATCTGATAGAGGTATACAAAATTATGAGGGGCATAGACAGAGTGGATAGTCAGAGGCTTTTCCCCAGGGTAGAGGGGTCAATTACTAGGGGGCATAGGTTTAAGGTGAGAGGGGCAAGGTTTAGAGTAGATGTACGAGGCAAGTTTTTTACGCAGAGGGTAGTGGGTACCTGGAACTCGCTACCGGAGGAGGTAGTGGAAGCAGGGACGATAGGGACATTTAAGGGGCATCTTGACAAATATATGAATAGGATGGGAATAGAGGGATACGGACCCAGGAAGTGTAGAAGATTGTAGTTTAGTCGGGCAGTATGGTCGGCACGGGCTTGGAGGGCCGAAGGGCCTGTTCCTGTGCTGTACATTTCTTTGTTCTTTGTTCTTTATCTGGAATTAAAAGTCTTAATGATGATCATGCGGCCATTGTCGAATGTTTAAAGACCCATCTAGTTCACTAATGTCCTTTAGGGAAGAAAATATGTTGTCCTTACCTGGCTTGGCCTCCATGTGACTCCAGACCCACAGCAATGTGGTTGACTCTAAATGCCCTTAGGGATGGGCAATAAATGCTAGCCCAGCCAGCGATGGCCACATCCCATGAACGAATAAGAAACAAAAATTTAGAGCGTGACGCCGGAATCGGGGGACTTGATTGGGCGGCAAATCAGTTTTGAGCCAAAATCGTGGCGGGCGCAGTTTCCCGCCAAATCGCTATTCTCCAGTGTCCCGACAGCGATGTCAATGCATTCCACTCCTCATGTACAGGAAACTCCCTTGGCATTTCATTAATCATAGAATTTACAGTGCAGAAGAAAGCCATTCGGCTCATGGGGTCTGCACCAGCCCTTGGAAAGAGCACCCTACCTAAGCCCACAGATCCACCCTATCCCCATAACCCAGTAACCCCACCTAACCTTTTTTTGGACACCCAAGTGCAATTTATCATGGTTGATCCACCTAACCTGCACATCTTTGGACTGTGGGAGGAAACCGGAGCACCCGGAGGAAACCCACGCAGACATGGGGAGAACGTGCAGACTCCGCACAGACAGTGACCCAAGCCAGGAATCGACCCTGGGACCGTGAAGCAACTGTTCTAACCACTGTGCTACCGTGCCCCCCCGATATTCTCCGGGGTTCCAGTGATGCCTCGCCAGGAGGAATTACGGACGGCAGGTTTCACTTGTGGTTTTCAAAATCGTGAAACAGGTGGCGTGGCTGATGAGGGAGAGAGAGGAGGTAGAACATGCAGAGGTACTAACGTGGGCTGCTGGTCCTGACACTGGCAGGGCTGGCAGAGGATCGTGGGGCGGGATGACCGCCCACGAGAATGGGGCAGTGTCCAGGCACAGACTGGCATTGCCGTGGCATTCAAGGCAGCCATCTTGCTGCACACTCCACTAACTGCCTACCTTGGCCTTGGTTCGGCAGAATGACACCAGCCACATGGGTGACCCCACCCCACCACCCTCGTACTCCATCCTCCGCCACATCACACCCACCCCCCGCTCCCAACCGGCTGCCACCCCTGGTGGTGCATCACGAGGCCTGCCCAAGGGCAACATCCACAGTAGCCCCTACAGGGATGGCACCAGACGGGCACGGAGCCAACTGCTGGCATGGGCAGCGCCAGTCAAGGGTACCCCTGGCAGCAGGGATGGGGCTCCAGGGCCCGAGGCCATAAGACCATAAGACATAGGAGCAGAATTAGGCCACTCGGCCCATCGAGTCTGCTCCGCCATTCAATCATGGCTGATATTTTCTCATCCCCATTCTCCTGCCTTCTCCCCATAACCCCTGATTCCCTTATTTATCGTAAAACATGGCTTTACATGCCCTGAACGTCCACGCCACAGGAACCTTCCAGGCATCGAGTGAGGACAAACTGGGATCTCACCGAACTTGGTACACAGGTGCATCCACGCCGTCAAGGAGGCCCTATATGCTCAGACGGCACAATGCATCCGTTTCAATGTGTACCGAGACTACCATGATGCTTAGGCGGCAGTGTTCACCATCATTGCCGAGATACCCTGGGTCCAGGGGGTGATCGACGGGATGCATATTGCCCTACGGGCACCTGCAGATGGCAGACCGCTTTACACAAACCAAAAGGGGTTCCACTTGTTGAACGTGTCGCTGGTGTGTGACCATCAGATGAGCATCATGCATGTCTGCACCCGGTACCCGGGCAATGTGCACAACGCCTTCATCCTGGCACGCTCGACGGTTCCTGCTAGTGTGGAGTATAGTATTCCTGGAGCTCCCACCTCCACCTGCTGTACCAGAGCATGTATGTGGTGCGCACCAAATAGTGTTCCAGGAGCCTCTTCACTAAATTATCCAACCAAGGTGAGTGTCTCTGGGATGGTGGAGGGTGTTGGAGACATCTGTGTCATCCCCGGACTTGATCTGTGGGTCTATGGCTCACGTCCATGTCGCTGTCCTCATCGCTAGTCGGCGCCTGGGATTCTGGCTGTGGCTGGGGGTGGGGAACACCAGAAGGACCCGCCCTATCACCAGCAGGTCCTGCAAGACACGAGAAGACACATGATAAACTGCAGGGCGGGGGGAGTAGTGAGAGTTTGTGGGGGTGAGGGGTGTGTTTGGGAGGGAGTGGTGGTGGAGTGTAGGTGTGGAGGTGGTGTTGCAGGGGGCTGACAGACATGTCACAGGGAACTGCAACTCAGCAGGGTCTCACTTCCTCACCGGACGCGGACCTCCACCCCGGCGACTGCCTTTTCTCTGGCCCACCGAGCATGCAGGCTGCTCTGTCGCGGGAGAGGCCGACTGTCCCCCTCCAGTCTTTTCCCGCTCCCGGTAGTTATGGATGGGCTTCTCCTGGGTTGGGGGGTGGAAACCGACAACGCACAGTGTTAGACAGTCCGATGCTTACTCACCCTGGCCTCCTTGAGGAGGTCGTGCAGTTTCTTCCGGCATTACTGGCCGGTCCGGACTGTGTTACTGATGGCACTTACAGTCTCTGCCATCTGCACCCAGGCACGGCAAACGGCGGCGGCTGGCAGTCTCCTTCCAGCCAAGGAAATGACAATTACAAGGGGGCACATGAACAGACGCGGTATAGAAGGATACAGGTGTTTGGTCTAGATAGGACACGTGATAGGCGCAGGCTTGGAGAGCCGAAGGGCCTGATTCTGTGCTGTATTGTTCTTTGCACCGGGTTGCCTGCCTCTACTCCACGGGGTCTAGCAGGGTCTCAAGCTCAGCGTCTGTAAAACGGGGTGCCGCTCTCCTCGCTGCCACCTTATTGGCTGGGATGGTGTTTTGGGAGTGCAGTGTGTATATGCGGTTGCAGCTTGTCAGACTCCTGAGTGTCGATTGTGAATCTGGCGAATCCCGCACTGCTTCTCATTGGAATCGATTGTGTTCCATGTGGCGTCGGTGCTAGCCCCTTAACGGTTGTTGAATTGGCCTAGGTGTGGTGCCAGTTTAGCTGTCATAGACTTGGCGAATCTTGCCTTGGCGTCACAGGCGGGATTCTCCGGAATCGGCACGATGGCCCGCGCCAGCGTCAAAAATGGCGCAAATCACTCCGGCGTCGGGCCAACCTGATGTAGCGGAATCCTCCGCACTTCCAGGGGCTAAGTGGATGCTGCAAGGGTTGGTGCTGCGCCAGACGGCGCCGACAGGACTGCGCGAGTCTGTGCATACGCCAAAGGGCTAGCGTGATCCCGCGCATGCGTGGAACCGCCGGCGTATTGTGGTGCATGCGCAGGAGTGTGTCGCCTCTGCGCCGGCCATGGCTGAGTCCTACAGGGGCCGGCGGGGAAGGAAAGTGTGCCCCCATGGCACAGCTCGTCTGCAGATTGGTGGGCCCCGATCGCGGGCCAAGCCACCGTGGGGGCCCCCCTGGGGTCGGATCCCCCCGCACCCCTCCCGAGGACCACCCCAGCCGACTTACCTGTGTTGTGAGTTCTTTCCTATACTCTTTTCTCTGTCCTTTCTGTGGCTCTGTTCCAATTACGGCAATCAGTGAATTTGCCCTTCTTTCTCTGCCATCTATGTCCTAATGCTTGGAGTCGCCAGGTATCAAATGATACAACCACAAGTTTCAACCGGCTATCGATCAAAGAGCCAAACACCAGTTAGTTAGTTCAAGGTCAAGGGTACTTTATTTACACACAATTAATCGTGCAACATAAACACTACTAGTTAAACTACACCTATCGACTAAGACAACCTGTCCTTAACTTCGGGCACCCGGCTTAGGTCAGAGAAACAGTGGCCGCTGTTCGATTCTGGATCTATCGAGTCCGAAGGAGTAACTGCTGCTCAGCTAGGCTCATCCGTCTGGTAGCGAGCGTTGAACTTGTACTTGCTTCTGGTGTTGCTGCACTTGGAGATGGCCGTGACCGGGGTACCAGCACCAAGAGAGGACTAACATGTGACGGACTCTTATTCTTATAATTAGGGGGTTTTGCGCTCTTTTGGGTGGTCCTCTGGTTTGGGCCCCACTAATTGGGTGATCCCTGATCACTCCGTTCGATTCCTAACCAATAAGTGGGCAGGGATCTGGGCGTGTCCCAAACGGTCACTGACCCCGTTGTTTGCGTTTCCCTTGAACAGGGAGTGGCACCGAAATGTCTGGGACTGTCCCGGTTGCTCGAGTACCAGTCTTTTGTCTCGGTGAAGATGGGCCATCAAATGCTAATCGGCCCCATTAAAATGCTAATTGGACGGAGTTTTGATACCGTCTGGACTTCTTGCTTACAAATCTGCATTTCAGGCTCTGAGCCTGCCTGAGTCTTGGCTTGTCCATTTTACCCGCTAGGCTTTGCGAGTTTCTCAGTACCTAGTGTGGAAGTGGTCATACCAGATGGCTACACTCCGTCCTCTTGATCCTCAACGCGAAGCATGAAGGATCAAAATACTGGGTCTTTGTTCTCTGAAATGCCGGGTACCAAGGGCAGGTTCTACTCTACTTTGTCCTATGGGTCAAAAAACATTTACCTAAATTTCCCTAAACAACACATATCTAAAAACTCCTAAGGGGCCATTTAACATTCAATAAAAAAGGGAACCTCTAACTGTCTTTAACTAGACTACACTCATGCTGCTATTTAACAATCAAAGAACTTATCTTAAAAAACAAAAATCCAATAGCAGCATCACATTTCTTCTTATTACTAACATTCATACACAGAAAAATAAGCTTTCTTTACAAAAACAACAACCGCGGAATTTTTCAAGAGGAAGGTTCAGAAAGAGCGTGGGGTTTGCTGGAGTCCGAGGAAATGGGCTCTAAACGTGTATACTGGAGGCGGGAGGCTCTTCTCCATTTTCGCAATCTGATTGTCTGGCTGGCGCTGCACATTATGGCTATCACTAGTGAGGCTTCCATTGTGTATGACAGGGAAATACCACTTAACGAGATTCTCACACCATGTGGGGGTATCAGTGGCTGGGTCTATGTGTGGTGTAGTGTCCGGGCTGGGGTTGTTGTGTTGGGTAGTCGTATTCGGGGCCTGTGTGGTGAGGGAGGTGGGGGTAGGCAACGCGCACAACTACTGTTCCAGCGACGATCATGAAGCCGATCATCAGGGTCGTCTTCATCTTGTTCAGGCTTTCCTTTGCCATTGAGTATCTTCATATCGTCCTAGGGGTACAAGCATAGTGTCTGTTATAATCTTGTTGTTTAATATCTTGTATGTCTGTCTGCTTCTCCTTAATGTCAATGTCCCATTAGAATCGTCACCATATGTGACTCCCTCATTTTCTTTTTAAAACAACCATTTGCGGAGACAAGACATCCGAAAAAAATTCTGTATCACAGTGCAAGCACTCTCGCAGCCTGTGGTCGACGGGCTGAGTGGGCGGACAATTTCTCCGTCCTCTGCAAACGTGTTTTTCCAACCAAGCGTTTCTGACATGTGGGGGATAGCAACCGAAGGGTTGCCGGAGAGGGCAAAAGTTGTGGCAAAATGCATTCTTTAAACCACAGGACTGAAAAAGAACAGCAAAAGAGTTTCAAAACCAATCATCCGAATGGGGTAGTGCGTATGATCCGTGACAGGGCAAGAATGGGTGGGGTCCCCGGGTAGGGCGGTGATCAGTGCCGTTGCTCCACTACCCGAGCTTGGCTGACCAAATGTATAGGGGGTCCTCAGGCAGGGTGGGGATAAGTGCCGTTACTCCACTGCCTGAGTGACCTTCCAAGAGCAGTAAGAATTTGTAAATATATGGGTTCCAACAAACTTGGTTCTTTAACTGCCATGTGGCGTCAGAAGAGTAGTTATGACTGCATCAAGAAAGCGTCCGTGAGGACGACACACATAATCGTACAATAGAGAACGAACAACATTTAAAAAACAAACTATACATCAAAGCGGGCAGGTTCCATCAGAGTACAGGACACCATAAATCTCAATCGGTTCCTGACTCTCATCATCTGGACACCTCAAGGTTCCATTCCAAAAAGATTTTCAAAGGGGTTACCATGGTGGGAGTCAGACTCTGAGTTGTCACCATTTCCCGGGTGCCAAACTCGCTCATGGAGTTTGCGTGCTAATGCGGCGTGTGCCGATGTGGGGTCCATTTCATCATTCCTTGTCAGACGACAGGAATTATCACAGTGCCAGTGTTTCATGTTCCGTAGGGAGGTTGCAAGGGGGCTGTCGCTATCGTCGGGTGGCGGGTCAGGTTCCGGTGTGGGCAAATAAATTGTCTCAAAGAGGCTGAGCGTATCGTGTTCGGGTCTCTGGGCCTGTAGTGACTGGGGCCTGGTTCGTGGGAGCTTTGTTCGGGTCTCTCAGGGACTTCAGTTGTGCTGTTGCTGTCGCTAGCAGCCGAATCAAGCGTCAGGGTGAAATTTGATTCTGGGGACGTGGTCAAGGTCATGTCTGTGGACTTGCTGCTGGGGAGGGGGAAATTGGGCTGTCAGTGGGCGGGTCCTCATTGTCTGCCATCACCAATGAGAGGTGGTGCGAGTGGCTGCACTGCGTTCCATAAACCTTAAGCTGATTTACATGGAACCATCCTGATTTTCCGTTCGGATACGTGATTTTATAAAGTGAGGGGCTTACTTTGTCCGAGATTGAATAGGGTCCTGCAAATTTAGGGGCGAGGAATGAGCTGGGGTTGTATAAGGTGATCATTACTTGCTGTCCAAATGTATATTCTGTCGGGTGTACTGTTTTATCAAAGCAGGCCTTACTCTGCTTTCGTTTAGAGCCTAGTCAAACAGCTGCAGCGAGCTGTGCTGCTTTAATATTTTCTACCATATGCTGGACCACTTTCTCATGGGTCAGGACAGTGACTGCAGGGCTGGCCAAATCAAGTCCGAATAAGTATTCGGTACCCTTCATGGGTCGTCCGGTCATGAGGATATGGGGGGTATATCCTGTTGAGCTCGACACTGTGTTCCTAATAAACATCAGTGCGAATGGGAGCACTATGTCCCATATTGTGTTGTGCTGCTGCACCATTTTCCTAAGTGTGGCCTTGAGTGTCTGATTCAAGCACTCCACAATGTCGCTGGACTGCGGGTGATGGGCAGTGTGGAACTTTTGCTTAATGCCAAATATCGTCATCACATTTTTCATGACCCTGCTCGTAAAGTGCGAACCTTGGTCCGACTCAATACTGCGGCGAGTCCCCATCTCATAAAAATTTGCTCTGTTAACATCTTTGCCGTGGCTGTGGCTGTATTTGTCCTTGAGGGGAAAGCTTCGACCCATTTCGTAAATGTGTCGATTACCACTAACACATATTTGTATCCATTTCTGCGGGGGGGGGGGGGGAGGGGACCAATATAGTCTAACTGAAGGTTTGTCCACGGGCCATTTACAGGGCCGGTGTGTTGTAGCTGGGCTTTTTTCGCGTACCTATCTGGGTTGTTTTTTGCACAAATCAAGCAGTTTCCGATGTAATGAGATACGTCGGTTTTCAAATCAGGCCACCAGCAGAGGGGTTTGAGGTGGGCAAGGGTGGATTCAATCCTTGGTGTCCATGTCCATCATGGAACTTACAAATTATCTCATTCCTGTCCTGGATGGGGACTACATAAATTCCATCTTTTAAAACGATTCCCTCATGGACCGTCAAAGAATTCCTAAACTTTTCGTAGGGAGCTGGGAAGTTTCCTTTTAAAATTTCCTTTAATGCCTCGTCTTCCTTTTGTGCCTGGGCTAAGTCTTGGATGTTGGTCTGTGAGACCTGAACTGCGTGTACTGGGGCACTCTCGGGGGGGGGTTGCCAAAAGTGGCCATGTCGTCAGCCTGCCTTCGCTAGGGCATCAGCTTTCACGTTACTGGGTGGGGAGGAATGATGGTGACTTCTTACTTTAACGATGCCATATTTCCTGCCTTTAGCTGTCTGAAGGATATGTTTGAGCAGTGGGGCTGAGAGTAGAGGTTTTTCCGTCGGCAGAAATAAATCCTCTAGATTCCCACAGGGGTAGGAATCCTGTCAAGCTGTTGCAGACGTACAAACTGTCTGAATATATGTCTGCAGGGGTTCGGAATGAATCGGGGTGCTGGACAATGTAAGCAATGGCTGCTAACTCGGCTGCCTGCAAATCTAAGTGTCCAGGCAATTTTAAAGCTATCTCTTCCAAAGTGCGTCCCTGCGCGTCCTCTACATAAATCCCACATCCTGTTATCCTTTTTCCCTCAAGGACTGTGGAGGAGCCATCTACGTAAATTCTCAGTGCTTTGTCTGTGGGCTGGGTCGTCTGTTGTCCGATACCTGTCTTTCTTGGTACCGACTTGGGATCAAAGGGGCCTGTGCTGTGCTTGGGGGCTATGATCTCGCACTCATGTGGGGTTCCTGCATAGTGCAAATTATCGGCCAGAAACGTGTGCGTTTCTGTCCGTTTTACAGTGATGTCGCGTCCCTGTAGGAATAGGGTCCATCGCGGTGCTCAAATTTGGCTTACTGTGCCGTCCTTTAGTCTGCCGCCCAATAAAAGCTGTGTCGGGGTGTGCTCGGTCAAAATGGTTACTGGGTTGAGTCCGGTTATGTACCAGAAGTACTGTACCGCTCAGAAAACGGCTAAAAATCCTTGTTCCATCGGATCTAAGACTCATGAGGCATAAGCTACGGGTCCTAGACGATCGTGCCTTTCCTGCAGGAGTACGGCCGAAAGGGTTCGATCGGTGAACGCTACCTCTATCGCGTATGGGGAGTATGGATCTGGGGCTTGCAAAGCAGGGGCTGTGCTCAGGCGCGTTTCAATGCATCCACAGCATCCGTGTGCTGTGGAAGCCATTTCCATGGGGCCTGTTTATTTAGTAGCTCGGAAAGTGGGGCTACTTTTGTGGCGAATCCGTCTATGTGGTTTCTACAATATCCAACCAGCCCTAAAAATGACTGGAGTGCTGTGACGTTTTGGAGCAAGGACAATTTTACAATGGAATATATGCGTTTGTGTTCTATCTCACGCTTCCCATGCGTGTTGACCATACCTAAATATGTGACTTTTTCCTAAAGGATTTGGGCTTTCTTGGGGTTAATGTTGCATCCAATCGTTGTGAGCAGTTCTAATAATTCTGAAAGATGCGAAATGTGTTCTATCTTGGTGTCAATCTGTAGGAGTAAGTCGTCCACATACTGAACAAGGCATTCAGGGCAGGAAAATTTAGATAATCTGTTTGCCAATTGTCTGTGGGGGAGTTGTGGAAGCCTTGTGGAAGGCACGTCTACGTGCACTGCTGTCCCTGGAAAGTGAACGCAAATTTATACTGGCATGCTTTGTCCAGTGGTATGGACCAAAAACCATTGCTGATGTCCAGTGCCGTAAAAAAATGTTAAGGAGTCCCTGTCTCAACATGGTCTCGGGACTCGTGGCAACGGTGGGGGCTGCTAGCGGAGTCACTTGGTTCAACTTTCTGTAGTCGATGGTCAGTCGCCATGAACCATCAGGTTTTCTTACTAGCCAAGTCGAGGAATTATTAGTTGATGCGACGGGTTGAATCACTCCTTGATTCAATAAACTTTGAATTACCTTGGCTATCCCTCCCCCGACTTGCTGGGGGAAGCCGTACTGTTTCTGGGGTTTTGGATCGGGACCTGTAATGTTTACTACTCCTGGGATTTTGCCGCAGTCGTGTTTGTGCTGGGCAAATGCTGCTTTATGTCTTTTGAAGACTTCTCTAACCGCTTTGTCTGTGGTTATGGTTTGTGGATCAAACCAGTACTCTCCTACTGAGCTGATTCTATGGGCATAACCTCCTACTGTGATCGTGGCGGGGGCTCGCGCTGCTCTAGCCATTTTCCATATGCATCGGTTGACTGGGTCGAATGAAAGATTGTTTGCACTCATGACATCTATGCCCAGGATGTGTTCTGCTGCTTGGGATAAATCTACTAAAATGACCGAGTGTAAATGCTGGCTTTTAAAGCAGACGAAGGCAGGCCAGCGGCACGGTTCAATTCCCGTACCAGCCTCCCCGAACAGGTGCCGGAATGTGGCGACTAGGGGCTTTTCACAGTAACTTCATTGAAGCCTACTCGTGACAATAAGCGATTTTCATTTCATTCATTTCATTTCATTTTAATATTACCGAGCTGTACGTCCACAGGGGCTGTGATGTGTCCCTGCTGGAGGTGACCTGTAAAGCCACTAAGGGTAATGGTGTCCGTGGTGGGCCATATCTCTTTCTGGTTCATGATGGAGGAGTTTAACGTGGTTCAGGACCCTCCTGTGTCTCAAAGGAACTCTACGCGGTGCCCCCGGACTGTTCCTGCAATGACCGGTCTTCCGGACTTATCCCAAAGGGTATCTCAGACCCAAGTTGGGGAGCCCAAACACTGTCAATCGGTGCCATTCATGGCCGAATTATCCGGTCGGGCGCTAACACTGCGGATGGGTCTGGCATTGTTTCTGGGGGGGGCATTTGTGTGCTGATTCCTTTGCTGCTTCAGGGGGGCTTGACATTCTCGGGCATGATGTCCTTTCTGCCCGCAATTAGAACATTCTTGTGTCTTGGGGTGCTGTGCTCAGGCCTTCATTTACCCATGCGGGGTCTTGTGTGCCCTTATTGGATTCATTGTGGCATCTACTCTCTCCTGCTCTGTCTTTCTCAGTACGGACTGTTCCCAAGCTCTCGATAGGCGTTTCAGTATCCACACTTCATTGTGTGCCAGGTCTGAGGGGTCGTAACTGGCACATGCCTTCTGTCCTGCCTCTGTGGCGTAGGATACTAGAATATGGGTCCATTTGGCCGTATCGTCTGCTGATGAACGGGCGCAGGCTAACTCACCAAATACAGTAGTAAAGTGGATCCAGAGGCGTCCAGCAAACGCTGTTGGATGCTCTCCCTTTTTCTGCCTGCACAGGTTGAGTCCTTCTACCGGATCTCCTCTATTATATCCTATGGTGTCTAAATGGCCATTTTCATTTCTTGGAGGCTGCCTCCTCCTACATTTTGTGGGTCGGGAAGGGCTGATGAACCAGGGTAATGAACCAGGCCAGGTGTTGGATTTGGAGGTAGGAGAGCACTTTGGGGACAGTGACCACAATTCGGTGACGTTTACGTTAATGATGGAAAGGGATAAGTATACACCGCAGGGCAAGAGTTATAGCTGGGGGAAGGGCAATTATGATGCCATTAGACGTGACTTGGGGGGGGATAAGGTGGAGAAGTAGGCTGCAAGTGTTGGGCACACTGGATAAGTGGGGCTTTTTCAAGGATCAGCTACTGCGTGTTCTTGATAAGTATGTACCGGTCAGACAGGGAGGAAGGTGCCGAGCGAGGGAACCGTGGTTTACCAAGGAAGTGGAATCTCTTGTTAAGAGGAAGAAGGAGGCCTATGTGAAGATGAGGTGTGAAGTTTCGGTTGGGGCGATGGATAGTTACAAGGTAGCGAGGAAGGATCTAAAGAGAGAGCTAAGACGAGCAAGGAGGGGACATGAGAAGTATTTGGCAGGTAGGATCAAGGAAAACCCAAAAGCTTTCTATAGGTATGTCAGGAATAAGCGAATGACTAGGGAAAGAGTAGGACCAGTCAAGGACGGGAATGGGAAATTGTGTGTGGAGTCTGAAGAGATAAGCGAGATACTAAATGAATATTTTTCATCAGTATTCACTCAGGAAAAAGAGAATGTTGTGGAGGAGAATGCTGAGCCCCAGGCTAATAGAATAGATGGCATTGAGGTACGTAGGGAAGAGGTGTTGGCAATTCTGGACAGGCTGAAAATAGATAAGTCCCCGGGACCTGATGGGATTTATCCTAGGATTCTCTGGGAGGCCAGGGAAGAGTTTGCTGGACCTTTGGCTTTGATTTTTATGTCATCATTGGCTACAGGAATAGTGCCAGAGGACTGGAGGACAGCAAATGTGGTCCCTTTGTTCAAAAAGGGGAGCAGAGACAACCCCGGCAACTATAGACCGGTGAGCCTCACGTCTGTAGTGGGTAAAGTCTTGGAGGGGATTATAAGAGACAAGATTTATAATCATCTAGATAGGAATAATATGATCAGGGATAGTCAGCATGGCTTTGTGAAGGGTAGGTCATGCCTCACAAACCTTATTGAGTTCTTTGAGAAGGTGACTGAACAGGTAGACGAGGGTAGAGCAGTTGATGTGGTGTATATGGATTTCAGCAAAGCGTTTGATAAGGTTCCCCACGGTAGGCTATTGCAAAAAATACGGAGGCTGGGGATTGCGGGTGATTTAGAGATGTGGATCAGAAATTGGCTAGCTGAAAGAAGACAGAGGGTGGTGGTTGATGGGAAATGTTCAGAATGGAGTACAGTCACAAGTGGAGTACCACAAGGATCTGTTCTGGGGCCGTTGCTGTTTGTCATTTTTATCAATGACCTAGAGGAAGGCGCAGAAGGGTGGGTGAGTAAATTTGCAGACGACACTAAAGTCGGTGGTGTTGTCGACAGTGTGGAAGGATGTAGCAGGTTACAGAGGGATATAGATAAGCTGCAGAGCTGGGCTGAGAGGTGGCAAATGGAGTTTAATGTAGAGAAGTGTGAAGTGATTCACTTTGGAAGGAATAACAGGAATGCGGAATATTTGGCTAATGGTAAAGTTCTTGGAAGTGTGGATGAGCAGAGGGATCTAGGTGTCCCTGTACATAGATCCCTGAAAGTTGCCACCCAGGTTGATAGGGTTGTGAAGCAGGCCTATGGATTGTTGGCCTTTATTGGTAGAGGGATTGAGTTCCGGAGTCGGGAAGTCATGTTGCAGCTGTACAGAACTCTGGTACGGCCGCATTTGGAGTATTGCGTACAGTTCTGGTCACCGCATTATAGGAAGGACGTGGAGGCTTTGGAGCGGGTGCAGAGGAGATTTACCAGGATGTTGCCTGGTATGGAGGAAAAATCTTATGAGGAAAGGCTGATGGACTTGAGGTTGTTTTCGTTGGAGAGAAGAAGGTTAAGAGGAGACTTAAT
Source organism: Scyliorhinus torazame (assembly GCF_047496885.1). Lineage (NCBI taxonomy): Eukaryota > Metazoa > Chordata > Chondrichthyes > Carcharhiniformes > Scyliorhinidae > Scyliorhinus > Scyliorhinus torazame. The sequence continues at coordinate 239,775,329 of NC_092712.1, forward strand.
AGAGGCATACAAAATGATCAGGGGGTTGGATAGGGTGGACAGTGAGAGCCTTCTCCCGCGGATGGATATGGCCGGCACGAGGGGACATGACTTTAAACTGAGGGGTAATAGATATAGGACAGAGGTCAGAGGTAGGTTCTTTACGCAAAGAGTAGTGAGGCCGTGGAATGCCCTACCTGCTACAGTAGTGAACTCGCCAACATTGAGGGCATTTAAAAGTTTATTGGATAAACATATGGATGATAATGGCATAGTGTAGGTTAGATGGCTTTTGTTTCGGTGCAACATCGTGGGCCGAAGGGCCTGTACTGCGCTGTATTGTTCTATGTTCTATATGAACTAACTGAGGGGTCTAGGCTTATCACTATGAGCTTTACCTCTTCCAGCTCGTCCAGACCGTACATGACGGTCTGGTGTTTCACTAACTCGAAAAAGTGATGTGGGTCTGAAGTGGGGTGGAAAGTCTCTATCTTCTCGTGGTCACCTCTCAACTGGGTGATAGTTAATGGGGTGGTTTACACAAAATCGGGTTGGCCTTCCGTGGTAACCCTGCGCTGCGTGGTAATGGGGTTCATTGGGTGGGGTGCTGCCTGTGCAGTCGATGGTGCGGGTGCTTTTCTTTTCGGGGCCTGTGGGGCTCTATTTTGAGTCTCGGTCTCACTTACGTACCGTTGGGACGTTTCACTGAGTTCCTGCCAATCGGGGCCATCTTCCTGATCTAGCTGTGGGCCGAAGGCGTCTCTAAACCCATTTTGAATAGATAGCGGGGATCGCAGCTTTGCAATTTGCTGCCTGCATTTAGCATGATCCACCAAACTCTGCCTCTGTTCCGTGGTAGAGTGCGCGGAGGGCTGCTTTTAGATCATCGCATTATTTCCTTAACTGTTGTACCTGGTTCTCTGTTTCTTCTCTTACCATTACAGCGCGTTGTGTGTCCTGGTAGACCTTATCATACTGAATTTGGAAGCTGCTAAGGTGGGCAAGACAGGATTGATGTGCCCTCTTGACATCAACCATTTCCTTGTCCTTCGCCGCTAACTGCTCCCGGAGCTGTCCATTTAACCTCTCGCTTTCACTGATATCTCCCACTCTATTTCTCTCCTTCTCCTCAAGCTGCGTACAGAGCGTCCTCACAACCTCCTCTGTGCCTCGCAATTGTGCCAGACAGGACACGATTGCCATCGGCTTACGAACCTTGTTTAAACCTTTCTTGTGAATCTCAGTCAGGCTGTCCCACCAAGTCTGTCCTATGCTGCCAGGACCTGTCTCTTCATTGGCTCAAAATTTCGACCATAGGGGCCATCCTTTCCCCTTTAGGTATCTCCTAATCTCTTCTTCCCACACATGGAGGGCTCCATGCCCTCCAATGTTGCCTGGTATGGAGGGCATTAGCTATGAGGAGCGATTGAATAAACTCAGTTTGTTCTCACTGGAACGAAGGAGGTTGAGGGGAGACCTGATAGAGGTATATAAAATTATGAGGGCATAGACAGAGTGGATTGTCAGAGGCTTTTCCCCAGGGTAGAGGGGTCAATTACTAGGGGGGCATAGGTTTAAGGTGAGAGGGGCAAGGTTTAGAGTAGATGTACGAGGCAAGTTTTTTACGCAGAGGGTAGTGGGTGCCTGGAACTCGCTACCGGAGGAGGTAGTGGAAGCAGGGACGATAGGGACATTTAAGGGGCATCTTGACAAATATATGAATAGGATGGGAATAGAAGGATACGGACCCAGGAAGTGTAGAAGATTGTAGTTTCGTCGGGCAGCATGGTCGGCACGGGCTTGGAGGGCCGAAGGGCCTGTTCCTGTGCTGTACATTTCTTTGTTCTTTTGTTTTGACACTGTTCTGAACTATTGGTCGCTGCGACCTCGGGCCCTTGTGGATGCATAAGGTGTTCCATTGCCTTCATTGCCATCCCTACAATTACTTCTGCCTCCCGGAAATTTGGAACAAGGGGGAATAAAGCGGTGGTGCAAATATGGGTATGGCTCAAGCTATTTTCCGGTTTACGCAACTCCTGAAAGTTTCACGCAACAAAAATCTATGGAGTTTACCTTCTATCCCTTTGTTAGTACGCATGCAAATTACACACTTCCGAATTCTGGAGGTTTGATCGATACTGGTTTCGCTTGTGGTTTCTTTTACTTTGCCAATTTGGATTCTAATTCAAATGCTTTTGTGGGTTCTCTCGGAGTGACACGGTCACTTCTGGGTCGAATCCCATCAGAGTCGCCAATAACTGTTGTGAGTCCTTTCCTATACTCTTTTCTCTGTCCTTTCTGTGGCTCTGTTCCAATTATGGCAATCAGTGAATTTGCCGTTCTTTCTATGTTATCTATGTCCTCATGCTTAGAGTCGCCAGGTATCAAATGATACCACCACAAGTTTAACCGGCTATCGATCAAATAGCCAAACACCAGTTAGTTAGTTCAAGGTCAAGGGTACTTTATTTACACATAATTAGTCATGCAACATAAACACTACTAGTTAACTACACCTATCGACTAAGACAACCTGTCCTTAACTTCGGTCACCAGAGAAACAGTGGCCGATGTTCGATTCTGGATCTATCGTGTCCGAAGGAGTAACTGCTGCTCAGCTGGGCTCATCTATCTGGTAGCGAGCGTTGAACTTGTACTTGCTTCTGGTGTTGCTGCACTTGGAGATGGCAATGACTGGGGTACCGGCACCAAAAGAGGACGAACATGTGGCGGACTCTTCTTCTTATAATTAGGGGTTTTCGCGCTCTTTGGGGCAGTCCTCCGGTTTGGGCCCAACTAATTGGGTGATCCCTGATCACTCCGTTCGATTCCTAACCAATAAGTGGGCAGGGATCTGGGTGTGTCCCAAACGGTCACTGACCCCTTGTTTGCGTTTCCCTTGAACAGGGAGTGGCGCCGAAATGTCTGGGACTGTCCCGGTTGCTCGAGTACCAGTCTTTTGTCTCGGTGAAGATGGGCCATCAAATGCTAATCGGCCCCATTAAAATGCTAATTGGACAGAGTTTTGATACCGTCTGGACTTCTTGCTTACAAATATGCATTTCAGGCTCTGAGCCTGCCTGAGTCTTGGCTTGTCCATTTTACCTGCTAGGCTTTGCGAGTTTCTCTGTACCTAGTTGGAAGTGGTCATGCCAGGTGGCTACACCTGCCAGGTCCCGCCGTGTGGGACCATGTCTAATCCACGCCGGTGGGACTGGCCAAAAAACGACGGCCGCTCGTCTCATCGGGGCCCGGAGAATTGCTGGGGGGGCTGCTGCCAACGGCTCCCGACCAGCGTGACATGAACCCCGCCCCCGACCGAAAACCGGCGCCGGAGAAGGGACGGGATTCGCGCCGCCCCCCGGGGAGTCTCCGACCTGGCGGGGGGTCGGAGAATCCCGGCCTTCGTCTCAGGAACGGAGAATCCCGCCGCTAGTCTTTGATCTCAGTGTTGTTTGTGGGAGCGTCCCGTGTGCCAATTGGCTGCCACAATTCATACGATACAGGAGTGACTACATTTCAGTATTTTGCATTTGTTGAAATATTTTTGGAGTTGTACTGGAATGTACCTGGTAGGTTGTAAAAACTTCGGGATCAGGAGGATGCAAATTTTGCTTTATATATGCAAATTCTTTCTTTTCTAAATCTGGATAGGTCAAATTTGGGAGGATTTCTCTTCTGAAGGTAAAAGGCAGCCTGCGTGCACACCTGGTGGCATTTCATTCCCTTTGTCAGAAGTCATGGCCAAGTATTTTGAGTCTGACTGCCTGGCAGAGATTCTGAATTCCTGTCAGTTAAAATGAGGGAACTGTGGACACGACTTAAACTTTCAGATACTACCTGTGTGAATTTCCCCTTTCCCTCTTGAGAGAAGTTTGCCCTATATGGAATCTGCCCAATTTAAAATGAAGCCAGATTTTAAAGCATTTTGACATTTGTGTTTCTGAGTTGAAGCTGTGAAGGAATGGGGAAGAAAGTATTGCTTTTCCCTTATCTCATCACTCTCAGATCCCTGGGGCGGGATCCTCCGATTGCCTACGCCAAAATCGCGTTCGGAGATTGGCCGGAGAATCCATTTTTACGCCGAAATCAGGGGTGGCGCCGTTTGTCCGATGCTCCACACCCTCAAAAATGGCATACTTTTCGAGTACACCGCACGCCATTGGGACAGTCACAGGATGTCACCTGAGGCACTCTCCCGATGCTCTGCCCCCGATGGGCTGACTCGACGGCGTCGGTCGTGTGTCCCCTCAATTTTCGTAAACCTGGTGTGGCGGCTGCAGACTGTGTCCAGCGCTGCCACAGTCACAGTCGGGTTGGGGGGGCAGGGAGCTGTTTCGCTGGTAGGGGGGCTTCGGCGGGGCCTGGGTGTCTGGTGAGTGGTGGCAGAGGTTGTTACAGGGGGAACAGTTTTTGGCAGGCCGGGTCCGCACATGGCCGGTGCTATGTTTTATGGTCCGGCCGCTGCCTTGCGCATGCGTGGCCACGGACCCGGCAGTTCTGCGTCTGTATAGGCAGGTAAAGCCAGGAGCATTACCAGGCATGGCTGCTAGCCCCGCCCCACCGGACAGAGCATCGGTGCGGAGGTGGCGCCGACTATTTGGTCGTAAGACCAGGCGCAGCCTCCAGACATGGCCGCAGTGTTAGAGAATTCAGCCCTTGATTTCAGGAACTAAATTACAAATGTACTTGCAGAGAGGCAGACTATGAACTGAATAGATGTCCCCCTCCCTCCCTAGAATTGTCTTACTAGGGAATCAAAAGAAGTTTAAATGTTGTTGAATGTATTTGAAGAATTTAATTGTATCTATTTCCCCATCATGATTATAAGTTCAAAAAGGGGCACTAATTTGTTTATGTATAGGGTAACCTAACTTTATGCTGCCTATATAAACCAAGGTCCTTAATGTGGATTGGAGGGTGAATTAAAAATTAGCCACTCTTTGTTTTGTGTTCATCGTTTTAAAGGAGGGGCTGGTTTAGCACAGTGGAGGGGCTGGTTTAGCACAGTGGGCTAAACAGCTGGCTTATAATGCAGAACAAGGTCAGCAGCGCAGGTTCAATTCCTGTACCGGCCTCCCCGAACAAGCACCGGAATGTGGCGATGAGGGGCTTTTCACAGTAACTTAATTGAAGCCGACTTGTGACGATAAGCCATTATTATTATTAATATTATTGTTAATATTATTATTACTATATCCAACCATGGAACACGAATGACGGAAATTTGCTCACCAATTCCCAATAGGCCGCTATGGGCGAAGTTTTCCAGCCCAGCACGGCACAAAGATTTTTGCGGACGGGGCGGAAAAGTTGCCGGAAAAGTCAAAGATCCTGCCCTACAATTGTTGCAGAAACGCCATTATGTCAGAAGATTCTACCAATCCTCTACAAATGTTGTGGCAAAGAGCTAAAACCCCAACCCCACTTTAGTAAATTCCCAGTGACTGCATTGGTCAATATATGTTCGATTCAGGGCCAGATGTCCAGAAGAAGACAGGCAATGCCAAAGATATGGGGAGTTGAAAAGGTGGCGGGGGATTTTCCAATGTGCCAACCCATGTAATAAATTGGAAAAGAAGGAAATCAAAGTTCAGAAAGGTAATGTGTATTTCTGCCACTGACAGAATTAGAACTACAGATTAGCTGTGGCTCTGAGCAGATTTGTGCCCTGCGTATGTAACAGTTTACGTTATGTTGTAAATTTCAAGGAACAATGAGGATGTTTTGGGCTAGAGTTTTCACTGTGACACTTTTACCACTGAAAGTGGATTGGAGTGGGACATTTGCTCAACACCATAGCCCCACTGAATCCTGATGCATTGTCCTGGATTAGGCCTCATTGCGCTCCAGCTTCCGAAGCTCTCTGGGCTCCACGGAGGGAACCAATCAGTGCCAATAAGAAATATAAGACGTGCTGCAACAGGAAATTCATTTTGCGCAGCAGAAAGGAGAGGAACTACGTTTAAGGGGAAGGTCTCGAGCTCACATGACAAAAGCCACTGACAAGCGGCTACAGATGAGCAGAGGTGGAGGATCTTGGAATGAGGAACACGTGACGGAAAGAGGTGATCAACAGTAGGTCTTCTCTTTCCTTCAGTTCCATTGATGATATTCACACATCTGCCATTTTCCTTGGACCTAACGATGTAGGAAAAGGAGATTCAGGGATATGGGGACTGAAGGCGTAAATGTGATCAGAATTGCTTGCTCAGGTGGAGGGTATGCAGTACCACGGACTGGTTGTGTTGAATGGCCTGTTTCTGTGTTTTAACTTGCCATCATCATTCAAGTGTGGTGGAGAGGTCAAGGGATGGGAACGGGGAGTTGTGGGTAGAGGGGTGAGAATTCCGAACATGTTTCAGCCATGATATGCTGGAAGACGACTCCACACCCAATATTGGAGGAAATTTAAAGCCCATGTCTGCTTTCAATGGGCAAAATCCTCCAGGTGCGTTGAAGGCAACTTTGGCAGGGCGGGAAAATATCACAAAAGCCAGTCGTGCTGGTGCCCTATTGCTGACCATCTCTGGGCAAGTTTATTGGCAGCCAGCTCCATGGAACTGAGAGCCAGTTGCTCCAGTTAAGGCCCAAACAAGGGCCATTATCCCAAAGTCATGTTGATCGGGCTGCCAGCCCGAATCCAGAATCCTGCAACTAACTGAAGGCAGCCATCGCAGCCTTCTTTCAAAAAGCCAGAAATGATGCTGCAGGGATGAAATGGCTATGGCTGCAGCTACAATCATTCCCATGAAAATGTTTCACACTGAAAGCCCTAATGGCTCTCGGCATTCCTTTTTTAAGCATGTTCAGCAGCCTAATGAGAGTGCCCTAGTGCTCCCGTACCTGCCTCAGAAGCGCCCGCCTCTCCTGGTGGGGTTGTCAGCTGCCCATGCTGCACGTCTTCTTATTGGGCCTTGCATGCCACGATCCTGCCCATTGCCCTTAATTGGACAGCAAATGCGGAGTAAGCTTCCCTATGATTATGTGACTGTCTGACTCCAATGGGGTCGGTACCCTGAACTCTCGAGTATGTCCTGACTCTCGAGTATGTCAGTAAGGTCCCCTCAATCTTTGTCCATTTGTAAATGCATTGCCTGATGAAATACAGGCCAGACCAAGGACGTTTAGTCCCTGGTTTGCACTGTCGTTCATTTGCATTTTATGTTAATGGTAATAAATCTAGAAAGGGGGCAGGTTTAGCTCAGTTTGCTGCACAACTGGTCTGTGATGCAGAGAGAGTCTAGCAGCATGTGTTCAATTCCCATACCAGCTGAGGTAATTTATGACCTTGCCCCTTTCTCAACCTTGCCCCTCGCCTGAGGTGTAGTGATTCTCAGGTTATATCACCACCAGTCAGCTCTCCCCCTCAAAGAGAAAAGTAGCCTATGGCCACCAGGGACTATGGCAACTTTACCTTACCTAAGAATGTACCAGAAAGAATAGCTCTCAAATACTGATGTGTACCTGCCAGGTATAATGCAATCACTCAAGTACATTGGCCATTAAGGAGCTGCTTTAAACAACAATGTAAATATTTATGTGTTACTGTTTGTGATTAAATATTGCTTTATCACATAAAAAAATCTCAACAGGCTTCTTCATGCTTTGAATTGAATGAAGCACTGATACATGACAGTGTGCCGCAAGGTAATTTAAAACCCAACTTGTGTCCTTCAGCATAAGAGATTAAACAGACATCATATTGATAGGGATGTAGCTGTACTTATCAAATTAGGCCTGAGATCTTAAAAGTAATGTAACTTGATATGAAAAAGAAAGATTTGCACTTTTTGTGACCTCAGGATTTCCCAGAGTAATTTACAGCTAATGAAGTACGTTTGACATGTAGCTGTTGTTATAATGTAGAAAAGCTCCCTCAACCAACAATATGAAATTGACCAGATAGCCTGTTTTAAGTTGTGTTGATTACCAGTTATTTATTGGCCAGGACAGTGGGGGATAATTCCATTGCTCTTCTTTGAACTAATTGCATGGGATACTTTATGTCCAGTAGACAGGCAGACGGGGCCTCCATTTATCACATCACCATTCTTTCAGTCGTGCCCTGGAATAGCAGCCTAGATTTTTGTGCTTTAGGGCTGAATTTCCATCTGAACATGGGATTGAGTACGGAGCCAGGTGGCTTGTAATTTTCCTCTTCTAACTGGCATGCCTATTTGCCAGTGCCAGGGCTAGTTTCCTGGAGATAGGATCACGGTGGAAAGGCTACCACCCTGCAAACAGTATGACAAACAGTGGGTGGAGCTCACAGGAAGGAGGTACTACCCCCAAAACCAGGTCTCCAGGCAGAGAATACGTTTCCCTGGTATGTCTGAACACCGGTGGCGCAGGATGCTCAGGATCCATAGAATCCCTATCGTGTAGAAGAAGGCCATTCAGCCTGAGCTGACCTTCCAAAAGAGCACTCTACCTAGGCCCACTCCCCTGCCCTATCCTTGTAACCCTGCACATTGATCATAGCCAATCCACCTAACCTGTACATCTTTGGACACTTGAGGGGCAATTTTGCATGGCCAATCCACCTACCCTGCATAACTTTGAACCGTGGGAAGAAACCAGAGCATCCAGAGGAAACCCACACAGATATGGGGAGAATGTGCAAACTCCAAACATAGTTACCCAAGGCCGGAATCGAATCCGGGTCCCTGGAACTGTGAGGTAGCAGTGCTAACCCATGCCACTGTGCCTGTCCTGTCATGTCTGGTGTTATCAGACATCTGCAGAAACCTAGAGGAAGGTGATGAAGGTAAGTAACAGGCCTATCAAAGTTAATCTGGAATTTTCCAGTCATCCTGTGGTAAGGCATCCCTTGCCGCCCCTCTCCATCCCTCGCACTCCAGGCTGCGTTTGAGGCCTTTCCTGCTTACTTGTCCGCAGCTGTAGCCATGAACCGCCTGAAGAGGTGGCCTGGTAGCTTGGGCAATATTTTTACTTCAAAAATGTTATAAATTACTGAGAGGATACCTTAAGACAGAGGCACTCACTCCCTTCCTTGCAATGATAGACTGCAACTCCTACCATGCTCCTATTTATCCTCCAGCTTCTAGACCTGCCTGTCATTCTTAATTTGACACTGAGTGCACTCCGACCAATAATTAGGTAATTCAAGGAAAATCACTGCTGGGCAACCGTTCCAAGAACAGCGCATGTTTGGGTCCCCCATTTGACTCTGATGTTGGGGTCCTGTCCCAAAACGCACATTCTTTCCCCAAGTCTTTGAAGTTGGACTTTAACCCAGACCTTATCATATAATCAGAGAATTTACAGTGCAGAAGGTGTCCATTTGGCCCATCAGGTCTGCATCAGCCTTGGGATGGAGCACCCTACATAAGCCCACGCTTCCACCCTATCCCCATAACCCGCCTCACCTTTTTGAAACTAAGGGGCAATTTAGCATGGCCAATCCACCTAATCTGTACATCTTTGGACTGTGGGAGGAAATTGGAGCACCCGGAGAAAACCCCCGCAGACATGGGGAGACAGTGCAAACTCCACACAGTCACCTGAGGCCGGAATTGAACCTGGGACCGTGGAGCTGTGAGGCAGCAGTGCTAACCACTGTGTCATCCCGACTCAGTGGTGACGGTGTTACCCAATAATCCGTGACTGACACCAGAATAGTCATAATGCAATCTCATTGTTCAGTTTTTTTAAAATGTTGGATTAAAGTGCAGCAATTGTCTTGCACGTGATCATGAATAAAACTTGGTTTATAAGTTGTACATTTGTTCAGATCTTGACATTCTTTAAATATATAGATGTAAAATTGCAGCATTACTGCTAAGACTTTTATGGAAATGGCAAATGTGTAATAAAGGTGGAACTTCTACATAGAATTAGAATCCAGACATAATGAAATCAGCAGGGGAGGTTGCTCTGAGTAAAATTACGAAAACTTGTCTTCCAAATGAATTAGGCGAAGTAACCACAAATTAATTGCCTTAAAGCTGCTTGTACTTTGTGGCCTGATGCATGTGGAGAACTGTGGGAATGCAGACAAGCTCCCATGGAGTGGACTGCGCCAGGAGTCTCTTGCGGGGGGGGGGTGGTGGAAGACGTGATCAACTGGGACATGAGACAAAAGAAGCCTTGATTTAACTTGCACATGGCAACAGCGGCAAAGGCCAAGGCCTGAGCTTTCCTCACATTACACATCCCCATGCAGTAAAGCTTCTTTGTGACGTCTGAAGAGGCAGATCTGTTGTTGCAAATACAAATGGTATTGATGGCTAATGGTTCTTGCAAACCTTAAACAGAGCTGAGGGTGGAAACCTCTTCACTGCATTCATACTTAGAACAGATGTAATTGTGGACAAACTGACTGCTGTCACATTTTTACTGTCAATACTCAAATCACACATCCAAATAAAGTTATGTTGCACTTATGTGGAATAATCTCTGTTACTTCCATCAACAATGAGGATATAGCTGTTTCAGATCTGCCACTGTTAACAATGTGATTTTATTTTGCAAAACTAGTGGTATAAATCCATGCAACCTGATGTGAGAGTCTTGATGTGTAATTTATGGTGCATTACAAGTAAGGTTTGAAGGCTGCCAACCAAACTGAAAATGTTTGCGTCAAAATTCCAACAGTTTAAAGATGTTGTGTTGCCCCATGGATGTTAAGCCAAACTTGTGAAGAACGTACTTGCTTCCCATGCGGCAAGTCCGAGATTTCAAAGAAGTTTGAGTTATTTGAGTTGATGTAAAATGCAGTATCCAATGGCAGATTTTTTACTTCTTCCTATAATTTTGTCCGGTAGTAAGCCACAATGAAATGTGGTGCTTTATTTTCTCCTCTGCTTATCATGATGCTATTTTCTGAACTGATCTCCCTTGTTTAGGCAAAGGCAGCTCAAGCATCTCATCCGACGTGAGTTCAAGTACGGATCACACGCCGACCAAAGCCAGAAGGAATGCAGCTACCAGTGAAGGTAGGCATCTGGTCCTCATTACAGCTAGAGTCCTTTTGTGCTCGACTTAACTTTTTTGGAAAATACTTTTTAATTAAAACCAACTCGACTTTTGCTGGAGTGCAGCACTTTGTTTTCCTCTGACAAAATGTATTGTGAAGTTTAAAAAAAGCAACATAATCTCATGAAGTGTATATTGTGGTTGGAAATCTACAATTTCTGCTTCTCCAATGCTGGATGTCAGAGACATTACCTGATAATTTAGCAACAGTGAGGAATTGCTAGAGGTGATGGTGAGGTAAAGTTGGGTGTGGTCAGCATACAAGTGAAAACTAACATGGTGCCTTCAGGTAATGTCAACGAGCAGCATGTAGGTGAAAAATAGGAGTGGGTTGAAAATTGAACCTTGAGGTAACCATGTGGGAGTAAGGAAGGAAGCCATTGTACTGATTATCTGCTAAGATTAGATAGATAAAAATGGAAGCACCTGGAGAGCAGAGTGGCCCAGTTGGTCTACACTGGAGATGTGTTGGAAGAGAATGATGCGCTTTTCTGTGTGAAAGGCCACAGACTGGATGAGGAGGGAAAGTGTTATCTTTGTTACAGTCACATAGGATGTAATTTGTGACTTTAACAAGAGTCTAACTGGAGGAATTCAAACTTGGAGTTCCGGGAAAGTTGGGAACAGACTTGGGAGGTGACAACGTTTTCAAGAATTTTGTAGGGAAAAGGGAAGTTGCAGATGGGACAAAGGTTTGCAAGGACAGTGGGATGAGGGGTTGATTTTTAAGGAGACAGGTGGTGATGGAGAGAGGACAACACTTGAAGGGAAATAATTCTTACCAATATCGGCTAGCATGGGAAAGTTGGGTGATGGCAGCTGTTTAGTGGGAATAGGGTTGAGGGAGCAGGAGGTCAGTGACCTCAGAGAGGGCATATGGGGAGATGAGAAAGAAACTGGAGAAAGATGTGAGATTAGGGCTGGGGTAGGGATAGCATTAAAAGAGGTTTGTTTAAATTTTAGTGATGAAGAAGTCCATGAGCACCTTGTACTTCTAGGTGGTGGTGAGGATAGGATGGATAGGGGGGGGAGAGAGTTTTAAAAAGAGAAAGAAAATAGAATCTGATGAATAAAAAGGGGAAAGGAACAGAAGAATATGCAAATAGGATGAGGTGAAGTATTCAGGAGGAGGTTGCTGTGAGGCATAAACACTGGCGTAGACCTGTCAGGTTGAATAGCCTATTTCAGTGCTGTAAGTTCAATGTAATTACTAGTATTACTTTCCAAAAATTCCAAATTCAGGTCAAGCACTGAGCTTTAGTAATTTAATATTGGTTATGTTTATTTACATTGTGGTGCTTATCATGTGAGTAGACAATAAAGTAACAGGCATCAAGCACCACTGTCGCTATTGGATTGTGCTGTTGTTGCTTGTTTGACTAATAATTCTGGAGGTAACTTAATATCACAAAAATAAACTTTCAAGATTAAATTATTCTTTCTCAAGTTGTGACTATTTTGGGAAGTGTTTCAGAATTAGAAATAAAAAGGCAAAAAAGAAAAAAAATCCAGTTGAACAATTTTGATTTGATTTTGCATTTTGTTTTAGGCTGAATCTATCAACTGAGCACTGCACTTTAGGAAGCGTGTCAAAGCAATAGAGAGCATGTGAAGGATGTTTGTCAGGTTGCAAGAGTTCAGCTAGGTGGAGAGATAAGAGAAACTGGGATTTCTCTCTTTAAAGCAGAGAAGGTTAAGGAAGGACTTAACCTTGAAGGATTTTGTTGAAGTAAATAAGGAGTGGCTGAAGAATCAGTAGCCAGATTGAAGGTTATTGGCAAAAGAACTGAGATGACAAGTGGGAAAAATTGTTTATGCAGCGAGTTGTTGTGATCTGGAACACATTGCCAAAAGAGGATGGTTGAACAGATTCAATAGTAACATTCAAAAGCAAATTGGATTAATACTTGAAAAGGAAAAAGGAATGTTGAGCAATGGGAAAAGGGCAGGGATGTGGAACTAATTAGATAGTTTTCAGAGAGCTGGCACAGGAATGAAGGGGTGAATGGCCTCCTTTTGTGCTGTATGATTCTATGAGACATGTTTTCCCCCTTTTGTAATGCTGTCGTTCCTCTGGCTGAGAGGATGCCTTTTGTCAGCGAAGCATATTTATTATGTTACACGTTGCAGTGACGACAGCGTTCTAATTTGCTGCCACTGCCGATTGGAAGGAGCTGAAAACCTATGATGCTCATCAGGAGTGAAGGGGGTGATGGAACTATGGAGGGGTGAGGAACATGAACATGAAACTATAGCATAAAGAAAACCTCAAGCATTTTGTGTTCTGACCAAAGTTACCAGTTGCTGGTGCCAAACATGCACGGATGTTGGCCTCTGGCTTTTCCCACTGAGAGTTCAGAAATTTAATGTTAAGAACCCAGCCAAAATCTGTTGGCAATAGGGAAGCTTTTCAGCGATGGATGGGGAAGATAATATTGAATGGAGGAAACCCCAGTTCAGGATATTCTAGTACACTGGAGATATAAGAAATGTCTCTTCTGATAACCTTTTTAATTTATATTTTATTAGAAACCGAACCAGAAAAATATGCCTGTTAAAAGGAAAATAACCGAACGATTAATTTTAAAATCCAAAATATTCGTGTGGATTTGTGATAGCTGTTTAGCACCTGTTTTTTTTTATTGGTCACCAGAAACAAGGAACTGAATGTTCAGCCCAGTCATATGTCAGGAATGTAGGTGGAGGAAACCAGAAAATTATGAGGACACCTGGTCTGTCAGTTTTCCAACATGGTTCCTGGCACTGGGATTTGGGGCCTGGGATGATCGCCTGCCCACGCGAAGCAGGCAGCAGCTCCTTAGAGCCTTGTTAACCATGACTTAAGCAGATTCTCCAGTTTTCTGATTTAGGGCAAGTTAACCGCCTGGATGCAGGCACCCAACAGCTAGATAGGGTGCCAGTGCTCCTGGCAAACCTACAAGCCCTCCCTGCCTTCATAGGTGGGGTACAGCCAAAGGCCAACTTGTAGAGAGGCTCCCCCCACCCCAATAGTGGTGGCCTAGCTGATTTCTTTGTATTTTCTAATAAAAGATTGAGAAGTGTGGCTGAGAGAGTACCTTGTTTTTGAAGCACGCTCTCCAGACCGGAACCTGGTGTTCCACTGCAGTTGGAGAATCTCCGGTTGGTCCTTCAGCCCTGTGAGCCTGCCTACAATGCTTAATTGGACTGGGAACCTGTCTCCATCAAAATTCCAAGTGATTGCTTCCCCGAGGGTGGTGGTGGAGTGTTTGTGGGTTTAGGACCCACAGTTTGTTTCCATCCCGAAGGCCAAAATTCAACCAAAGTTGGCAACTTGGTAGTTTCTGCATCACGCTCATCCTGCAACATTGAATAAACATTTATGGAAAGGATAATTATTACTTTCTCTCACTTATTACCATTTGTAGATCATGTTCCCCTTCTTGCATCCACTAATTGAATTTCAGTCAGGAAAACAGGATGATCCTCATTGTAGATACTTTCCAGGCCTCCGTCAGTGCGACCAGACTACAAGAGGCTTATTGACTGCGGTAATATTTTCAGCCAATTCCTGTTGATCCTGTCTTTGATGTGATTCCACTCAGATCTCAGCTGACAACAAACAAAACACTCGCCACCCATGGTACTCAAATGTGAGGCTGGTTTAAACTAATATTCACAATTGCAATTGAAAGAAATAAGATGTGGGCCGCGATTCAATGGACAGAAGTATAAGTCCGCTGAACGGCGCGTTTGGGGGGGGCGGTGTTTCTTGATGGTTGCAGCTATCCAACATCACTTTGCTGGTTTTTAGCTCGCCAGCAGGAAAGGCTCTTTGCAAATCGGGGCGCCATTTTGTCTGGCAGTCCTGATCTTTTGCCCCCCCCCCCACTTTCAGGACACCCTGCTTTTTTTGATACACATCCCAACCTTGGGGAGGCCCTGGGGAACCCCCCCCATCTAGTTGGCAAGGCCCCCCCCCTCCCGGGCCCGACCCCTGACAGTGCCAACCTGGCATCCTGCCAGGATGGCATGCCAGGGTGCCCAGGTGACATTACCGGGGTGCCAGGCTGGCAGTGCTAAGGTTCCCATGTGCCAGGGGGAGTGCCAGAGTGCCACCATGCCCTGTCCCCGACTACCTGGGGGTCTCCAACCCGAGGTGCCATTCGACTGCTCCATGTTTGTGGTGAGTCCCGGGTGAAACCGGCGTCCTGTTTTTAAATGAGCAATTAGGCTAATTTAAATATTCCGATCTGGATCTTGCCCAGTGAGGGTGAAGCGAGACGGATACCTTGCAATTGGCCTGGTGTGTACCCCGATTTAGGGCTCATGTGCGATTCACCTGTTGCGCCCATATCCAAGCCGGGCACAATGGGGTTGCTCCATCATGCCCGTGATGGTCTTCTGGTTAAGGTTTGAAAGTTGAAGGTGAATTTCTGCAGAGATTCCAAATTTTTCTGGAGTTTTGCAGCTCAGTGATTGAAATTATGATAGACAAGTGGAAAAATCGTCATTGCCAGAGTTTGTGCAAATTGTCACTATTGCTGAAATGGGTATCTGACCAATTAGTTATAAAATTGTGTATTATATTCTTTCCCAACGGCGTGGGGGTTTTTCACAATGGGAAACCCCCATTGGCCGACTGTTGGGATGGAGAATCCCACTGCCAGTAGGGGCGCCCGAAAACGCGTGCGGTGGGATGGAGAATCCCACCTCTTATCTGAAGTACAGCTTTGAAGAATGGCACATCTTCGTTTATATTACGATAATGTGTGCAAAGTTGCGACTGCAGGAAATACAGTCATTATCTACATTGGTCTTTTCAAAGAATTCTGTTCGCAAAGCTATTGTTGTCTCAAGTTGACAGGAAAGGCTTATTATGCTCTAAAGTCTGAAAATTACAGGTCATTTTCAGTTCTCTCGGATCAATCCTACATCCAGGTTGTGGTGAGGTAGGATAACTTAAATGCCATGATTTGGGCTCACTTAAAATGTGGTATAGGACTCTGGAAAAAGGATGACAAACATCTCAAAACACTAATTTATTTCAGTTTTGACAATGGTCAAAGGTATCTGAGATTTAAGTACTCATACTACCAGCTCATTGAACCGTGAATATTTTTCTCCAACAATCTGTAATTTAGACTGAAATGTTTGATGTCAGCTTGCTATTTCTTTCTGCCTGTCTGGAAGATCAGGAGTGTAGGGTGAAACTATCAAAAACCTCCAATGTAGGGGTGTCTGGTGTCTCTTCCATCTTGTGAGTCAATGGTTTGCACCCTGGTGGTTAGCTCTCTGTTAAACATCACCTGGTGTGGTTCAGGCGTCCCACTCTTGCATGGCAGTCTGTGCTGCATTTGCTGCATAGGAAGACAGTTGGTTGGGAAAGTACACGATTCGCTGGCCTCTGTTTTCTCTGGGCCCTCTTCTCAGACTTTCTGTTCCTCCTCAGCCCCTCCACTGCCCTCCAATCAGTAATCCTTCAAAGGTAACGGCCATCGGCAACTGCCTCCTGTTGTCAGTGACAATGTCTGCCATCATCATATCTTGCTTGCAGGTGTCCTTGTAGTGGAGATGTGAAAGTCCAGCAGGTTGCAATGCAGTGGATAGTTCACCATACAGAAGAATTTTGGGTATATGGCCATCATCCACACATGAAGGTGGTTGAGCCAGCGCAGACATCATTGGCTTATCAATGCCATGTATGCTGATGGAATTAGCATGTACCAGGGCCTATGAGTTAGTAACCTTACCTGTTAAGATATGAGAAGATGCTTCTGAGACCGTGAAAGTGGAAACTGTTCAGCCTTGTCTCCTGTCTGGGATATGTTGTCCAGGTCTCACTACTGTAAAGGAGTGCGCTGAGGATGCAGACATGGGAGACTCGCAGATTGGTGTCCTCAATCACAATACTGCTGTTCCACAGTCTCTTACTCAGCTTGGATGTAACAGCTGAAGCTTTCACATGTGTTGAGTTTAATATCAAGTGGAAGATTGCTGATGATTGTAGAACCATTCAAATGTGAAACTATCAAAAGTCTGCTCCAATGTCCTATTGTCGGTGCTGATAGCTGGTGGTATAGCCATGTCCTGGACCATTTATTTTCCTGATGCTGATGGTCAAAGTAAGCTCTTTATAGGCAATAGCGAGTCTGTCCATTTGCTGCTGAAGATGTTCCTTTGTATGGAATTTTAGTGTGGCATCACCAGCAACTTTCTGATGAGGACTGTGGTGAATGTATTACTGATACCATTCACCATTATATTACATTACATTACGTTGTATTATGTTGGTGCCCTTGTGGGCTCCGCCTATGGTTCCGCCCCCTTGGGGGAGGTATATAGATCTGCAGCCTGTAGGCGGCACTCAGTACAGAGCAGTCACAGGCAGGCACAGTTCTAGCTGATTAAAACCACTGTTCACTTCAACTCTCCATCTCGTGTGAATTGATGATCGCATCAAGGACTTGCCGTACCTTTGTGGGCAAAGTTGAACTGCTTTCCATTAATTTTGGCATGTAAGTAGACACACTCTGTAAATGAACTGAAGGCATATGACTGCAGCAAAGAGAAGAACATGGCAACGGTTGTTGGTGCCAAAATGTAACCCTATTTGATCACACTGCAGATTTCAAAGGTTCTGACGTTGCCCTGTTGCTGACCTTACCAATCATGTGATTTCCTGTTTCCATGACAACATTCAGCAGCTTCAGAGAGCAGCAATTTTCTCCAGAAGTTTAAATTCATCTGGTCGAATAACTTGGTAAGATCGATGAAAGCAATATATAGTGGTCACCTTTTGTTTACAGCATCTCTTTTGCTGTTGCCAGACTGAGACGATCATGCCAAATGTCAATCTTTCAGTTTGAAAGTGCACTGTGTTAAGTAATGGGTTAAGAGACATTCCAATTAGTTGTCTCATTTATGTTAAGTATCCAATAATTGACACATATGTAAAGGGGCTTCAGGTGGCCTTTGTGACAGGTGATGTGATGATAGAGATTTATGCAGAGTCTGTTAAAGTAAAATAAAGGTGTTTGTGAAAAGGAGCAGAACCTTTGACTCTTTATACCACGTCTAACAAGTGGTAGCAGAGGATGGTCGCTGTGCAAATGTGAAGGGTTGAAAGAGACAACTTTTCCAGACCAAACCAAGGAGTGAGTGAGAAGAAAAAAAAAGCTGAACCTAGGATAAAGATGGGCGGATATGACTACCCCCCTTATTTTCTGAAAGGGCATCATACGACCAATGGAGAAGTGCAGTAGTTATGCAGACTAAGGTAACTGCCTTGGGAAAGAGAAAACAAGGTATGGCATTGGCTCTTTCTCTACCTTATGACAGTAAAATCCGGAGCAAAGTGTTTTCTGAGCTGGAATTGGAGGAGTTAGACACAGAAGAAGGTCTGGAGACTCTATTATGTTATATGGATAAGATTTATAAAAAGGATGACTTGTTAAGTGCTTATGAAGCATGGTCGGATTTTGATAGGTTCCGGAAAATAGAGGATTTCTCCATTGAAGACTATAGAATGGAATTTGGCAGACTATATAAAAGGCTGCAGAAACACAGCCTGGAATTTCCACAGTCTGTGTTGGCCTTTAAATTACTTGACTGTGCTAGAGTGAGCAACATGGATAGGCTCCTGGTTTTGACAGGAGTTCAGTTTGTGGATAAGGGTACCTTATTCGATCAGATGACAGAAGCTTTACAAACGTTTCTGGGTCAGGGACCTTTACGGCAGACTCTATCGCTTGGAACCCCCCACGGGGCCTGAGGAGATGAGACGCTTTCTGAACAGGCTGACTTTCCCAAGGGTGGGCAGGGAGCTGGTGGATGGGTTGGGGACTCCGATTAGGACCGAAGAAATATTTGAGGACTTGAAGGCAATGCAGTCGGGTAAAGCCCGGGGGTGACGGAAATCCAGTCTGGGGATATTAGGGCCGTTGCTGATCAAGGTTCTTAATGAGGCGAGGGATAGAGGGGTGCTGCCCCCGACGATGTCACAGGCCACCATTTTGTTAATATTGAAGTGGGACAAGAACCCGGAGCTGTGTGGGTCTTATAGGCCGATCTCGTTGCTTAATGTGGACGCTAAGCTGCTGGCCAAAGTGTTGGCCTCCAGGATTGAAGATTGTGTGCCGAAGGTGATTATGGAGGACCAAACCGGATTTGTCAAGGGTAGGCAGTTGGTGGCCAATATAAGAAGGCTGCTTAATGTGATTATAATGCCCCCGGAGAGAAGGGAAGTTGAGGTAGTTGTGGCCATGGATGCGGAGAAGGCGTTCGACCGGGTAGAGTGGGACTATCTATGGGAGGTGCTGGGACGGTTTGGGTTTGGTAGGGGCTTTATCGACTGGGTCAGGTTGTTGTATCAGGCCCCGGAGGCTAGTGTAAAGACGAAATGGACGATCCCGGACTATTTTAGGCTGCACCGGGGGATAAGACAGGGATGTCCCCTCTCCCCACTGCTGTTTGCATTAGCCATAGAGCCGCTGGCAATTGCTCTGAGAGCTTCAAGGGGTTGGAAAGGGCTTGTTGGGGGGGTGGGTGGAGCATAGGGTTTTGCTGTACGTGGGTGATCTACTCCTATAAGTAGCAGATCCAGGGGCAGGGATGGGGGAGATTATGGCGATTCTGGGGGAATTTGGCCGGTTTTCGGGATACAAATTGAATATGACGAAGAGTGAGATGTTTGTCGACCAGACAAGAGGTCAGGAGGGGTCAGGAGGGCGGGCTGGGGGAGTTGCCGTTCAGTTCAGTGGGGGACAATTTTAGATATCTAGGGATACAAGTGGCGCGCGACGGGGGGGCTGGTTACACAAGTTGAACTTGTCCCGGTTGGTTGAGCAGATGAGGGGCGAGTTTCGGAGATGAGATGCGCTTCCGCAGTCACTGGCGGGGAGGGTGCAGACGGTTAAGATGACAGTATTGCCAAGATTTTTATTTGTGTTCCAATGCCTCCCAATTTTCGTTCCGCGGTTCTTTTTTAAGAGGATCAACAAAATCATTTTGGGCGGGTAAGTCCCCACGGGTGAAAAAGGTGATGCTCGAGAGGAATCGGGGAGAGGGGGGCTGGCCCTGTCAAATTTTAGTAATTATTACTGGGCGGCCAATATTGCAATGATAAGGAAGTGGGTGGTGGAGACGGGGGCGGTTTGGGAGTGAATGGAGGCTGCTTCATGCAGGGGCAACAGCTTGGGGGCGCTAATAACGACATCTTTGCCGTTCTCCCCGGCGAGATATTCCACCAATCCCGTGGTGGCGGCAGCCCTGAGGATCTGGGGTCAGTGGAGGGAGGTACGTTGGTGCAATGGGTGCATCGGTTTGGTCCCCAATATGTGACACCCATCGGTTCGCTCCTGGGAGCCTAGATGGGGGGTTTTGGGTATGGCAAAGAGCGGGGATTGAGAAGATGGGGGACCTGTTTCTGGAAGGGAGTTTCCCAGCTTGAGGGCGCTGGAGGAGAAGTTCGGGTTGGCAGCAGGGAATGATTTTAGATATCTTCAGGTGCGGGACTTTCAGCGCAGGCAGGTATCATCCTTCCCACTCCTGCCACTAAGAGGGATTCAAGATAGGGTAGTGTCTAGGGGCTTGGTGGGGGAGGGGAGGGTCTCGGACATCTACAAAGAATTAATGGGGGCGGAGGAGATGCATTTAGAGGAGCTGAAGCATAAGTAGGAGGAGGAATTGCGGGGTGGGATGTAGGACGGCCTATGGGCGGAGGCGTTGCGCAGGGTCAACGCGATCGCTACATGCGCAAAGCTCAGCTTGATCCAATTTAAGGTGGTGCACCGGGCGCACGTGACAGTGGCCCAGATGAGCAGATTTTTTGGGGTGGAAGACAAGTGTGTCAGATGTACGGATGGACCAGCGAACCACATGTTGTGGGCATGCCAAAAGTTAGGGGATATTGGCAGGGGTTTGCAGATGTCATGTCCAGAGTATTGAAGACAAGGGTGGAAATTAGTTCAGGGGTAGCGATTTTTGGGGTATTGTAAGACCCGGGTGTCCAGGAGGAGAAAGTGGCAGATGTTCTGGCCTTTGCCTCCTTGGTAGCCCGGCGACAGATATTATTGGCTTGGAGGGATTCTAGGCCTCCGAAGCCGGAGGCCTGGTTAACTGACATGGCGAGCTTTCTCGGCCTGGAAAAGATCAAGTTCGCCTTGAGAGGGTCGGTGTCAGGGTTCGCCCGGAGGTGGCAACCATTCATTGACTTTGTGGAGAATTAATCGTCAGCAGGGGTGGGGCGGGAGGGGTGGGGTGGGAGGGGGGGTTAGGCTAGCATAGAGTAGGGGGTTAAATAGGCGGGCCTTGGAGGGACGGATGTCGGTGGTTGCACCTATGACTTTTGTTCTTTGTACTCTATTTTTTTTACTGTGGTTGTTTGTAATGCCAGAAATACCTCATTAAAATTGTTTCTGAAAAAAAAAGTTTCTGGGGAAACATTTGATTCCGATGGCTCTGATGACCCAATTGGTCACCCTGCAATAAAACAGAATATGGAAGATACACTACTAACAGGATGGCGAAATCGTACGGCTACGAACAAGTTCCAAGACTATAGAAGGAGATAGGGACCCGGAAATTATGAAGACAGAAACCAGTTAGAACCTACAATAAGAAGATGAACCCCAGAAATGCACGGGGCATGATAAATCGATGTTTTCGATGTGACGCTCAATACCATTCTGATTTCAACTGTCCAACACGTTATGATAGAGTGTTTGAAGCGACACATGACATGGAAGAGTCAGAAGTGGAAAAAGATAGTGACCAGAAAGAAGGCATTGTCCTATTAACAAGCAGTTTTACGCTGGTAATGAGGGTGTTGGTTTCAGAATCCTTCAATTGTGCTGTATTGCACAATGGCTGCACATCTACTGTGTGTGGAATTGACTGGTTAAAATGTTAGCTGGAATCTTTGAATGCTGAAAATCGTAACAAGGTTAAGGAATTTGAACGTTCCACAAGTTTCAGGTTTGGGTATGATAATCGAACAAACAAAGAAATGTACAGCACAGGAACAGGCCCTTCGGCCCTCCAAGCCCGTGCCGACCATGCTGCCCGACTAAACTACAATCTTCTACACTTCCTGGGTCCGTATCCCTCTATTCCCATCCTATTCATGTATTTGTCAAGATGCCCCTTAAATGTCACTATCGTCCCTGCTTCCACCATCTCCTCCGGTAGCAAGTTCCAGGCACCCACTACCCTCTGCGTAAAAAATTTGCCTCATACATCTACTCTAAACCTTGCCCCTCTCACCTTAAACCTATGCCCCCTAGTAATTGACTCCTCTACCCCGGGGAAAAGCCTCTGACTATCCACTCTGTCTATGCCCCTCAATTTTGTAGACCTCTATCAGGTCGCCCCTCAACCTCCTTCGTTCCAGTGAGAACAAACCGAGTTTATTCAACCGCTCCTCATAGCTAATGCCCTCCATACCAGGCAACATTCTGGTAAATCTCTTCTGCACCCTCTCTAAAGCCTCCACATCCTTCTGGTAGTGTGGCGACCAGAATTGAACACTATACTCCAAGTGTGGCCTAACTAAGGTTCTATACAGCTGCAACATGACTTGCCAATTCTTATACTCAATGCCCCGACCAATGAAGGCAAGCATGCCGTATGCCTTCTTGACTACCTTCTCCACCTGTGTTGCCCCTTTCAGTGACCTGTGGACCTGTACTCCTAGATCTCTTTGACTTTCAATACTCTTCGAGGGTTCTACCATTCACTGTATATTCCCTACCTGCATTAGACCTTCCAAAATGCATTACCTCACATTTGTCCGGATTAAACACCATCTGCCATCTCTCCACCCAAGTCTCCAAACAATCTAAATCCGGTTGTATCCTCTGACAGTCCTCATCGCTATCCGCAATTCCACTAACCTTTGTGTTGTCTGCAAACTTACTAATCAGACCAGTTACATTTTCCTCCAAATCATTTATATATACTACAAAGAGCAAAGGTCCCAGCACTGATCCCTGCGGAACACCGCTGGTCACAGCCCTCCAATTAGAAAAGCATCCTTCCATTGCTACCCTCTGCCTTCTATGACCTAACCAGTTCTGTATCCACCTTGCCAGCTCACCCCTGATCCCGTGTGACTTCACCTTTTGTACTAGTCTACCATGAGGGACCTTGTCAAAGGCCTTACTGAAGTCCATATAGACAACATCCACTGCCCTACCTGCATCAATCATCTTAGTGACCTCCTCGAAAACCTCTATCAAGTTAGCGAGGCAAGACCTCCCCTTCACAAAACCATGCTGCCTCTCACTAATACATCCATTTACTTCCAAATGGGAGTAGATCCTGTCTCGAAGAATTCTCTCCAGTAATTTCCCTACCACTGAAGTAAGGCTCACCGGTCTGTAGTTCCCTGGATTATCCTTGCTACCCTTCTTAAACAGAGGAACAACATTGGCTATTCTCCAGTCCTCCGGGACATCACCTGAAGACAGTGAGGATCCAAAGATTTCTGTCAAGGCCTCAGCAATTTCCTCTCTAGCCTCCTTCAGTATTCTGGGGTAGATCCCATCAGGCCCTGGGGACTTATCTACCTTAATATTTTTTAAGACACCCAACACCTCGTCTTTTTGGATCTCGATGTGACCCAGGCTATCTACACACCCTTCTCCAGACTCAACATCGACCAATTTCTTCTCTTTGGTGAATACTGATGCAAAGTATTCATTTAGTACCTCACCCATTTCCTCTGGCTCCACACATAGATTCCCTTGCCTATCCTTCAGTGGGCCAACCCTTTCCCTGCCTACCCTCTTGCTTATTATGTACGTGTAAAAAGCCTTGGGATTTTCCTTAACCCTATTTGCCAATGACGTTTCGTGACCCCTTCTAGCCCGCCTGACTCCTTGCTTAAGTTCCTTCCTACTTTCCTTATATTCCACACAGCTTCGTCTGCTCCCAACCTTTTAGCCCTGACAAGTGCCTCCTTTTTCTTTTTGACGAGGCCTACAATATCTCTCGTTATCCAAGGTTCCCGAAAATTGCCGTATTTATCCTTCTTCCTGACAGGAACATGCTGGTCCTGAATTCCTTTCAACTGACACTTGAAAGCCTCCCACATGTCAGATGTTGACTTGCCCTCAAACATCCGCCCCCAATCTATGTTCTTCAGTTCCCGCCTGATATTGTTATAATTAGCCTTCCCCAATTTAGCACATTCATCCTAGGACCACTCTTATCCTTGTCCACCAGCACTTTAAAACTTACTGAATTGTGGTCACTGTTCCCGAAATGCTCCCCTACTGAAACATCTACCGCCTGGCCGGGCGCATTCCCCAATACCAGGTCCAGTACCGCCCCTTCCCTAGTTGGACTGTCCACATATTGTTTTAAGAAGCCCTCCTGGATACTCCTTACAAACTCCGCCCCGCCTAAGCCCCTGGCACTAAGTGAGTCCCAGCCAATATTGGGGAGGTTGAAGTCTCCCATCACCACAACCCTGTTGTTTTTACTCTTTTCCAAAATCTGTCTACCTATCTGCTCCTCTATCTCCTGCTGGCTGTTGGGAGGCCTGTAGTAAACCCCCAACATTGTGACTGCACCCTTCTTATTCCTGATCTCTACCATATAGCCTCACTGCCCTCTGAGGTGTCCTCCCGCAGTACAGCTGTGATATTCTCCCTAACCAGTAGTGCAACTCCACCACCCCTTTTACATCCCCCTCTATCCCGCCTGAAACATCTAAATCCTGGAACGTTTAGCTGCCAATCCTGCCCTTCCCTCAACCAGGTCTCTGTAATGGCAACAACATCATAGTTGCAAGTACTAATCCAAGCTCTAAGTTCATCTGCCCTACCCATAATACTTCTTGCATTAAAACATATGCACTTCAGGCCACCAGACCCGCAGTGTTCAGCAACTTCTCCCTGTCTGCTCTGCCTCAGAGCCCCACTGTCCCTATTCCCTAGTTCTCCCTCAATGCTCTCACCTTCTGACCTATTGCTCCCGTGCCCACCCCCCTGCCATACTAGTTTAAACCCTCCTGTGTGACACTAGCAAACCTCGCGGCCAGGATATTTATGCCTCTCCCGTTTAGATGGACCTCTGCCTTGTCCTAACCAGTCGATGCACTCAGCACATGGTGAATGTCTGTGTTGCAGGCTGTGAGCTCTGTCCTCCTAGCTAGCTGCAACTCGAATGAGCGGGAACTCTGATGCTCCCTGTCTTTATAGTGCGTGTGCTCTCACTGGTGATTGGCTGCGGTGTTGATTGGTCCCACTGTGTGTCCATCAGCGTGTGTCTGCACCATGATATACTGGTGTATATTATCCCGGCACAAGAGATTCAGGACAGAATGATTTCGGGGGCATGGGTGGGTGATGGTAGGGTGTCAGATATATATAGGGAAATGAGAGACGAGGGGGAGACGATGGTAGAGGAGCTGAAGGGAAAAGGGGAGGAGGAGCTGGGGGAAGAGATTGAGGAGGGCCTGTGGGCAGATGCCCTAAGCAGGGTAAACTCTTCGTCCTCGTGTGGCAGGGTCAGCCTGATACAATTCAAAGTTCTCCACAGGGCGCATATGACGGGAGCAAGGCTGAGTAGATTTTTTGGAGTGGAGGATAGGTGCGGGAGATGCGCGGGAAGCCCGGCGAACCACACCACATGTTTTGGTCATGTCCCATATTGCATGGGTTCTGGGTGGGTGTGGCAAAAGTGATCTCGAAGGTGGTGGGGGTCCGGGTCAAACCAAGCTGGGGGTTGGCTATATTTGGGGTTGCAGATGAGCCGGGAGTGCAGGAGGCGAGAGAGGCTGACGTGTTGGCCTTTGCGTCCCTAGTAGCCCGGCGAAGGATTCTACTTATGTGGAAAGAAGCTAAGCCCCCGGGTGTGGAGGCCTGGATCAACGACATGATAAAACTGGAGCGGATAAAATATGCATTAAGAGGTTCGGCTCAGGGGTTCACCTGAGCAACGTTCCTCGACTATCTCGCAGAGCGATAAGGGAAAATAGGAAGGCAGCAGCAGCAGCCCAGGGGGGGCGGGGGGGGCTCATTTGGGTCTTCAGGGGTTTTATGTGTGTTTATATATTAGTTATTTATATTTGATTTCACAAAGTTACTGGGCGAAATTCTCCCCCAACGGCGCGATGTCCGCTGACTGGCGCCCAAATCGGCGCCAATCAGACGGGCATCGCGCCTGCCCAAAGTTGCGGAACGCTCCGCATCTTTGGGGGCCGAGCCCCAACATTGAGGGGCTAGGCCGACGCCGGAGGGATTTCCGCCCCGCCAGCTGGCGGAAATGGCGTTTGTTGCCCCGCCAGCTGGCGCGGAAATGCGGCACATGCGCTGGAGCGTCAGCGGCCGCTGACAGTTTCCCGCGCATGCGCAGTGGGGAGAGTCACTTCCGCCTCCGCCATGGTGGAGGCCGTGGCGGAGGCGGATGGGAAAGAGTGCCCCCACGGCACAGGCCCGCCCGCGGATCGGTGGGCCCCGATCGCGGGCCAGGCCACTGTGGGGGCACCCCCCGGGGTCAGATCGTCCCGCGCCCCCCCCAGGACCCCGGAGCCCGCCCACGCCGCCTGGTCCCGCCGGTAAATACCAGGTTTAATTTACGCCGGTGGGACAGGCAATTTCTGGGCGGGACTTCGGCTCATCCAGGCCGGAGAATTGAGCGGGGGGTCCCGCCAACCGGCGCGGCCCGATTCCCGCCCCCGCCCAATCTCCGGTACCGGAGACTTCAGCGGGGGCGGGATTCACGGCAGCCAACGGCCATTCTCCGACCCGGCGGGGGGTCGGAGAATGGCGCCCACTATTTTAGTTATTATTTCTGTTGTTTCTTATTTTGTTGTTGGCAGTTGCCGTTAGTTAGCATATTATTTGTTTAAAAAAACGATCAATGTATATATTATTACAAAGTTGTAAAATGGGAAATTTCTGTTTGATCGAAAAACTTTAATAAAATATCTTTTTTAAAAAACTATCTGTTTCCTAGCACGAGATTTCTAATATAAATGCGAAAGCTAAATATAGTACTCTCCGATCTCTGGCTCAGATACCCCTCTAAATTATAATTAAGTAATTATGTTTAATTAGTTACCAATGCTTAATTTTTTAAATTTAGTGTAGATTCCCAACCAGCCACTCAGGTCACAGCTTTTCTGTGATGTCACTTCAGTTTCCCCCGACACACACAATTTGAAAAATGAGTAAAAATCACTTACTTACCTTCTTAGCTTCTGAGTGTCTTAGATGTTCTCGACACACACAATTTGAAAAATGAGTAAAAATCACTTACTTACCTTCTTACCTTCTGAGTGTCTTAGATGTTCTCAGGTTCTCTCCCTGACAGAGACTGCTCCTCCTCCTCCGAACGGCTCCCGAAACTAGGCCGTGATCTTTTAAAATCTTCGCTCTGACTCGCAGCTCCTGCGCTTTTTAAATCTCCGCTCCGACTAGCAGCTCCCGCGCTTTTAAAATCTCCCGGCCCTCTCTCCTCTCGCGCTGTTTTCAATGTCCCGGCTCTCTTTCCTCCCGCGCTTTTAAAAATCTTCCGCGCATTTTAAATCTCCCGGCTTTCTCTCCTCTCGCGCTGTTTTCCCTGTCCCGGCTGTCTCTCCTCCCGCGCTGTTTTCAATGTGCCGGCTGTCTCTCCTCCCACGCTGTATTCACTGTCCCGGCTGCCTCTCCTCCCGCGCTGTTTTCAATGTGCCGGCTGTCTCTCCTCCCCCGCTGTTTTCACTGTCCCGGCTGTCTCTCCTCCTGCGCTGTTTTCAATGTGCCGGCTGTCTCTCCTCCCGCGCTGTATTCACTGTGCCGGCTGTCTCTCCTCCCGTGCTGTTTTCACTGTCCCGGCTGTCTCTCCACCCGCGCTGTTTTCAATGTGCCGGCTGTCTCTCCTCTCGCGCTGTTTTCACTGTCCCGGCTGTCTCTCCTCCCGCGCTGTTTTCAATGTGCCGGCTGTCTCTCCTCCCGCGCTGTTTTCACTGTGTTTACTCTGAAGTCGCTGAAAAGAGTGGTGATCCCTTGCAATTTTGCCAGAGTGAATAATTTCATTAGCACTGATGTTGCATCAAGTGAGATACCTTTGTTTCTGAGCAGACCGTCGATGAAGAAAGCACACATGAAACTCGATATGGAACAGGATAAGGCAACAGTTTTTGGAAAGACGGTGGACTTGCAATTTACACAGTCGGGACACTGTTGTATTCCATTACTGGCAAATAATATTTCAAGTAGAGTTGTTAAGGATGTGTTAATGGCAGTTGAAAATGGGACTTTAGCTGATAAAAAGCTTGTTGTATTAAAACTGCATCGGCAATTTGCGCATCCGTCTCCTCGGAGGCTGAAAAATTTATTAAAGGATGCAGGGGTGAGGGATGAAGACTATACAAAACTGATAGAACAGGTTAGTGATCGCTGTGAAGTTTGTAGGAAGTACAGAAGGACATCAGCACGACCGTTAGTAACCATACCTTTGGCCAGGGATTTTAACGACATTGTAGCCATGGACCTTAAGATCTGGGATAAAGCCAATATATTTATTTTGCATTTTGTAGATTTAGCAACCAGATTTAGTCAATCAACGATTGTACGAAGGAAAGAAAAGAGAGTAATTCTGGATCAAATCATGGAAAATGGATAGGGACAGTTATGGGCCCACCGGCAAAATTCCTTACGGACAATGGGGGAGAATTTGCTAATGGTGAGTTTAGGGATATGTGTAAAAATGTGAATTTCACCGTCATGAATACAGCTGCGGAAAGCCCATTTTAAATGGTGTCTGTGAAAGAAACCATGCTGTCATCGATGACATGCTCCAGTAAATGTTGGCAGATAGACCGAATTGCAAGCTAAATTCAGCTTTAACATGGGCGGTACATGCAAAGAATTCATTGCAGATGGTTGGGGGCTATAGCCCCTATCAATTAGCGTTTGGTAGAAATCCAAAAATTCCTTCCATTTTGGATGACCAGCCTCCAGCTTGGGAAGGGACTACAATTAGCTCTGCCTTTGCTGAGCATTTACATGCATTACATAGCAGTAGAAAAGCTTTTTTGGAAGCAGAAGTCTCTGAAAGAAGTCGCAGAGCTTTAAGGCATAATGTACGGCCATCAAATATCATTTTACATCAAGGAGACATCGTATGTTTTTCATCAAGAAGACATAGTGTGCTATAAGAGAGACAATGCTAATGAATGGAAAGACCCAGGGAAGATCATAGGCATAGATGGCAAAACAATTATTTTGCAACATGGCAATCAAACTGTCAGGGTACATTCATCAAGGATAATGGGTACAGACTACAAATTTTCAAATTTAGACAGAGCATGACGAAGAACCAAGGTCATCTGGTATGCATGTGTTACAGAACTATGAGGACCAGTTAACTGATATAGGCAGAGTTTCTGTAGAGGAACACAACACTTCTATTGAATTAGAACAGGCCATTTTTCCGAAAGGACAACTGCCAAAAGTTGGTACAAAAGTGACATACTTGCCTGAAGGGTCTAGTCAATGGAAGGATGCGCCTGTTATTAGTAGAGCAGGGAAGACTACTGGAAAGTATTAACATTGGTTGAATGTACAGCATTCAGGGGAGGGAGTTAAGACAATGGATTGGGAACACGAAGTTCAAAAATGGAGGGCACAGAAATGCAGTGCCAGTTCAGATAGTACATCGGACCGTGAACAGGTCCGCAGGAAAAGGTCAAGAACTATTGAAAGGACATCCCACAGCAGAAGGGAAAGATCAAGCAGTAGCAGTACAGAAGAGATACCAGGCGGGAGAGGGGACGTAGTTTATCAATGTCTCGGAACATGAGTAGGACTATGAATATAAATAGGAGTAGAAGCCCACATGCACATGAGATTTTGGTGGCTTCCAATAAGTTAGATGAAAAAGTTATCAAAGATGCCAAACAGCAAGAACTGCATAGTTGGAGTGAATTTGGGGTATACACGGAAGTACCGGGTAGGGGACAAAGAGCCTTATCCCACAGATGGATCTGCACAGAACAGATTCTTCCGGATAGAACTTATAAGGCAACTTTACGTCAGCAATCCTATTTGGAAAGCACAGCCCAATAGCAATTAGTCGTGGCCGGGTTTCACAAAAAGATGCAATGGTTTCAAAGATGGAAAAAGAGCAACTGCAAAGTTTAATTGGGCAACTGAATTGGTTAGGTAGATAGACTAGACCGGACATGAGTTTTGATGTCTTAGAGTTGAGTACAAAAATGAAAGATCCCAAAGTGGAAGCCAGTATAAGGCAAAGGCCAGGCTTGTGGCAAGGGGATTTGAAGAAAACTTAGAAGATCAGGATTTATGGGTAGATTCACCTACGGCAGGAAAGGTTATTTTAAAGATCTTTTTGGCTCTATTAGCCACAAAGGCTAATTTTTTGTAAGGTGGAACTAGTAATTGCAAGCTATTGTCATCTCTGGTTTGGGAAAGAATTCAGGGTTGGAAGTCAGGTTTCCAGTGCATTGAAAATGAAATGAAAATCGCTTACTGTCACGAGTAGGCTTCAATGAAGTTACTGTGAAAAGCCCCTAGTCGCCACATTCCGCGCCTGTTCGGGAAGGCTGGTACGGGAATTGAACCATGCTGCTGGCCTGCCTTGGTCTGCTTTAAAAGCCAGCGATTTAGCCTAGTGTGCTAAACCAGCCCCTTGCTAAACCAGCCCCTGCATTTAAATATATTGGGCTGGAAATCGGACAGACTAAGTTAGGGGTAACTTTACGTCAGCAATCCTATTTGGAAAGCATCAGCCCAATAGCAATTAGTCGTGGCCGGGTTTCACAAGAAGATGCAATGGTTTCAAAGATGGAAACAGAGCAACTGCAAAGTTTAATTGGGCAACTGAATTGGTTAGGTAGATAGACTAGACCGGACATGAGTTTTGATGTCTTGGAGTTGAGTACAAAAATGAAAGATCCCAAAGTGGAAGACATAATAAGAGCAAATAAAGCGTTGTTCAAACTAAAAATGCAGGAGTGTGTTTTGAGGTATCCGGTTTTAGGTGACCTTAGACACTTGAAACTCATAGTTTATAGTGATGCTTCCTATGCAAATTTATGTGATAGGTTTTTTTCTTTTTGGGGAATAATGGTAAATGTTGCCCTCTTGTGTGGGAAACAAAGAAAATAAGGAGAGTGGTCAAAAGCACTTTGGCTGCTGAGACGTTAAGCCTTGTAGAGGTGGTGGCTATAGCCTTTTATATATCTCAGATATTGATAGAAATTCGGGGATTTGGGTAATAGACCTATTGAATGTCACATTGACAAATCCCTGTGGGAAAATGTGCACTCTACAAAAATTATCAATGGGAAAAGGTTGAGGAAAGACATCGCAAGTTTGAAGCAGATGTTGGACAGTAGCTATCAATTGTCAGACTGTTTGACAAAAAGGGGGGCTAGCTCACAGAAACTTTTGGATATTGTTAATGAAGGGCGCTTGTTTCTGTGACTTTTTTTTCTTCTAAAAATGAAAAAAAAGAAGGGGGGAAATTGCGTGTGTTTTTGAGTTTATTGTAATTTTGTTTTCACCTAATTATTTTTTTTCTCCAAGGAAGGGGAGACTGTTAAGTAATGGGTTAAGAGACATTCCAATTAGTTGTCTCATTTATGTTAAGTATCCAATAATTGACGCTGATATGTAAAGGGGCTTCAGGTAGCCTTTGTGGCAGGTGATGTGATGATAGAGTTTTGTGCAGAGTCTGTTGAAGTAAAATAAACGTGTTTGTGAAAAGGAGTAGAACCTTTGACTATTTATACAAGAGCAGCTAAACGTCTCACACACTGAGTATCGGGATAAATGCATTCAGCAGAGTTCTGCAATCTGAGAAAGGTAACATGAGCTCATATATTTCCCATGATGCTCAGTAAGGAAATGCATCGATGGTTGTTGCAATCACTGAGATCACCCTTGTTCCTATACAGGGTCACAACCTTCGCAGCACATATTTCCTGGGGTACTGCCCATCCCTCCACGGAGACAGATGTTTGTGCAGATACTGCAAGAGTGCTGGTTTTCCGTGCCATGGCAAATGAGTCAATAGCTTTGCTCAGGTCCTCCACAGTGGGTTCAATATCCAGTTCTTCCATCAGAGGCAGGTTTTTGATGGTGACCAGAATTTCTGCAGGGACCCTGTTCTCCCTAGAACACAACTCAAGTTAGTGTTCCTCCCAACTCCCTAGCTGTTTACTGCAGTCGGTGATGACTTCCCGTGGCTTTGTTTTCAGTGCTATTTGTTTTTTGCTGATGGAACTTTTGGTCTCATCATACATGCCCCTAGTATCCCCTGTGTTGAAGGACATCTGGATACTCTGGCAAAGTTGTAACCAGTAGCCATGGCATACCACCTGTCAGCCTGTTGGGAGTTTATTTTGAGCAGCTCTTTGTGCATTTAGAGTTTTATCACTCTGCTCCCTGTTGTAATTACTGAGGGTGGATCACCGGCTCCAATGACAGGTTCCATCGCAACGATGTTAGCCTCAAACCAGTCAGTATTTTTCCTGTCTTGCCTCCCATATGTTGAGAGTGGGCTATTATAGATCGTGTCTTGAAGCATATTACATTCTGTTTCTACACTCTCTGTGGGAAAGCCAAAGAGCGCCTATTCCATTGAATTCTGGAGCTATGGGTTCCTATCTGGGAACGCAGAATAGCTGATGTTGATATTGGATCGCATTTCTGCTTTGAATTAAAAAGCATCAAGAGTTGCACCCTAACCTTGGTGCTTACCAGGGAGTGATCTGCTCAACAAGTTGACTGAGTCCATTACACCAAGAAAACAACGAAAAAAAACAAAGAGAAAACTCTTCGATTGGCAAACTGGAACATCAGTACCACGTGCACAGAAATGACAATGACTTACAGACAACTGTGATTGACTTAGAACTTGATAGGAACTGGTCTGTATCACAGTTAGAGCTGTAGCAGCAGTGAGTGTTGAAAATGCTGTTGAGAGAGTTTCATCTGATGATGATCAGGTCCAGCTGATGCCAATGCCCTGATCTTGGATGTCTCCAGGACACCTTGTTGGCATGGTTTATTCTGGTAACAGTTACACAAAGTGTATGGTAGCAGCAAAGCCAAAGTAGTCTGTGTCAGTTCTCATATATCTTTCTTAAGCCAGGAGGGACATGCCTCATGATCTACACCTGCACTTGTGTTGAAACCCTCCAGTAAGTAAGTAAAGTAAAGATGTCCTGGCTTAGTGGTTATGACTTAGCAATTATACTGATGGCAGCATCAAGCTCCTTGTAGAACTGACCTTTCGTCTCTGTAGTGGAGCACAGCTTTGGAACATGGATACTCCTGATGTTAACTGGTCCTGTTTGAGTTGACAGGTGGATAGAACGAACATGCGCTGAGCCATTTGTAGAGAGTTCTATCATAGAGAGCAGTGAGTGCCTTACAGCAAAGCCTACAACCTGCTCGCACATTTCCTTTGAGCTCCTCCACTGCCATATGAACGTATACTGCTCGTCTTTCAGCGATCCACTCTTGAAGAGCCTCAGCTTTTGTTGGGATGTTATATATAGAATCCCATCAAGTTTCATGTCAATCGCAAGTGTCTTGTGAAAGTTATTGACTAGCTGCAAGTCATCTGTCAAACCTTACACTGGCCCTGATATCTCCCTTTTCAAATCGAAGAGATGGCGACTTTTTGTTTTGTTTGCCTGGTGAAATGGATTACATCCATTTATTGAGCAGAGACTCCAAGCTCCAAGCACTAATTGAAGCAGGTGAACCATGATGGATCAGCATCTTACTAATTGTGTGCTGTTGAACTTGAGGTGGGCACTAACTGGCACATAGGAAATAGTGTACCCTTCTCCCATCAGAGGGAATCCCTAACACTCAGTCTATCAATCTGGGCTTATCCGACATAACTGCTGTCTCCTGTGTTATGTTAATGCTCTGCAGTGGAACTAAAGTGTCCTCTCCAGGTGTAATCCTGGGAAAGGTTTACGGAGACCCTTGGGCTGCCCAATACTCTTCACCTTGTGGTTAGGTCGAAAGGATGTAAAGCACTATGTTTGGCATGGACTTGGTTGTTGTTCAGTGAGTCATGTCTGATGATGAGACGATCCAGCTGGTGCCTGTGCCATGATCTAGGAAGTTTCCTTGAGGCATGGCTTGTTCTTATGCAATATTGAGGCATTATTCTGCATTTGGGCTTTATTCCAGATTTTTTGTCAGGGTTTTTCTCTTGGCCTTCATCTCTGCCACGGCATCCACAAGGCAGTGGAGCTGAGCCCATAACTGAGAGTTTGGTTCATGAGTACCAGGATATGTCCACATGCTGACAGGCCTGCATACTGCACGTCTTGGGGCCAGATCTCCTCGGAGTTCCCTTGAAGCTTTAACCTGAGGTGGTGAGGAATCCATTTTCTGTGTGATGCCATGAGGGGGCATAGCAGAGAACTTGTCGATGGAGAGGTTGTGTGCTGGCTGGGAGAGACTTACACATTTGACTTTCCTTTTCAAATTGCTGCTAGACTGTGGTGTAAGCTGAAAACGCGAAGAAAGCAAGCATAAAAAAAATATAATCCAGTGGCAAAAGGTTAGACTGTTAGCCCTGTGGTCCATTCACATGAAGTTAAGTTTATGCTCATAAGACGTCCGAACCTGCGTCACATAGTAAAATGGAATGTAGGGATGAACCAAAATGTTACGGCTGCTAACAACAACAGTTTGAATTTGCTGAGGACTTGTAACATAGAATAACAACTCATCTGTTCCAGTGGGGCAGAAATAATAGACAAACTAAATGGAGGTAGAGAATGGAGGAACATAGGGGAGGGAGTTTCAGGGATGTAATACTGAAATGGCTGAATGATCTGTTGTTTATGCTGGAATGGCTGGGAATTGAGAATACACAGAACAGCAGAATGAAATGACAGAAGACTATGGGAAGGGACGTAAGGCTAGTGAAGGCAGCACAGGAGGAGGGGCAAGCCAGAGAGAGATTGCCGGATTGCCTTCTTTGCTGATCTCTTGACCTCCATCTTCCACACACTGCAATTTGTACAAAATTGAGCATGGAGATGTTAATTATAGTTAAATTGGTCTTGAGATTTAGCACAGAACAAACGACAGCTAATTGCTTTGAATGCAGAAGAGAAAAAGGTGGCGTGTGAAATGGGTGCCAATTTGTGAGCTCTTGTTTACATTACCATATATCATGGGAATTTTCTGCATTTGTACCGTAAGTAAAATTGGGGCTTGAATCTCATTGGCCATCTTCCTCCTTCTGTACTTTGAATTAGGACTGTGGATGATACAGAACTGTGATTTGTAATCTGTATATTGTAATATTGGATTCACTGTAATTATTGACATTTGCCAGCATTTTCTGCACCCCCACCTCTTGGCAGGTTTTCCAGTGGAGGAGGTTATCATAGAATTTATCATATAATTTACAGTGCAGAAGGAGGCCATTCGGCCCATCGAGTCTGCACCGGCTCTTGGAAAGAGCACCCTACCCAAGGTCAACACCTCCACCCTATCCCCATAACCCAGTAACCCCACCCAACACTAAGGGCAATTTTGGACACTAAGGGCAATTTTAGCATGGCCAATCCACCTAACCTGCACATCTTTGACTGTGGGAGGAAACCGGAGCACCCGGAGGAAACCCACGCACACACGGGGAGGATGTGCAGACTCCGCACAGACAGTGACCCAAGCCAGAATCGAACCTGGGACCCTGGAGCTGTGAAGCAATTGTGTTATCCACAATGCTACCGTGCTGCCCTCTTATTGAGCAGTGTGGCCACACGCTTAGCCCTTGTCCCATTGCAAGATTGATAAGACTGTCCCACCGAGCTCTTACCCACAGTCGGTGCTTCTCCATCAGGTGTGTCTCCTGGAGGAAGACTATGTCGGCTTTCATACTTTTTAGATGTGGACTGTTCAGCTTCCTGACGTTCCAGATGACTATTCTGATGGGGGTTTCTGTCCCCACTTCCTGTAGGATCAGTTTTTCTTACCTTGTGGATGTGCCCTGTTCTTTGGGGTTTCTCTTTGTTAGGGGGTCATCCACAATGGCCGTGGTCACTGTACTCACCATGAGGCTGGGCCCCTGTGCTCCGGGATTTCCGTTTGTCTAGTGGTATGCAAGATATCCCTCATCTATGTGTCGGCCATGTGGGTGAGCCTCTGCACTTCAGGATTTCCCTTTGTCTAGTGGCCATGCACGATATCCCTCATCTTGTTGACGTTCCCTTTGTGTTCCTTGCTGCCATGTGTGATCTGTTGTAGCCAGCCTAGCGCCCTTCTCCCCCTTGTCTCTTGGCTTTCTCCTTGGTCTGTCTCCCCCCTCCTTTTCCTCCCCTTTGTCCTTGTGAGTGTCCCTGCCTGTTTATTTCCCCCTTTACCCCCCCCCCCCCCTCCCCCCCAACCATCTGTAGTATTCTCTCCTCCTGTCGCCAGGCACCCTTTCCCCGACGGGAGATGTGCCGTGGCCCTCCCCCTCACTCATACTTCCTAGTGCTAACTCACCCCCCTGGAGTCAATCTCTATCTCCCCCCAACTGACTTGTGTCTGTTTCCCCTTTCTCCTCCTCACCTTCCCTGCAACCTGCTGTTCTCACCTCGTCCTTTCTGAGACTCAATTTAAAATCAGGCAGTTCTGTCCCGCACAAATAGTCTCTCCATGCTTCGCAGTTCGACACGTTATAGTATCTGGTTCCATTGCCTCCCCAGCCCATGCTGGTGAACAAACTCATCCGTATCCGCCCGTGTGGTGAAATAGTATTCCCTGCCCTGGAAATTCACCCAGAGCTTGGCGGAGTACAACATTCCGAACAGCACCTTGGCTTTGTTAAATTCACTCCCGCCGCTTGGCCAGGTCTGTTCCAATGGATCGAGTGATCCTCCCAGTTGCAGGACCTTGTGTGTCTCACCCAGTTTAAGATCCTTTCCGGGTCTTGGTACCGGTGCAGCTTCACAATGATGGTCTGCGGCTGTTCCCCAGCCTTGGGCTTTGGCTGGAGTGACTGATGGGCTCTGTCTACTTCGAGAGGTTTTGGGAAGTTTTCCCTTCCAATCAGTTTGCCGAGCTTCTGGGCCATGTACTCCATGGAGTTTGTGCCCTTGGTTCCCTCCGGTGGGCCCACGATGTGGTGGTTCTGGCTGGCGATCGATTTTTGTGGTCCTCAACCTTTCCCCTTGGCGTCGCCACCAGCCTTGCCATTTCTGTCTCTAGTGAGGTGATACGACTGCTCTGGTCGGTCATGGCCTTCTCCGGCTCCTTGATCGTCGCTTCCTGCATCTCCGGGCGCATTCCCGTCTTCTCCAATGCCGCTTGCATGGTGCTCAGCACCTCTGCTACCTTCATCAGTTGCCATCATTTCCATCTTGATGGCATCCTTAAGCTGTTGGAATTCCTGCATTCGGAACTCCCTCCTTTCGTTCGTCGGGGATGGCCGCGGTCCTTCCGGCTCGGGTGTGGCTGGGACCTTGTTGCCCCGTGTGTTTGCCATCACCTCGGTCCTCTTCAACAGCCCTTGTAGCTTTTAGCTCTCTTCGGCCCCTAGGGTTACTGCTTTGAGGTATGCGTTGGTTGGTGTTGGAGGAGGGTGAGGAGTTTGCTTTCCCGGATTTAGCCGGCTATTTTGGGTTGAAAGTGCCTAAATTCCAGGAGGAGAGCCATCTTTTATGCAACTGCTCAGCACGTCTCTGTCACCGGAAGCCAATCACATGCTTTCTGACCTACTTTGCCTTCTGGTCAAGCAGTATCGTGATTTAAAAGTTCTCATCCTTGTTTTCAACATCTTCCATGGTCTTGCTCCACCCTATCTCTGTATTCTCCTCTGACCCCATGACCCTCCTAGATATCTAATCTGAATTGTGGCATCCAATTACAGATTACTGCTTGGTAGTACCCAACCTGCTGGGAAGGATAACTAATTTGATCTGTGCTCTGTGACTGGTGGGAAAGTCCCGCACCTCACATTTTAATGTGGCACCACACTTCAGAAATAAATGCTCAATAAATAAATTATAGAATCATTTAAAAAGCATCTTGTAACCTTCCTAAACCTGAATCATTTTCTTGTGACGGGCAACCACAGGATTCCTCATGTCTGCATTGCAATCTAATACCTAATAATGTGAGCTATGCCTTGTTACTGTCAGGAGAAACACATCTGGAAAAATACTCCATAGTCCAAAATACCCATTTAGAGTTTCGTTACAAGAGATATTTGTGGTGAAGTTTGAAAAACAGTCAGCATTCTAACAGACCATCATAGCGTGTCCTGTTGAGACTTACATTTCAAGTAAGTATGTAAAAATTGCTGGCCAGGATAAAAGCTTTGGAAGAATGTTGTATACCTTTTGTTTCCCAATGCAGTGGATCTGTTTGGCAGGGCCTCCTTTGAGGTACTAAACAAGGCCATATGCTTTGAATTAAACTGCTGCTTGGCCTCTGCTTACTCAGAAAGCTCAATCTGTAATGTTGATAACATCATCTAAGTTCTGCAGGGTGGCACCAGTGCTATCTACTTTGAAACTTACAATTTCTCCATTTTACTCAGCAGGTTAAATGCAGATCAGACTGTAGCGATGGAACAAGCTGTTGCAATTGGCATTCCAGGGTGTCTG
This sequence comes from Scyliorhinus torazame, assembly GCF_047496885.1. Lineage (NCBI taxonomy): Eukaryota > Metazoa > Chordata > Chondrichthyes > Carcharhiniformes > Scyliorhinidae > Scyliorhinus > Scyliorhinus torazame. The sequence continues at coordinate 239,813,880 of NC_092712.1, forward strand.
TCAGTTGTACAACAGCTTAACTATAGCTAAAGCCACACTCCCTCAGGCTGGCTTGTTTTATTTAGATAGTATTTAAAAAAAGGTACCTCCATGTTCATGTGCCAGTACATTTCTGTCTGCACCCTTCAACTTCATGAAGATCCACATTTTTTATTGGAAACGTGACACAGTAACCTTTTAAGCCATTTAAGGATTAGATAATTAATATATTCCAGGTTGCTCCAAGCTGTCCATACAGCTTTTTTAGTGCTTAATGTGTAAAGATTTCCATTTGTTTTATAACTGGCAAATTCTTTTAGTATTATACATTCAGTGTTGTGGAACTTGACATATGATTGGGCCAACTTAGTTTATGAAGTTATGTACAACACACATCTTCCATACTACTGGGTAGTATTGTACCAGCTATTAACTGTCTTTATCATGTGACAGCGATTATTGAAACAGGCTAAATGGGGTTTAAAATTAAACTTGGTGTGCAAAATGGGTAACTGAATCACCAAATCAATTTGTTGATGAATCTGAGAATTCATGCCATCAGAGAATGATAAAGAGCAGGAGGTGATTCAGCTCATCATGTCTGTGCATACTTTTTGAAAGAGCTATCTATTTAGTCCCATTTCCCTGCCCTCCCCCCATTGATCAGCATATGTTTTCCTTTAAGTCTTTACCCAATTCCCTTTGAAAATTATTCTTGAATCTGTTTCCATGACTCTTTCAGACAATGGCTTCAGATGACAGAAGCTCACTGCGCTGGTTATTTTTCATTTCTGGCCATAGATCCCTACTGTGCAGAAGGAGACCATTCGGCTCATCGAGCCTGCACAGATCCTCTGAATGAGCACCCTACTTGGGCCTACTCCCCAGCCCACTACCCATAACCCAACCTAACCACATCTTTGGACACCATAGCACCTGGGGGAAACCTGCGCAGACACGGGCAGAACGTGGAAACTCCCCACAGACAGTAACCCAAGGCAAGAATTGAGCCCGAGTCCCTGGTGCTGTGAGGCAGCAGTGCTAACCACTGTGCCAAAACCTGGTTCTTTTGAAAACTACCGTAAATCTGTGTCCTCAGTTTCCTGCAGTGGAACAGTACTTAATGGGTTTTTTTCTTTGGGGAAATTGCAGTAAATTGTTAATTCAGGTACATTTGGTCAAAGGATAAGAGAACACAAATAAAGCATTTTATGGAATAATCTTTAGAGGCCTGCTTTTAAGTTGCACTGGTCTAAAAGCAGTATTGAGTGCACACCATTGTAACATCAGTTTAAGTTGAGTAGTAGACAACAGCAGTGTAGAACAGGTGTTAAAATCTTATCCCATCATAAATGCTCCTTTAAATCGAAGTAAACTACAGGATTAATTTCATTAGATATATCAGAAACACTTCTGCTTTTGGTTATGTCATTGTGGCATGACTATGCGTATACACATCAGGAGAAGAATTGACACGGCTCCAGCTGGATACATCTCTGCTTTGAATGAGCAACTTGTAACTCAGATCCTTTTTCTCCCCAGGTTTTCGTTGCTGCTTTGTACAAAGAATTTATGTATTGTGTCATATTGATAAAGATTACATGCAGTGTTGCAGATTGCCCAATGCTTGCAGCACAGACATTGTAGTAATGTGAAACCTTTATTGAATGGCAGCACAGAAAGGAAACAGCAAATTGCCAGCCTGTTTTGCATTCTGCACCCTGTTCTTTTCCATTGAAGTGAATCCTTTGCATTTGAGTGTCTTAACTCCAGACCAGGAAGAGATTCCAGGCCTGATTGTAGAATTTCTGGATCTGAAAATTGAAGTAGTTCCAATGTAGTGAACTTCATTCTTTTCTCAGGAGTTGAAAATGTTGTGTGCACTCAAAAGAAATTAAATTATTTTCCTCTCCCTTATAATGACTGTACCAATGCAAGCCACGGAATGGTAAATGGTTTGGCATATAGTAATGAATATTTATCTTGGTCAGATCTATGGAATTACTTTCAGGACTTTGTGAGATTACATTAAAAACTTTTGAGGTTACCCTCATTGACTTTGAACTTTCGTATATTTGAATGTTTGAAATTTATATGCACAGATACATTAAAATTATTGAATGGAAATTCTTCATATTTTGCAGCGCTCTACACCAAATTTCTTAATACATTTTTTATTGGCAGCATAATTTGGGGAGGGGGGGTTCGGGGGTGCATGTGATATTGCATGGTCAGGATTCCCTCTTGTCAGGGGCTGGTTTAGCACACTGGGCTAAATCACTGGCTTTTAAAGCAGACCAAGCAGGCCAGCAGCACGGTTCAATTCCCGTACCAGCCTCCCCGAACAGGTGCCGGAATGTGGCGACTAGGGGCTTTTCGCAGTAACTTCATTGAAGCCTACTTGTGACAATAAGCGATTTTCATTTTTTTCATTTCATCCTGCCTGCTCTGACCTAGAAATAGTAAAGTGGGGTGGGCAGGGCCTCGGTGAGGGGAGCCTGTCTGCCTGCCTTTCCCTTGCCTTTGCCCCAATTTGGCCACTTAATTGCTGTTCAATGGCAGATTGGCACTGATTCAGAAAATTGACCAAAGCTACATGTCTAGTGGGAAGGGTGGGAGGTGTTTCCATCTAAAAACCCCTTCTGACTGGGGGTACCCTCCCCTCAAGGCCCGGAGACCACTAAATCTCCCTCCCCCTCCCCCAACTGGACCACAAACAGCCTCCTCATGACCACTTACCTTCACCCCAGTACCCTGCACTAAGTTCCAGGCACGTTGCCACAGTCCTTTTCTGGACAGTAAGGTCAGCTTTGCCAGTTGTGAACAGTTGAAGCGATGTGCTTTTTGATATGATCCACCAGTGATTGGGATGTACAGCTTATGTACCTGGCATTACACCAACACTGAAATTCATATACCACACTACCCATTTGTGTGGTATACAAAATGTCTTTTTGGCTTGATGGCAGCATCCTATTAGTGGTGAATACCACTTGTGCTGCTTCTATATGGTAGCAGCGGGAAACGACTAGCTTCACCTGTTGCTGTAATTTTGAGACACCTGACCCGTCCAGGGTAATCTCAGCTAGACAGGGCTCTTTTCAGGTCTGAAAAAGGAAGCTTTAGGTCAATTCTTGGGGGACAGCCATTTCCTTGTTCTTTTCCCATGGCAATGCTTTGACTAATTATAATCGAACTGCTTTATTTAACTTTAAACAAAAAAATTGGCAATTAACTGTTCCCTGGTGCAATCTCCATGGCAGCGCCTCTACCAATCAGAGTCGATTGCCAACTAATCATCATGCTCTTTCATGCAGTATAAATTTTGTGATTTAATATTCTTGTGAATTTGCCCTGATGAGTGCAAGACAAAAAGCTTCAACTGTATGTCCCTTTTTTCAGCCTAAATATTATTGGTGAAAGAGCTGGAGGTGACATGAGGGAGCATTTTTTTATACAAAGGGTTGTTGTGCCCAAAGAAGTGGAATCTAATTGAATTGTAACAGAGAATTGGATAAATGCTTGAAGTAAGATAATTTTCCGGGCTGTGGGGAAAGGCAAGGGAGTGGCACTGATTACGAAAGAACTGACACAGGCACAGTGGGCCAAATGGCCTCCTTCTATGCTGCATCATGGCCGTTCCATCTGTGCCACATGGGGGGCAGCTCAAAAAAGAAGCAATGATTTCAGAATATATTGACTACACACACACATTTACAAATTGTAAATGTATTCGAAGCTGGCACTTATTTTGCATCCTTGGTTGCCAGAATAATAGTGATTGGCTAGCTACTAGGTCATGTTGGAGGGCAGTTAAAAGTCAGTCACATTCTCATATGTAGCCCTGACTAAGTGAGAACAGAGGGAAGAACATTTGTGAACCAGTTTTGTTTTTACGACCAGTTGATAGCTTCATGCTGATTTTTACTGTTAGCTTTTTATTTCCAAATTTTTAAAAAAAAATTTAAATTCTTAAAATGTTGTGTCAAAATTTCAACTCACATCTTCCAGGTTATTTTTCTACTGCTCTGAATTACTAGTTTAGTGATTTCCCTATAACTGTAATCACTATGCTACTACACCCTAACTACTCTTTAGTCCTGCTGAAAATGATGCATTTCACTCTGACTCTGAGTGAAACATCTAAAGAATGCTGGCTGTGTTCTCCTATCATCAGTATTTAAAGACTATTCCATTTTTTGAAATTTGTTGTACACCAGCTCCAATTTTCTGATGCATGCACTGTTGGAGGAAACGGGCCACTTCATTTAGAAAGTCTCACTGCTGAACACCAGCCTGCTAATACCTGTGACTATCACCCAGTATTACGAGTATTTTGTATCTATCCAGTGGACTATTGGGCCACACTGACACCAACCTACAACGTAACATTAGTACCAGTAAAGCAAACCAGCAACACATGGCATGCAGCTCAGTTTACATGTTGCTTTGACATCTCGGGCAGGATTTTGAGGTTGTTTTTACAGACCGGCAAGGAATTCCCACATGGCTTGTTTTATGCAGACAGTTCTCTGAAATATATCTTGTAGTAACTTTACTATTTCTTCCTCATGATTAATCAGCTGCAATGGAATCTACCGGGCCTTGTGCTGCCTACCTAAATATTGTTAACAATTCAATGTGCTAACAAATTTTTGATACTTTGATGCTAGTAATAGAAACAGTTAGCACACTGAGAACTTTGTATTTTCAATATGCTTTATACATGAGACACTTTGCTACATGTAATGCTATTCCGTGGAAAACAGCATTAAATCAACGTTCTACTTCTACACTACCAGCAGATAATGCAAAATGTCACACTCTTGACATGTAATTTATCTTTGATTTAAATTTATTGGGTGAAATTTCACAGGTTGACACCACACACCCATTGTATGGTGGGAGGACAGGGCGAGATCGTTAAATTCCCTGTTCACAACATTTAACTGAATTGGGCATTATGATACAATTTTACATATAAAACAAAATAGCTGCAGAACTGAGAATGGTTAAAATAAGGGCTTAACAGGAAATAAAGCTGAAGTGCCGTAAAGCTGTTCTCCAAATCTTAGTCCTGGATCATCTGGCCCCAACCCAGCAACAGGTTTTCCAGCAGTGGATTTCCAGCATTTCTGGCTTGTCATTGGCCATTGATGGGATCTTCCAGCCCTGTCAAAGTCTAAGGCGTTTCATATGGCTCGCCCGCACTGCTACAGCGTGGGTTTCCTTCAGGTGCTCTGTTTCCTCCCACAGTCCAAAGATGTGTAGGTTGGGTGCATTTGCCATGCTGAAATTGAACCTTAGTTTTCACAAGATGTGCAGGTTAGGTGGGATTACGAGGATAGGAGAGGTGGCTGGGCATAGGTAGTGTGCTTTTTCAGAGGATCGGTGCAGATTTGATGGGCAGAATGGCCTCCTTCTGCACAGTCGGATTTCCATGATTCTATCCCGTCGGCAAGACGGACCAGAAAATCTCACCCTTAGCTATCTGCTGGAAATTAGTTCATGAAGTCATTTTTGAGTTTTATGCTTAAGAATTAAATATTTTTAAATTAATAGCTAACAGAATTATTGCTGAATAATCACTAGTGGAATTGTTTCCCCTATTATTTTATATTCCATTGATAAATTCCAGTTCTGTGGAAACAAGTTCACCTTTTATATAGTTTGGTGAATATGTCATGTACTAATATTTAATTTTCATGAAACATGAGAAATAAAGTTTCAGAGTTGAATTGATGCATTTTTTGGTTTTATATTTGGGTGGATTGCTTGCCAACATTAATTACATGTGTATCACATTGTTGAATGGCAATACGCTGAATTTTACTTTGTTAGGCTCCCCTGAATTCCCAGTATCAGCTCAGCTTGTCTGCAAATAAATCTCTTATAGTTCTTCCCATAAAATATTTGGTAATTCCAGTTCACCGTGTGATAGTGAGCCACACACTCCAGCCCCAATCTGCTGATGCACATGGTATACACATGGTGAATAATCTAGAGCTTGGCACCTGTGTGGCCATATCCCAGAAATAGTCGTTGACTTCCAAAAATGGGATATTAGTGTATAAACCATCGCAAACCAAGAGATATTTCCAGGTGGAGCGTGTTGGCCCCAAGGAAAGAGGTTAGGCCAAGTAAACTGGTACGTTTTTCAGATTTCATCACGATTAATTACCGAATAACAGTAATTGCTGCTACTTCATTGCTAAACATTAGAAGTATAGAAAACAAGCGATAAATTTTGGAAGAGGAAAGATGAGGGAGTGAAAGCAAAAGAGCAAGTCGCATTTTCAGTAGCATTCCTCGCCTGTTTTTATTGGAATTAGGGAACTGATGAAATTTAGATAAATTCAATGAGTCAGCATTTCTGGGAGGTTAAAGTAGCATTTGAAGACGGGGGCCTGAATCTTTTGGGAGATGTTGACAGTGAGCCATCAATGTTTTCCATCATTACTCCTTCAAAACTGACTGCCATTCAAGGGTGTTGGACACGTGCAGTTTAGTGTGGAAATCTATGAAGTTTTTTTTTTCCGGACCATTTTCGCTTCCCTGCTCTTTAATTTGTTTTGTGTAAAAGATTTTTCAGGATTTTATTTTGCTGCATTTTTATTTGCTGGTTGGGTGTCTATGAAAATTCATTGTGAATGGCTGCTTGGACAGCCAATAATATCTCAGCAGCTCCATGTTGTGAATGCTGCAGTATAGAATGCAGCAATCAGTTACAAGAAGATGTGAAATTTTCACCAGAGAGAGCATGTCATTTCTCAGCAAGACTAAGTCAGCAGTGAGTGTGCTTGCTTCACTGCTCGCAAGTTCCCGGCCTCACTCGTAAAATAGTAGCTCTGGTTGTCTGACCCAGGTTTTTCAAAATGCGAGACGTGGCCCGTGGGTGGGACACGGATGGGTGTCGGAAGGGTCATGGAGCAATCAGTCGTGGTATTCTTGATCCCGAAAGAAGCACCCAACAGCGCTACTGGCACTTAATGTTATCAGCCATGCAGTCTTCCGACCGTAAGAGACAACAGTGAGCATGTCCTGCACCCTGCATGGACTGTTGATACCAAGCGCCCTGCACGTATGTGCTTTTGGCGCAAAATTACAGAGGTGAGCTTCTTCCATTTTCTAGCTGCTCACAAGACAAGAGGAGTGAAGATGGATTGTTTTGTTACAAGAAAGTGATAGCCAGATACGCAAATAGGCAGTGTACCAATTGGCCAGGATATCAGATTGGGATCTGCTGGAGAGAGCTGTACAGGAGTCCACAACAGGACAGAGCAGTGCTAGTATTAGCTCTGTGACTGAACTGTGAACAGCCGACAAAGAAGTTTGGCAAGTGCGAGTACAAAACCAAAACTACTACATGTTCCCCACATTTCTATGGCACATCAAAGAAAAACAGCTGTTTCACCTGACCTGTGACATGCCACAACTCCATGAGGTTGTCAGCATTCTGGAGCAGCAACTCCCAAGAGTACCCAGTGCTGAGTAAAATGAGCATTTTGTCGCTATTGTCCTTCACGATGACCAACATGTGCGAGGTTGAATTTTCCGATCTCATAAAGATGAAGGTGGCACAAAGGAACCGGCTGAACTCTGCACCTGATGTGTGCATTGCACTCTCCTCCTGTGAACTTGACTGGAGTGAAATCATGAGGACCAAACAGACTCACATTAAAGGTAAGCGAATGTGGTGTGTGTCACAAGGGGTGGCCGGTTGGCAAAAGTGGGCCTCGGGAAAGCTTTTAAAAAACACTGTTCTGACCCACTCTTCTGTCTGTCAAGGCTACTGTCTTAAAGTGCAGTCTCACTGAAATTTCCCTCTGGAACAATGTATTCCTTCACTGCTAATGAAACAATCTTTGAAACTAAAACTGAATACATAAAGGCTTTATTAAATGAGATAAATGAGACATAACTTGGTCCCTGGGGCATTGGTATAGATGGTGTCTTTGAATCTGTCTTTAGCAGTTGCGAGGGTTGTATATTTCTGCTAGTGTTCTTACTTCTTTGCTGCAAGGTGTTTCAGTGCGTGTAATTACAGAATGATAAGTTTCCATGGATAGTATGTTGCAAATGTGAACATGGGAATATACAAAGCATATAAAATTAGGAGAAAATGAATGATTTCAAAATGGAGGCTGAATTGTGACTATGTGGCACCAGCTGTCCCCAGCCTCCATCTGCTTAACCAGAAGAATTTACTTGGCCCTGTCTCTACAAGTGCATGGGCCAGAATCCTCTGTCTGGGAAATGGGCTGGATTCTCTGATCGCCGACACTGAAATTGCATTTCGCAATCGCCGGAGAATTCATTTTACGCCGGAATCGTGGACGGCGCCATTTTTCTAATGCTGTGCCCTCTCAAAAAGGACATACTCGAGGAGTCAGCCGCACGCCATTCGGACAGTGTCCCCCGATACTCAGCCCCCGATGGACCGAGTCCCCGAAGGCGTGGGGCGCGTGTCCTCTCAATCGTCGGGGACCTCGTGTGGCAGCTGTGAACTATGTGCAGCGCTGCCACCGTCAGGGGGGGGAGCGTTTCCGGTGGCGGGGGGGCTTCGGCGGGGGCTGGGGGGACTGGTGGGGGTAGCAAGGGAGTTACAGGGGGCGCGCGTGGCCAGCGCCATGTACGGCATGGCCGCCGCAGGTCACCGCCGTGCGCATGCGCATCCACGGACCCAACCATTCTGTGTCCGTATCACCAGGTAAAGCCGGGCTTTACATGGCGCGGCTGCTAGCGCCCCGTCGGGCGGAGCATTGGTGCGGGGGCACCGCCAACTTTTTGGTCGCAGAATTGGATATTCCAATCCTATGTTCTCCCACACCTGATTCGCGCTCACGCTGGGAGCGCAAATCCGGAAGCAATTCACAATCCTTAGCCATGCAAATTTTGAATGGCATGGATTGCATAGGATTTCTATTGAATTCTACTATCGGGCCGCCAGTTTGTGTGGGCGGCCCGATAGCGAGGACTGGCCCCTCACAACGCAATTCAGCTCCCCTTCCTAGGATTTTCTGGGTTACCTCTCCTCACAGTAAGCGGGTTACCCAACCTTCCCTCAGAGACCCCCACCATAGTTCCCCCAATTACAGAGACCCCCACCAAAGACCCCTCAATTAAAGAGACCCCGCCTTAAAAGAGATCCTTGCCTGGAAGCCCCCCATTAGAGAGACGGTGTTGAGAGTAGTGAGGTACTGAGGAGGGTATCAAGGTCGCAGGAGTGTACCGGCAGACAGAAAGGTGGGTTGAAGTGTGTCTACTTCAATGCAAGGAGCATCCGGAATAAGGTAGGTGAACCTGGGGCGTGGATTGGTATTTGGGACTACGATGTTGTGGCCATTACGGAGACATGGTTAGAACAGGGACAGGAATGGTTGTTGGAAGTTCCGGGGTATAGATGTTTCAGTAAGAGTAGGGAAGGTGGTAAAAGAGGTGGAGGAGTTGCATTGTTAATCAAGGATAGTTTAACGGCTGCAGAAAGGCAGTTCGAAGGGGATCTGCCAACAGAGGTAAGATGGGCCGAAGTTAGAAATAGGAAAGGAGCGAATGAAAAGTGGAACTTGTTCAAGGAACAAATACTGCGGGTCCTTGATAGGTATTTCCCTGTCAGGCAAGGAGGAAATGGCCGTGTGAGGGAACCATGGTTCACAAAAGAGGTTGAATGTCTTGTCAAGAGGAAAAAGGAAGCGTATGTAAGGATGAGAAAACAAGGTTCAGTTGGGTCACTTGAGGGTTCCAAGGTAGCAAGGAATGAGCTAACAAAAAGGACTTAGGAGAGCAAGGAGGGGACATGGGAAGTCCTTGGCGGGTCGGATCAAGGAAAACCCCAAGGCTTTTTACACTTATGTGAGAAATTAAAGAATGACCAGGGTGAGGTTAGGGCCGGTCAAGGACAGTAGTGGGAACTTGTGCATGGAGTCAGAAGAAATAGGAGAGGCGTTGAATGAATACTTTTCTTCAGTGTTCACCAAGGAGAGGGGCCATGTTTTTGAGGATGAGTGTGTGATACAGGCAGGTAGGCTGGAGGAGGTAGATGTTCTGAGGAAGGATGTAGTAGCAATTTTGAAAAACCTTAGGGTCGACAAGTCCCCTGGGCCAGATGGGATATATCCAAGGATTCTTTGGGAGGCAAGGGATGAAATTACAGAGCCTTTGGCTTTGATCTTTGGGTCCTCACTGTCCACGGGGATAGTGCCAGAGGACTAGAGAGTGGCGAATGTTGTTCCTCTGTTCAAGAAAGGGAATAGGAATGACCCTGGTAATTATAGGCCGGTTAGTCTTACTTCGGTGGTCGGTAAGTTAATGGAAAAGGTCCTGAAGAATAGGATTTATGACCATTTGGAAAAATGTAGTTTAATCCGGGATAGTCAACACAGATTCGTGAAGGGCAAGTCTTGCCTCACAAATTTGATTGAATTCTTTGAGGAGGTAACTAAGTGTGTAGATGAAGGTGGAGCAGTTGATGTCGTATACATGGATTTCAGTAAGGCGTTTGGTAAGGTTCCCCATGGTCGGCTTATAAAGAAAGTAAGGCGGTGTGGGATAGAGGGAAATTTGGCCAATTGGATAAGTAACTAGCTATCACATAGAAGACAGAGGGTGGTGGTGGATGGAAAATTTTCAGACTGGAGACCAGTTACCAGACTACAGGGATCAGTGCTGGGTCCTCTGCTATTTGTGATTTTTATCAATGACTTGGAGGAGGGGGCTGAAGGGTGGGTCAGTAAATTTGCTGATGACACCAAGATTGGTGGAGTAGTGGATGAGGTGGAGGGCTGTTGTAGGCTGCAACGAGACATTGATAGGATGCAGAGCTGGGCCGAAAAATGGCAGATGGAGTTTAACCCTGATAAGCGCGAGGTGATTTATTTTGGTAGAAAATATTTGACTGCGGATTACAGGGTCAACGGCAGGGTTCTGAGGAATGTGGAGGAACATCCTCCCCGTGTGTGCGTGGGTTTCCTCCGGGTGCTCCGGTTTCCTCCCACAGTCCAAAGATGTGCAGGTTAGGTGGATTGGCCATGCTAAATTGTCCTTAGTGTCCAAAATTGCCCTTAGTGTTGGGTGGGGTTACTGGGTTATGAGGATAGGTAGAGGTATGGATTTGGGTAGGGTGCTCTTTCCAAGAGCCGGTGCAGACTCGATGGGCTGAATGGCCTCCTTCGGCACTGTAAATTCTATGAAACAGAGAGATCTTGGGGTTCATGTCCACAGATCTCTGAAGGTTGCCACTCAAGTGGATAGAGCCGTGAAGAATGCCTATAGTGTGTTAGCGTTTATTAACAGGGGGCTTGAGTTTAAGAGCTGCAGGGTTATGCTGCAACTGTACATGATCCTGGTGAGACCACATTTGGAGTATTGTGTGCAGTTCTGGTCACCTCACTATAGGAAGGATGTGGAAGCATTGGAAAGGGTGCAGAGGAGATTTACCAGGATGCTGCCTGGTTTGCAGGATAGGTCTTATGAGGAAAGGTTGAGGGAGTTAGGACTTTTCTCTTTGGAGCGGAGGAGGATGAGAGGCAACGTAATAGAGGTTTATAAGATAGAGTGGACGTTCAGAGACTATTTCCTCGGGTGGATGTAGCTGTTACAAGGGGGCATAACTATAAGGTTCAGGCTGGGAGATATAGGAGGGATGTCCGAGGTAGGTTCTTTACTCAGAGAGTGGTTAGAGATATCATAGAATTTACAATGCAGAAGGAGGCCATTCGGCCCATCGAGTCTGCACCGGCTCTTGGAAAGAGCACCCTACCCAAGGTCAACACCGCCACCCTATCCCCATAACCCAGTAACCCCACCCAACACTAAGGGCAATTTTGGACACTAAGGGGCAATTTATCATGGCCAATCCACCTAACCTGCACATCTTTGGACTGTGGGAGGAAACCGGAGCACCCGGAGGAAACCCACGCACACACTGGGAGGATGTGCAGACTCCGCACAGACAGTGACCCAAGCTGGAATCGAACCTGGGACCCTGGAGCTGTGAAGCAATTGTGCTATCCACAAGGCTACCGTGCTGCCCCTAGGATGTGGAATGGACTGCCTGCTGTGATAGTGGAGTCGGACACTTTAGGAACTTTCAAGCGGTTATTGGACAGGCACATGGAGCACACCAGAATGACAGTGAGTGGGACAGCTTGATCTTGGTTTCGGACAATGCTCGGCACAACATCGAGGGCCGAAGGGCCTGTTCTGTGCTGTTCTATGTCCTATGTTCTACCCCGGCCTGGAAGTCCAGACAGAGGCAGTAAAAGAAATCACTGCTTTAAAACTCACCTGTGCAATACAACCTGCTTGCTCAGGCAGAGGAAGCAGCATCTGTAAATTCGTATCAAGAGAAAACCAGTCTGCAAGCCTTTCTTTCCTATCGCTGTGAAATTGCTTTCACTAGGCTGTGATTGACAGTTTCCACACACACAGTTGTCTGCATTGTTTCATTCATCCCACTTCACGCTTTGAAGTGCCCAGCTGTAAAACTAACAGTTAAGTGGTTTAAATGCTTTCACTTCCTCTTTTTCCCTGCAGAAATCTGTCTTTGATGTGGGCCAGGAGCTGTCAATCATTCCCTGCAGAAATCTGTCCTTGATGTGGGCCAGGAGCTGTCAATCATAGCTAGAGTTCATAAACAATGTGGCTAGTTTCACATTGTTTCACTTCAAAGTCCCTGGCCAGGATTTGCCTTATGGGGAGGGGGGGCTTGTATCGCAAAATGGAGAATCCAGCACAGGAGGTTTGATCAGGGCTGGAATTCACAATTTGGGAGACTAAGGACTGAATTCTCCACCTCGCGCCATTGGTAGCCGAGTTCCTGATGCAGCGGAGAATCCAGCCTCAGGGTGATAACAGGATCGGTGCTATCCCCCTGCTGGCATTGGGTTCGAGGTTCGTGCCCCATCCTTGTAGGAGGATGACACATTTGCATCTTATTATTGGGTTGAGCACCATATTCTTCAGGCCCTCTTGATTCATCAGTCCTAGAGGTGAATTCTCTGCCTCCCCAGCTGCGTGTTTCTGGGCGGCGTGCCATCACTGTCAGCGGGATTTTCCATTTCTGCCGCTGGCCAATGGGATTTCCAATTGCAGACACCCCATGCTGCTATGAAACCCACGGGTGGGGATGTGCCCTAAGTGATCCCACTGGGACTGATTGGCCTTCGATTCGCCCTTTGATTCGATTCGAACTTCCATTGGCAGCGCTTGTCGGTAATTGCGTCAGGACATGCAAATGGGCCAGCACTCTGCCAGCGGAATTGAGAACAATTCCCAGACCAGAAGGCGTTGTAGCTGCTGGGGCCGGAAGTAGTGCTGAGCCCCACTTACCACACACCCACTGCAGCCACGAAGATGGCTCAGAGAAGACCTGCCTCCTGCGTTTGGGCATCCGAAATGGATCCACCGCCCCATGTCCCCTCAAATGAGCTCTTTCGCACCCTTTTGGGCGGTTCTTACTCCAGGTCCAATGGATTGATAGGATTCTCGATCACCGTAATCGATCTCAGTCAATTAGGGGGTGGATACCTCGATAGGTGGGCGGGTCATAGCTATCATCGTCCCAGGCACGTAGGCCTTTCTAAATAAGGGGGTGGGGGGGGATGGTACCGGTTAGTCTGCTACTGTTGTAACTCCTTGATTCAAACTCGATTGTCCTGGGGGAAATGGTGATCGACTCTTAATGGATACAAGTTTCAGCCAAGTCTGATTTCTTTGCGCAATGCACAGATGTGTCCCAAATAGACCATAATTCCCATGGTCCTTTGCAGGTGGCCATTTTACATGGCTACATTCCTCTCGCTCTTTCAAACACCTGGTTCCTCTCACTCTTTCAAACTCCCGACTCCTCTCACTCTTTCAAACTCCCGACTCCTCTCGCTCTATCAACCTCCGGCTCCTTTCACTCTTTCAAACACCCAGCTCCTCGCACTCTTTCAAACTCCCAGCTCCCCTCGCTCTTTCAACCTCCGGCTCCTCTCACTCTTTCAAACTCCTGGTTCCTCTCGCTCTTTCAAACTCCCGTCTCCTCTTTCAAACACCCGGCTCCTCTTACAAACACCCGGCTCCTCTTACAAACACCCGGCTCCTCTTGCAAACACCCGGTTCCTCTCGCTCATTCAAACTCTCACTCTTACTCCTCTCACTCTTACAAACTGCCAACTCCCCGGTACCTTTCAAACTCCCGACTCCTCTTGCTCCTTCAAACTCCCAGATCCTCTCATCCTTCAAACTCCTGGCTCCTCGTGCTCTTTCAAACTTGCGACTCTGCTCGCTCTTTCAACCTCTGGGCTTCTTTCGCTCTTTCAAACCCCCGCCTCCTCTTTCAAACACCCGGCTCCTCTTACAAACACCCGTCTCCTCTTTCAAACTCCCGGTTCCACTCGCTCTTTCAAACTCCCGTCTCCTCTTTCAAACACCCGGCTCCTCTTTCAAACTCCCGGTTCCTCTTTCAAACTCCCGGCTCCTCTCGCTCTTTCAAACTGCTGTCTCCCCTCCTCCTTTCAAACTCCCGACTCCTCTCGCTCTTTGAAACTCCCGCCCCCTCTTTCAAACTCGTGCTTTCTCTCGCTCTTGCAAACTCCCGTCTCCTCTTTCAAACTCCCGACTCCTTTTTCAAACTCCCGACTCCTCTTTCAAACTCCTGACTCCTCTTTCAAACTCCCGACTCCTCTTTCAAACTCCCGACTCCTCTCGCACTTTCAAAAACCCCGCTCCTCTTTCAAACTCCTGACTCCCCTCGCTCTTTCAAACTCCCGGCTCCTCTCGCTCTTGCAAACTCCCAACTCCTCTTTCAAACTCCCGACTCCTCTCGCTCTTTCAAAATCCCGGCTCCTCTTTCAAATTCCTGACTCCCCTCGCTCTTTCAAACTCCCGGCTCCTCTCGCTCTTGCAAACTCCCAACTCCTCTTTCAAACTCCCGGCTCCTCTTTCAAATTCCCGACTCCTCTCACTCCTTCAAATTCCCGGCTCCTCTCACTCTTTCAAACTCCTGGTTCCTTTTGCTCTTTCAAACACCCGACTCCTCTACCTCTTTCAAACTCCTGGCTCCTCTCGCTCTTTGCAAACTCAAGACTGCTCTCACTCTTTCAAACTGCCGGCTTCTCTCACTCTTTCAAACTCCCGACTCCTCTCGCTCTTTCAAACTCCCGGCTCCTCTTTCAAACTCCAGGCTCCTCTTGCTCTTTCAAACTCCCGACTCCTCTCACTCTTTCAAACTCCATACTTCATTCACTCTTTCAAACTCACAGCTCCTCTAGGTCTTTCAAACTCCCTACTCCTCTCGCTCTTTCAAACTCCCGGCTCCTCTTGCTCTTTCAAACTGCTGTCTCCCCTCCTCCTTTCAAACTCCCGACTCCTCTCGCTCTTTGAAACTCTCGCCCCCTCTTTCAAACTCGTGCTTTCTCTCGCTCTTGCAAACACCCGTCTCCTCTTTTAAACTCCCGACTCCTTTTTCAAACTCCCGACTCCTCTTTCAAACTCCTGACTCCTCTTTCAAACTCCCGACTCCTCTTTCAAACTCCCTACTCCTCTCGCTCTTTCAAACTCCCGGCTCCTCTTGCTCTTTCAAACTGCTGTCTCCCCTCCTCCTTTCAAACTCCCGACTCCTCTCGTTCTTTGAAACTCCCGCCCCCTCTTTCAAACTCGTGCTTTCTCTCGCTCTTGCAAACTCCCGTCTCCTCTTTCAAACTCCCGACTCCTTTTTCAAACTCCCGACTCCTTTTTCAAACTCCCGACTCCTCTTTCAAACTCCCGACTCCTCTTTCAAACTTCCGACTCCTCTTTCAAACTCCCGACTCCTCTCGCACTTTCAAAAACCCCGCTCCTCTTTCAAACTCCTGACTCCCCTCGCTCTTTCAAACTCCCGGCTCCTCTCGCTTCTCACTCTTTCAAACTCCAGACTTATTCACTCTTTCAAACTCACATCTCCTCTAGGTCTTTCAAACTCCCCACTCCTCTCGCTCTTTCAAACTCCCAGCTCCTCTCACTCTTTCAAACTCCCAGCTTCTCTCGCTCTTTCAAACTCTCGACTCCTCTAGCTCTTTCAAACTCCCGGCTCCTCTTTCAAATTCCCGACTCCTATCACTCTTTCAAATTCCCGGCTCCTCTCACTCTTTCAAACTCCTGGTTCCTCTCGCTCTTTCAAACTCCCGGATCATCTCACTCTTTCAAACTCCCGGATCATCTCGCTCTTTCAAACTCCCGGCTCCTCTTTCAAATTCCCGACTCCTCTCACTCCTTCAAATTCCCGGCTCCTCTCACTCTTTCAAACTCCTGGTTCCTCTCGCTCTTTCAAACTCCCGGATCATCTCACTCTTTCAAACTCCCGGATCATCTCACTCTTTCAAACTCCCGGATCCTCTCCCTCTTTCAAACTCCCGGCTCCTCTTTCAAATTCCCGACTCCTCTCACTCCTTCAAATTCCCGGCTCCTCTCACTCTTTCAAACACCCGACTCCTCTACCTCTTTCAAACTCCTGGCTCCTCTCGCTCTTTGCAAACTCAAGACTGCTCTCACTCTTTCAAACTGCCGGCTCCTCTCACTCTTTCAAACTCCCGACTCCTCTCGCTCTTTCAAATTCCCGGCTCCTCTTTCAAACTCCAGGCTCCTCTTGCTCTTTCAAACTCCCGACTCCACTCACTCTTTCAAACTCC